>NC_040027.1:4237666-4549415 GCF_000972845.2 Larimichthys crocea | reverse complement strand
CTGGACGAAAAACTACTGATACATCAGTAAAAACAAACTCCTCTGCGTAGTGTGACGTAACCGATTCACAGAAACACAAACAGTTGTCAGTACTTAACCTTGGGCTTGTTGATCTTATCAGCGGCTGATGCTCATGCAATACAATGTCAAAGATGGTTCAGATGGCGGTCGAGATGCTCGTTTCTGTCCTGAGTGAATGTGGCCGGAACAAAAAAAATCAAACAAGTATGGTGGGGGATTGCCTACAAGCACGGTGCAGTGTTATGGTCGGAAAACATCCACTTGTTTTCACACTGCTCAAAACAGAAGCCAGCCGGTTTGCAGCTTCATTCGCTGCATTTGCCACTCACTGGATATAGTGGCTCATAAGGCAATGCAAAACTTCTCTTCAAGCAATGTGGGACTTTGATAAGAGAACCACCTTACAAACTGGTTTCGACAAACACCAACTTCTCAGCAAAAACGCCAAGTGACTAAAAGTGGTCTACAGAAGACCATCAATGACGGGTCAACTTCCTGGCAAAACTGTCATGAAATTCAGCCCCAGCTCACCCCTGATCACGAGCTTTGGGTAGTGACCGAAAGACTGAGATCGCGAATACAAGCGTGCCGAAATGAGCTTCCTTCGCAGGGTGGCTGGCTCTCCTTAGAGAGGGTGAGAAGCTCGGCCATCCTCGAGGAGCTCAGAGTAGAACCGCTGCTCCTCCGCATCGAGAGAACCAGCTGAGGGCTCGGGCATTCTTGTGAGGATGCCTCCTGGACGTCTCCCCTGGTGAGATGTTCCGGGCACGTCCCTCCGGGAGGCGGCCCGGGCGAAGACCAGGACACGCTGAGGGACTATGTCTCTCGGCTGGCCTGGGGAACGCCTTTGGGTCCCCTGGGAGAGCTGGCAGAAGTGGCTGGGGAAGGGAAGTCTGGGCCTCCCTGCTAAAGCTGCTGCCCCCGCGACCCGAATAAAACGGATAACGCGAGACGTACGGCCGGCCGGACAGCTCAACCGTTGGTTGGCATGTCCGACTGCATCGAGCATGAAGATGCCCTTCAAAGGTGCACTCGGCCTTGGTTTCAAGTGCCGAAACACTTGCACCCAGGATTTGAAAGAACTGTTGCCGTGACAAATTCCTAACAGTTGTACATGCACTTCCTCCAGCCCGTTGTTGAGTGGAAATCGAAAAATGTAACAAATATTCCCGATGGGAAAACGGGGGAACGCTGTGTGTTTTTAGGGATCTTGCACAGGCTGTAACATGTATGGACATTGCGGAGGTTGTGCAGCCAAAGCGTACGCGGTATGCACAACGACAGTCGTCTCAGGCAACTTGCACCTTAAACCATCCAGCCTTAGACCTCTTCCAACCAGGATGCAGGACTGGGTCCTCACTTCCAGGCCGGAGTGAAAGACTTTTGCCCGCTGAGTTTTTCTCTGTCGTGTGGATGTCTTGGAGAGCCAGTGGAGAAACATCGCATCAGCCGGCTTCTCAGGTGACCAGGCCATTGACGTCCTTTGGCTGGAAGTTGAGGCATTTCAAGATGCTGGAGGAAATCAGTGTTTCAAAGATTTAGCACTGGGTGTTATCAGATTGCTCACTCTGCCCATATCAAATGCCCACGTCGAAAGAGCGTTTTCCCAGGTAACGCTATTAAAAGATGACACCAGAAATCGGATGGGATTACGGCTCCTCTCCAAGCCTCATGGATGTGCGCTCTGGCCTGAGCAGGAACGGATTGACGTCTGCCACTTTCAAACCTCCCCGACAGTTGTTGGGGAGGTTTGACTCATCCATGTACTGACCTGGCATCTAGCGACTGTAAATAGTTCTCATGGAGTTCATGTTCAAGATAATGGAAAGACGCTGGTTCTGCGTAAAGGTAAGATGATTTTTATGTTACTGTAACCCGGCCACTCCACCCAGGGGCTCTGCGTTGTGTTTTGTTGCGTTTGGGGGGTGTAGAGGAGGGACGAGTCAGACACGGCTGTCGTATTTGCGGCTCGGACCACGCCGTCGTTTATTGCACATTCACAGTCACGGTGGCTGGCAACTCCTCAGCACAGAGCAACAAACACCTGTCCGAAATGGCACCTGTACGCGCAACACTACGGTGGCCCTCCTAGGACAAACGGCCACACTCGCCAAACCACTGAAGTCAACAGGCCACTGCCCTACATTACCATTTGCACTGTGACTGATTTTGGTAACTGTAGCCCACTTATTCTATGGCATTTGCTTGTTGTTTTTAAAAACTAGTTTTTCATGGTTTATTTCATTTCATTTTGTGTATTTGGAATCTCAATCAGCTGCTGTACGGTCAGATCGCTGTGCGTATTTCAGCACCACAGGTGTGGAAAGCAGCAAGGAGAAAATGAGAGGGAGGGAGGGAGAGGTGCTCTTTATGTGCATTTATTCGTTTTGTTTTAAATTGTTTTGCATGTAGTCCTCATACAGGTAATTTGTGATGTAAACAATGACATTTATTAGGCCTACGCGGTTTAGAGGTATAATGTGCCAGCTAAACAGCTGACATTATAATTAATCTGGCACTATAGGTTTATTTGTGTAGCCTGTGGTTGATTTACTGCGCTTTTGTTGGTTGTAATTTGCAAAAACCTATTTATCTATCTTTTAGCCTACGTGTGGTTATTTGATACAGCATGAAGCTCCAGATACTTACGAGTGTTTTCTATTACATGTGTTTTGATTTTACGGGTTTACACGGGTGTCTGGCAACTTCATGGTTTGGGCTGGTTTTTATTGGCTTGGGTGGGTTCTAAGGTGTGATTGGGCGGGAAAGTGTCAATCTGATCTGGCAACACTGCCTGTATGCTTACTGTGAATTACCACATCAAACGTGACGTGCTAACATGGATGCAGCTATGAAGCCACCGGGTTTGCTTCAGGGAAAATTCATTTTTAAGAAGTTTCCCAATGGAAACCTCGACAAAACTAAGTTTGTTTGCACTTTGTGCAATGCGGAATTAGTTTACTGTAGGAGTTCTTCCAGTCTCAAGTACAATCTAAACGCAAAGCATCCCTTAGCTAATGCTGCAGATGCCGGGTCAAGCACTGATGTAATGCAGGGAAAGAATCGTCGTCAAACTACTTTGTTTGAGTGCAACCTGAGGCAAGCCCGTCAGCGTGGTTGAAGATGATGGGCTCGAGCTTGTTCTCCAGGCGGCCACAGGTGACCCAGTTCATCACGATCTCTTAGTGGCTTACAGTTCAAAATTCATGTTTAACTGAATAAACAGTTTGTAAACACAAGTACATCTTATTGAACATGATTTATTTTCATCACAAAGTATCAAAGTAGAACAGCTTTCTCAAGCAGTCAGTGATGCATTTTGGAACCAGGAGATGAGCCCCTAATCTAATGCGCCACCTGGCTTAAGAAACCCGTTCTCAAAGACTTACTTTTAGTCATTACTTAGGTAGCACACATATTCTGAATGAGCCATTTTAATCTAGATTAATTCCATGATTACAGTGAGATTAATCTCTATTAAAAAATAATCTATGTTAACTAATGTAATGTAAACATCATGGACTGAAAATGAACATATATATTACATTATCTGTCAAGTATTAGATAATCAGTTTTGAAAAAAAAAACCCTCCTAAAAATGTAATAAATTCCCAATAATGTGATATGGTATTACATTATCTGTAAAAATGTTATTACAATCAGTCATCAGTTGCTTGACTTGCATCCGGCTTTGGTTGTGCCCCTCGTCGCTCGCCTGTCTACTCTTCAAATCAGCCGCTGCACCTGCTCTGTTAGCGTGTCCGGAGGTCTGATGGTTGTCACGGTGTATTCTCTTCTCAGCAGGTCCTCTGCTACCTCCACTATACTATCGTAGATTTTGGTGCTGTCGCCATGTCTCACACGCAGCCTGGTGGGAAGAGGGTCTGGAATTGAACTTTATTTTCCTTCAGCCCCTTGTGAATCTTTGTACATTCTCTTCATTTTTAGAGAGTTAGAGGTGGATAATTGTGGTCCAGGTTTATGCGGAGTATAGGGGTGTGCGATATAGACAAAAATAATATCTCGATATTTTGGGGGATTTTGACAATAACGATAATTAAACAGTATTATTTTTAATGTGTGTTTTTAACAGCCCGAGTTATAGCTCATTAATTGTTTCTCGTGGATGATGATATTAATGGACAACGTTTTAAAGGAAAAATGCTCCTCTATTTGTAGTCTGCAACAGCAAATAAAAGTAATAAACACCACTGGTATACCATATACCACAATATTGCAGGCAAACAAATCTAACTTACAGTCATATAGAACAATGACTTCAAGTTCAAAGTGCTCCAGCATGTTATGCAAAATTTGCACACAAACAAATCTAGCTTTTAGTTATATAGAACAATGGCTAACTTCAAGTTCTGATCAGTACTGCACAAAAATCAAACAAAACAAAAGAGGAATATTTGTCAAAAATGTTCCAAAACCAGATTCTTAAATACTATACAAAAACCAGAGAGAGATTTGTAAACAAATGTAATAAAACAAATGTGATTTTCAGACAAATAAAAAAAGAGTCATTATTATTATTACAGGAAACACTTGCATGAACCGATGCTAAAACTTTACAGAGAATATTGTAGGCCAAATGTTGACTCTTCTTCACATGTACAGGTAATTTACTTCAAATTATGAGCCAAAAACACCAGTCTGTCCACAGCGTCAGGCTTAAGTGCAGCCCGGTGACACGTAACAACAATGTCTCCACTGCTAAATGCCCTTTCTTAAGGGCTGCTTGAGGCAGGGGTGCATAGATATCTTTTAGCAAGTTTCCCCAGCTGGGGAAATTTACCTCTTGTGATTTCCACCACTCAAGTGGACTGATATCACTGATCACTGATATCCAGGTATCATCAGGTAGCTCTTCAGCTCCTTTTCAATGGCAGTGGCCAGTGAGTCCCCTTCCCTGACTTCTTGTTATTTTGAAGTAACTCCCAAAAGACTTTTTTGCCTTTTTGGCTGCCTCCCTGGTGTCATCATCACCACTTGCTCCACCTTCTGCAGCTGTACCCTGAGCTGCAGCTGCTGAGGGGCCTGGGGTAGGACGGTCTTCCTCTGTTGCCATAGTCATTAGTTCAGTGGTAATTTTTGATGTTATGGCTGTAATCTGGTTATCATCATTGTAGCGGTTTTTGAAGCAGGGGTCAAGGGTTGATGTCAAACTTAACAGGTGGCCCACATTGTCTTCTTTGTACTTGGTGTTCAGGTACTGCAGAATGGTTTCTTTGATTTGTTTGGTTAGGTCTGTGTCATCAGGCTTCACTGCTGGGACTTCTGAGTTGAACAATGTCAGGACAGGTTTTAGGTAGGAGTGTTACAAGTTGCTCACTTGAAAGAGCATTTGTGAACTCTAACAGAGGACCAAGCGCTTTGCTCACTGATTCCAACACGTCGACATCTTGCCATGTTGGGATGAAATGCCTGTGTGACGAATGGCCTTTTCTTTTCTTCTCAACAAATCGCTCTATCATGCGCTGTCTTGAGCCCCATCTAGTTGGTGATTCTGTGATCAGTTTATGCTGTGGAAGCTTGAACTGATCTTGAGCCTCACAAAGTGCTCTCTTCATTTTCTAGCTGCTGGAAAAAGCTCCAACAACCTTCTTGCAAACTCCAATGGCTCTGTGCACTCTAGGATCCCGCATGCTCCTCTCTGGAAAACATTTAATATGTAGACAGAACAATCATTTATTTGTGTCAGTTTAGTGATGTAATGTCATTATCAGGTTTAGCAGTTATTATAGTTTTGTGTTTTTCCCATTAGTTTTTATGTTTTCAGTTCAGTTTAGTTTCCAAAGTCTGTTTCCTCACTTCAGTTTAGTTACATATGTTTGAAAACCTGCATGTTTGTCAGCATACACAAAATTCTTTGTTAGTTTTGTTCTTTTCGAAAGTCTAGTTTTTCGTTTCATTTCAGTTAACTGAAATATCTTTTCACACCTAGTTTTAGTTTTTGGTTCAGTTTTAGTGAACTATAATAGCCTTGGTATGTAGGCCTTAGAGTACATCACACTGTTAATGTATTTATTAGTTTATTGCAGTTCAGCATTACTTCATTTGTTGTAGTATTTGTTAAATTGTGAACTTAATATGCCTATTAAAAAACGTTTTGCTTATTTTCATTGTTTCTCTTTATATTTTTGTTGTTCCAATAAACAATATAACTATTTAACATCAACTGCATTTTATACTTAAATTGGGCTACTCACTAATGGCAATATGCAGCCTGTGGCCAAAACACGGTAGCCTCATCCAGCTGTTGATTCGGAGTGACAACGTTTGCCCCGCTGTCTGTCGTCATGCAAACCACACGTTGTTCACTCAGCGACCATGAAGCGAGCGCATCCTTCAGACCTTGGGCAATAATGTGGCCTGTATGGTTATCTGGGAAGTACAACGTTTGCAAACAGTTAAGTTGCCAGGATTCGTCAATGAAATGCACTGTCAAGGAGAGGTATGGCTCAGATGTCCTGCTGGACCATAAATCCGCCGTTGTTGCAAAGTGTGGCACCTTTTTGCATATTTGCATATTCGATAACGTAAATTTGCACATCGTTAAAACAACAATGACGATATTATCGTAAACGATATATATCGATATATAAAAACACAAACTGTTTGAGAGTTTCTGTAAAGAAAGATTTTTTTCCCACAAATAAAAAGATAATTTTATTTGGTCATAATTTGTCTGTAGCTCATTTTGATTTTAAAAAATTGTGAAAAAATCGTATTGTGAACAAAAAATCGTGACTCGAATCGAGTTGTGAGTTGAGTGTTGAGTGTATCATTATGTCCATATTCATCAATGGACAGAAGAGAAATTAAAATCAGATCGATATTTGGTGTGACCACCCTTTGCCTTCAAAACAGCATCAATTCTTCTACACTTGCACACGTTTTTTGAAGAAACTCAGCAGGTAGCTGTTCCAAACATCTTGTAAAACTAAACACAGATCTTCTGTGGATGTAACCTTCCTCAAATCCTTCTGTCTCTTCACGTAATCCCAGGAGGTCATGCTCAAGACAGTTCTTAATGACATTGCCTGTATGTTTGGGGTCATTGTCCTACTGCAGAATAAATCTGGAGCCAATGATACACCTCCCTGATGATGCATTTCGTTAACAGTGAAAAAATAAACAAGTATCATTTCTATTTTTGAAAGTATTCTCAGATACAGCATTTTTTCACGTCTGAAACTTCTGCACGGTACTATATGTTTTAATAAATGAAAGAAATGATCTGAATACATGAGTGTAAACATAACCTGCCATACAGGCGCACTGTGTGGTACAATTAAGCAGGTAACATCCCATCATGCTTCGTGACATGTATAAAAAATGCTGAGCAGGATGCTGACCACTGTGATGCTGTTAGCTGACACATTACCAAAGAATGTGCTAACCAGGGCGACGTGTCATTCTACAGATAAATAAATGAACATTTCCATTAATGAAAACCAAATATCTAATAACTGATATGAACAATTGACATTTCCACTAGTGATAAAAGTGTTGTAGATACCATCAAATTGTTTTATAGACACCTGTGGATGAGTCTGAATAGAAGTCAAAGGTAAAAGCTGATTAGTTGTAATTACCAGACTTACAGACTATAGTGAGCATTTCCACTAGTGAGAAATCATTTGTTTACATCAACAAATGAACATTTTGACCGGTGATAAATGGAGTGCAGATAGTCATAATTACATAATGATGACTTGGAACTGTAGAATAAATAAATAATAAATAAAACAATAACAATAATAAAACAGTCTACAGCTTGTTACAAACATCAGGATTTGGAATTGTACAGACTGGGGACATGAAATGCAACAACAATATGAAATATGAGGTAGTTTAGGTGTTTGTTTGTAAAAAAAAAAAAAAAAAAAAAAAAAAAAAAAAAAAGTAAGCCGAATTAGTGCAGTTGCAGTTTTTCTCTTTGACTATGACACTGACAGCTAATATTCCTTTGGCAATCCAAAATGAGCAGCTCTCTCACAGAGGCTTGGACGGCGCTGTGCTGCTCCCGGGATGCGAGGCACGGGTTTGTCCGCTAAGGGGAGTGTTGCCTTGGAGAGGGAGGGTGGGTGCGTTCCCGCAGCAACAGGGAAGATGGCAGCTCTCACATCTCTCACCCAGGTAAAGATGCAGCAATTTAAAGACACATTTTAGCTTGAGGCTAAGACAATTATTGGCACACGGCATGCCTCGTTCATGACAGTGCGTGTTCATTTGACTTTGAAACGAAACGTGAGCTCGCTTTGAAATTCAGCTCCACATTCAGGGAGCCAGCTGGTCGAATAAGGCCTGTGGCTGTACCGTTAGGTAGCGGGCTGGCATTAGCTAGCCGTGTAGCTATTTACATACGACATATAATGCGGTTAACTTCTCAATTACACATTTAAATATAATAAGCCAGCATGGATGCGGTGCACACGGCTGGGGGAGAGCTGGCCTGCGCACGCATGTGCATGAAAGCAGCACAAACGATCTTTACGTTCAGTCCTGGAGCTAGCAGACCGTAGCTAGCCTAGCTTGATGCTCAGTAGTTGGTGTGAGGATGGAGATAACATGCCCGGGCTACAGTGCGCTAACCCGGGCTAACCTGGGCTAACCTGGGCTAAGGTTTGACTAGTGATGCTGATGTGAGTTGTCTCATTAGTCCTAACGTTCACTGAGGACCAGGTAAATATTAAGACTGATGAGAAGCCACGGCAGCGACAGTCTCTCCCTGATGCGTTCACGGAACAGTATACGTAATATGTTCACACAGTTAGTCTGTGATATCTGTGTTATTGACTGTGAAGCAGGGCTTATTTTAGCTGGTTGAACTGACTTAGCCTGGTACCTTTTTTAAGTTTAACCTAAAATATGAATATGCTCACATATTATGGGGGTGTTGTAGCTGAATGAAGCTCACGTTATAGTGCAATAATACTCTCTCTCTCTCTGCCATAGTTGTCAAGTGGGAACCCTGTATATGAGAACCTGTACAGACAGGTAAGATGATGAGCCAATATGCTTCCGAACTTTAAGCCTAATTTCTACAAAAACATATATATATGCCACAATGCACTCAGACTGTGACATGTGCGTTTGCTCCAAGGTGGATCCGGGGAATATGGGGAGAGTGGGGCCAACAGAAGCTGCTTTGTTCTTGAAAAAGTCTGGACTCCCTGACATCACGTTGGGAAAGGTAAGTTTGTTTCTTGTGCAGTGATGATGATGTCAGTGTTGCTCACACAGAGATGGAGAGGTGTGTGTTTGTCATACAGATGATGATGATGATGGCTGCAGTTATGAAGTGGACTGAAAGCCTGACCTCTGGTTATGTCAGCCTGTGTCTGCCGTCAGCTTTGTCGTCCGAAAGAGTGAACAGTGAGATTATCAATTAGAGCTCATCATCAGTACACTAATGTGTACTTAGGCCATTAGCTCTACAAAGAGCCTTTTAGCTTCTTTCAGCTCATTGTTTTGGTTTTAGATTTTCTTCCTGCGGAAAGAGTCAGAAACTCGAGACTTAAAGGAGAGAAACATTGGACTTCCATTCATTGGGTGGCCACAAACATGACTCGTGTGAATTAGTAATGTTGTTCCTTGTTTGTTGGAAGTGTAAACGGGCAACCACTTGCCATTTTACGTATATTGTATCACCGTTGTGTGGTTCCAACTTGTTTGCCTGTTACAATATAAATGAATTAGCTTTAAATTTCTCCAAGGACATTCTTTAACCAAGACTCTGATGAGTAATCATCTTGTAATCAATCTAATTAGTATGATATACTTAATTATAGCCAGCCGCACATAAAAGTGTACACATTTTTTATGATGTTAGAGGAAGGGGTCAGACAAGGAGACAATATATTATAGCTTATCTTAAATAGTTTCTATAAAATGACAAATAAAAGGCCTTTTTTTTGTTTTGTTTTTTTATTACATTTTGCACTTGCGTCAGTCTCTGCAGTTACAACAGCCGTAGTTATCTCCTTCCCTCTTAGTGATTATGTGCAGTATGGTGTGCTCTGGCCAGAAGCTTCTCGTAACGTCTGAGTTCTGGGGTTTGTTTTGAGCGCTGGATGGTAATTTTCTGGCATCTCATCTGCAGACTCTCTCTGCACTGTCTCACCTGATTCCTGTGTAGGTGGTAAAAGAGGTTAGTGGTGTTTGATTCTGTTGTGGTTACCGGCCTGCAGTGTAATTTGCAAAGTAACATAACAGGTTTCTGGTCAGACTTTTTATACGCAAGCCATGTCCGTGTGACAGAAGTAGCCCACCTTTTAGATGTGAGCTCCTGTTGTGTGATTTGTGAGAGGATAATATGAAACAATAGATATTTTTCTATCATTACACAATGTATGTTGTCACGTTGCACAGCCCTTTTGTTGTCTTCAGCTCCAGGCAGTGCTGACATCACTCGAGGACATTTATCAGATTCTGTGCAGCTCCGTCTGAAACCACGCACGGCTTTAAACAACCTTTTTCACATCTGCAGTGGTATACAGTCATGATGATGGCTGCACGCACAGCTGCAGGCCAGAAGCTCCTTCAAACTTTACGACATTATTGTTGGAATTTGTTTCATCACTGACGATGATGTGAGCTTAACACTTTGAGTGAAAAGTTAAAACTCTGAAGAATGAATTTCAGAATATATTAATCTTTGGGTTATCCCTGTTATGCTCTGACGAGGTGGACACCACAGGTTTGCATGACACTTGATGACCACGGTTATCTGGCATGATTTGAAAATGTTCCAAAGAGCTTCTTGTGATGTCATGTACACGTCAAGTGTCCACATAAATGTTCAGTGCGGTTCAGGTCAGGTGACTGTGGAGGAACGTCCATGACAGTCAGGACTCTTTGGTCTTCTCTGGTCTTTAAGTAGTTCTTGCAAAGGTTCAAGGTGTGTTTGGGATCATTATCCTGCTGCAGTATGAATCCTTCTCCACAAAGATCCGAACCAAAGGGTGAAACATGTCTCTGAAGAGTGAAGTGCTACTTCTCCTTTGTCAGGATGTCTCCTGTCGTCTCCTCACATACCCCCTTCTGTTACTGCCATAATTCTTAAACATAGATTCGTTAGTAAATAGGATTTTTTTATTTTTTTTAGCCTGTGTGGCCTTCTTTCCTCCCAGGAAGTGGTTTACACCTACATCAGAATGCTGTTTGCTGATTCCAGCTCAGCATTCAAAACTATTTCCCCCCATGAAGCTGATCAACTGACAAACTTAGCACTCTGAGTCTGAGTATCACACCCTGCAACTGGATCATGTACTTCCTCAGAAACAGACACGAGACAGTTGGTGGTGGTCATACCAAACTGAATCAGCAGGACAGATAAAACATGGAGTACGGGTGAATGTTTGAGTGTAAATAACAAGGCGGTGAGTTGGGTTCGATCCCTGGCTCCTCCAGTCTGCATGTCTAAGTGTCTTTGGGCAAGATACTGAACCCCAAATTGCTCCCGAAAGGCTGCACCGTCAGTGTGTGAATGTGTATGAATGGTTAGCTCCTAAAACTGATGTGACACTGATGTTGCACAGTTGTCAGAAACAGTTTGAATGTAAACAGGTTCAGACTCTTTCACACCTGGTTGATCGTGTATGTGAAAGAGGTCATAGATGTTACTCGTGTGTTGTGGGCGAGCTCCCCACACTGTATTTCTCCGTCACTTCCACATGCTGTCATATAATCGGAGCACTTTGTTCAGAGCACACTGACCTCTCCATTTTTCAGCTGCTGATTTGTTTTCTGTTGTTTTTGGACAAACTGGACAAAGCGTCCTAGGCTAGTTATGAAATCTATCCAATCACGTGTCTTGATTTGTGACAGCTTGAAGCACTAACTGCTGCTGCTGCCATCGCTCTGGAGAGAAGCTCACACAGCCACAGTGACATTGTTTCCAGGCGTTGTCTGGACATTAAAGTTACATTTTTACAGTGAATAAACATGTCTATGTAAAGTTGTGGTCAGATTTATATAGCCTTGGTGATAGCAGGTAGGTTCACTGACTGTTTAGAAGGAGCAGGCGGCTGTTTGTGTTCTGTGGCTGTTTACATGGAGGAGAAAAATAACCAGGTTTCTTTTTTAGATTGAAGAAATGAGGTTAACTCCGACAGCTGACTGTAACCTGCACGTAAACACACCTGCTCTACCGAATGTAGTCAGCTGATTGATGGAGGGCAGCATGATTATGGCAACAGTGATAATCACGATACTTTTAATAACCAGTATTAAGATTATTCATTGATTTTTAGGGAGAAAATATTTTTCTTGCCCTTTCACATTAAAATAATAAACACTGCTTTGCTACAATTCTGCTAATGTACAAATCTTTGCAGCAAAAACTTGTCTTAGTCCTTATTCTGTTATTCTGATGTCCTTCCTGACCTTCATGCGTTCATCTTAACCGTAACCGTAACCTTTTTTTTTTAAAGTTAGATAACTTGCTGTGCAGTGCAGTCTCATGCATTGTTTGCACATGATTTGTTCTTATTTAACACCATGTGCAGAAAATCCTGACTGAATACAATGTGCCCCCCCATATTCTGATGTACTGCTCTGATTAATTACTGAGAATTGAACATATGATGAACAGTCAATGTCACCTGAGCTGAACCACATCCGCACAGTTTAATCACGAGATGATGGAGAGAGTAATCTTTGTTGTTTCAACTGACAGACACATTCAGGCTGCAAGTGCTTTACAAAGAAGATTCATCTAAAAGGAAAGCAACAGGAAGAAATAACAAACATCAGTGTAGTGATGTCTGTTTTCTGTTTTTCTCTGCTACTCAACAGCAACAGCTGCTTCTGTACAGAAATGTGTGTAATGTGAGGATGGTGCATAACAGTTAACATGAAGAATAAAGACAAGTAAAGAAACAAGTGCTGTAAAGACTAGGACATAAAAAACAAACATGTACAATATAAAATATATGAAGAAGTATAATATTATTCTGAATGAAAATATCTGATTTTAAAGATGTACGGTTCTTACATGAATATGCAAAATAAAACTACAGCTTCTTCATAAGTGTGGCTTTAAGCCATGTCACACACTTCACACCAACAGTTCTCCTGAGGGCGTTTTATATATGTGCAATTAGCTTGTCCCCCCTGAATAACATTCGATTATAAAACCTCACCTGAATTCAAGAGAAGTCATCAAATTGAACTTGTGTTTTACAGGAAGAGAAAAGGCATAGAAGGCATTTTGCTATATAAATACAATACAATGACATTTCGTGACGATGGATCAGTGCAGTGATAAATATATGATTAGCACAGATTCTAACTTTACTAACTCTATTTTGGATTTCTCTGTGTTTTTAATGCTGTGTGTTTTGCGTCTTGTGTTTCAGATCTGGGATTTGGCCGATCCTGATGGCAAAGGCTACCTGGACAAACAGGTAGGGAACACATCACTTCTCAAGAACCGCAGTGGACGCACAGTTGTTCCATTACAACTGTTTTCACTTGCTAAAAGATACTTAATGACAAATGATGCCAAAGTGAAACTGTAGTGTACAACTGATGTAATAACGTGCCTCAAAATGACCTAATGCTAGCATGTGGCATATCAAATATTGTTATAAATATAATAAGTTCTGTAGACAAAGACAGACACTATCTTTTTTTTTTTCTTCTGTATAGATAGTGTTCTATGTTTTATGATTTATATGTCCCTAATGCAATAAATAACAAAAGGGAATAGCCCAGAAATAAAGTCTGAATTCAGGTGCAAACAATTGTTTCTGAATTGAGTTCGGATCAATCAGCTTTAACTTTATTCATAGTTTAAATAATAGTTTTAATTCAATATCTGGGATCAGGTAACAGACACATATTATCAGCACTTACCCGGTCCAACAAATTGGTGTCCATTCATGTATTTGCATGGAGTGGCCTCATTGATTTTGTGTGTGTGTGTGTGTGTGTGTGTGTGTGTGTGTGTGTGAACACCGCAGCAAGGCTTTATGGGTAACCTTGTGTGTTTTCTCTCTCAGGGGTTTTACGTAGCACTGCGGCTGGTGGCCTGTGCTCAGAGTGGTCAGGAAGTCAGTCTGTCCAGCCTCAACCTAACAGTACCTCCCCCCAAGTTTGTGAGTGACACTTCATCATTAAAGATCAAATCCACATGTTCTTTGTATAAAGACATTTATTTCTGTATATAGACATTTATATGGCATTAAACCTGCGGACATGTTTACGGACATTCTAATTATTATTAGAATCATCATTATTTATTAAGTAAACATGTTATTAAGCCTCGTATCAAAAGCTCAACAGCTAAGTGTGAGAAGATGTTTTTTTAATCCACTGAATGGATCATATGACATCGCTGTGACAGCCATCTTTGTTCTGTTCTGATTTCAGAAGGACACCAGCAGTCCGTCTCTAAGCAGCACAGCTTCTGCTCCCGGCGAATTACACTGGGCTGTCAGGGTGTGTTTAAACACACACACACACACACACACACACACACACACACACACAGTAGAATGAAACAGTGTTTCTCACTGACCTAGAAAGAAAAAGACTTAACCACCAATCATAAATATCTATTATTTATTGAAATCCAAACACGTGTACTCTTCTTTGTCAGAGTTTGATGGCAACATATTGATAAACCGAGATGATGCACAGAGCTTTACTGATACATCACTTCAGTTTCTCACAGCTGTATTGGTATTAGTCCAGCAGAGGGCACTGACAGGTTGACTTTTACGATGTCCCACTTACATCAAACCACCGAGCCGTCACTGGCATCTGCCATCGTCTGGGCTCTAATGTTGCTGCTGAGTAAAACATTCTGTTTGTGAATATGCATGAGCTCAGTGAAAAGACAACCAAACATCCACAGATGAGGCTTTTTAGATAACTAGCGTGTGTTTTTCCTTTTGTAGCCCGAAGAGAAGAGTAAATTTGATGGGATCTTTGAAAGTTTGGTTCCAGTCAATGGCCTGCTGTCAGGAGAGAAGGTCAAACCAGTCCTAATCAACTCTAAGCTACCTCTGGATGTCCTTGGGAAGGTACTGACTTCAAATGATGCTTCCGCATATAGGTCTTAAATAATCCTTGTTGGTTCCACGACTGAAGATTAAACTACTACTCTCAAGAACGTGTTCCAACAAACATGAACGTAGCACGAATGTCATGATCGCTAGTGGAATGATTGTTCATGTGTAATAATTTAGTAACTCATGGTGTTTCCTGTTGTTAGGTTTGGGACCTGAGTGACATAGATAAAGATGGCCATCTGGACAAAGATGAGTTTGCAGTGGTGAGTGTGATCTGCTTCACTGTATGCGTATGTGGATACTTGCATAAATATACATTGAGTGGCCATATTGTTGGGCAAAACATTCCATCACATGCCAAAGGTGCTCTGTTGGATTGAGGTCTAGTGACTGTGGTGGCTATCCACAGAAATAAACTAGACGTTCTTTATTTTTCACACCATTTTCTGTCAATTCTAGAGACTGATCCCAGGAGATCAGCAGTTTCTGAGATCATCTGGCACCAACAGTCTGTTGTTTTCATGTTCAGTCTGTATTCAGATTGAAGTCCTTATGACCAAGCTCCATTCGGAGGTGGTTTGAAATGCGGCTCTAATCTGATTTCTAAAATGCGTCTGGATGCTCATATCGGATGTGAAAGTGTCTTTTGACTCACAACACAACAACAATGTCAAATCCAGATCAACGGAAGTACATCTCGTGGCTGAGACTCGTGCTGCTACGAGCAGAGCAGCATGAAGGACAACACAGAGAACATCAGCCTGTGGATTGACGCTGAAATCAATTCTCTGCTGTCATTTTGGGGGAGTTTTCTGTAAGACAAAGCTGCTTTCATGTTGGAAAGCCACATCTACAGTGTATTTAGTTACTGGCAGCTGTATTGTTACCACAGCAACCCACGCAAATAGGTTGGTGATGTCTGGACACACAAATTCGATCTGTTTCGAGGAACAAATCTGATTTGCTTGCAGTCCACACAAAGCCTTAGATAACGTCTCTTCTCCATTCTGTATGAAAGCTATACCTGCAGCCAGTAAGAAGGTATTAATAGTGCAATGTGCTCCCCCAGGCCATGCACCTCGTGTACCGGGCCCTGGAGAAGGAGCCCGTTCCTGCACTCCTCCCCTCTTCCCTCATCCCTCCGTCAAAGAGAAAGAAGAGTCTGGGCTCAGTGGCCACCTCTGTGCCCGGCCTGCCTGCAAGCCCTCCACCACCGAAAGACTCGCTGCGCTCCACGCCCTCCCACGGCAGCATGAACTCACTCAACAGCACCGGCAGCCTGTCGCCCAAACACACACTCAAGTCTGGACAGGTAATACACACTATATTGACTGCGCTGATATACAGTACACACATGTACAGACACCTTTATCAGTAAACACTAGAAAGTGTATTTGAGCAAAATAATGTTTTACTTAGAGGAACGTGTGATGGTTCAGTATTGATTTTTATCCTATATTTGTTTCCTTGTTTCCTTTTTTGTGCGCCAGCTATCAAAATATTCTACTGTGTTCCATTAAAGCAGTCTCAAACAGTGCACAGAGCTGTGAGTGAACACCAGAGGCAATAGAAAATATTCTGGAAACCCTCAAAGAGAAACTGATGTGGGTTGTGTCTTCCTGGTACTGACTCAGTTGTGTGTTTTTGATTTTTGGTTTACTGTGGGATGAATACACTTTGTGCAGGTGTACCATCAGTTTAGAGTCCACATACATATTTCATGTTGAGTTCAAGTAGCAGACACATCTCATCTTTGTTCAGAGGAGACTGTGTAAATCAGACTTTCACAGTCGAATTAGAAACCACGACTGAGAGAGGCCAACAAGAAGAAAAAGAGAATTGTTGGGCAAGGACCAGTGGAAATCTGGACTGTGGTGTGATGAGTCTGTAAGGGCTATTGGACCAAGAAGGAGAGTACTGCATCAGATGACTTTGCCAAAACCCAATAGAGACAGTTTGGGATGAGTTTCCAAAAGCAGTCAGTGCTCAGTGTATATATAGAAACGTCTTCAACCTTCTACCTTGTGAAGCCTATTGTTTACACTTTTTGGATTACCACATAATTCATCTACATTGATGAAAAATTAAAATAAATAAAAACCACTGAATGAGAAGCTGTGTCCAAACCTTTGACTGGTTGTTGTGAGTCAGAAATACAGAAAGTTCCAATATGTGCACCTCTTTCTGTTTCAGCATTCGGTGACCTGGGTGGTGCCAGTGTCAGACCGTGGTCGCTATGACGACATCTTTCTGAAAACTGACGCTGACATGGACGGATTTGTCAGCGGACACGAAGTAAAGGACATCTTCATGCAGTCTGGACTCTCTCAGAATGTCCTTGCCCATATATGGTAGGAACTTCCACTCGTTTTTTTATGTTTGACATTTAATGAGAGTGAAAAGTCTTCCTGACGAGCCGATTCAGCAGTTTCTCCGTCCTCTTGTCTTGATTTGTGCTCGCCCTGTTCTGCTCAACAGTGTGTTCAGTCTGCTCAGTATAATTGTGTCCTCGTTGACTGTCTGCTCTTCCCCCACAGGGCTCTGGCAGACACGAGGCAGATAGGTAAGCTGACCAGGGAGCAGTTTGCCCTCGCCATGCATCTCATCCAGCAGAAAGTCAGCAAGGGTATCGACCCTCCACAGGCCCTGACTGCTGACATGCTCCCGCCCTCTGAGAGAGGCACTCCTGTACCAGTAGGTCCCACACACACACATACACACAATGCATGCTTACAAGAGCTGAGTGAGACGGGACTTCGATCCCAAGCTCCTCATGTTCACGTCTAAAGCATGGCATAATGCTATATAATATTAAATAATAGAGAAAAAGCACAAGACGTTTTAGAAAACAAACATCTCCTTTGACGTGAGATGGGGTTGTAACTCATTGTCAGTAACTACATTATTTCTATTTGACTACAGAGTATGTCAGGATACATGACCCCAGTGGGATCAGAGATGGCTGCTCTATCTGAGATGAGACGGGTGAGTTAATTATTTTCCCTTCCCTTCTCTCCTCTGCTTTGCTATACATCCTCTTTCTTGTCCCCAATCTGCCACATCTACTTATTCGGTGGAAGAGAACTTGAAAATGTAACCTGCATAGACATAGAGAGGTAGATCTACTGCTGATGTTTCTACCTTTCCCCTCTTCCCTCCTCTCTCAGGTGTTAATGTTCAAGTTGTGGGTAGGTAACATGGACCTGCAGGTTATGAACCTATAAATGCTTTCTGTGCAGGGCCGGTCAGGCTGATTGCTGGGAAGCATTTGCAAGACATTTCTCTATATTCCAATTGAGTGCAGTGAAGTTACCTCACCCTGTCAAGTGTCTGGTGATGGAGGGAAGATTCAAGATCGCTTTTAGCAGGATCAGGAGTCTTTTAATGAGTATTTTTTATTTTGATGAAGCAGCTGCGGTCTTATGACAGCAGTTATTTGTGGCTCCATAAAGTTTAATAAATTAGATCAACAGCGATGGTCTCAACAAACGTCTCCACACACTCAGTTCAGTTACAAAATCCTGAATCTTTGCTCTCCTTGGCAGTTTGTCAGCGGTGCAGACCCTCCCCACATTTTGGTGACTGACCCAGCCCTCACCTACTGACTCAACCTCTTTGCTGCTCCTTTTATTGAGCTGGTTTCTTTCCTATCCTGTCTTTTCCTCTTCCTCCTTCCTTTGGCCCGGTCTGACATGGCTCAGTTGGGTACCATTTCATCATCCCACTCTCTTCAACAAATAAAGGTTACTTTGCCAACCTGTTGTCTTTTTTGTCTTCCTCTCCTCCTCCCTCTCTCTCTCTTTCTCTCTCTTTCCCTCTCTACAGGACAGCTCCAGTTCAGTTGGTTCAGGGGAGTTCACTGGCATTAAGGAACTGGATGACATCAGCCAGGAGATAGCCCAGTTACAGAGGTAAAAAAGCTCTACAGAAAACAATCATTTTTAAGCATCAGACTTTCATACCAGTATGTCTTCGAGTACAGCTTTAATTTTCAGCACAGTTAGTCTAAACGTAATGCAGTAACAACAGTGGGCACAATGTAGCCATTCGCAAATGTTTCTTATAAGTAATAATAATGAACATTTACAAGATGCAGCTTTGAGTTTAGCAGCTTAGTTTCCCCGCTGGTTAACACTCTGTGATGAATGTGCTCGGTGATGTCCTGTGTCAGAGTTCTTTTAGTTTTGCCAGATCTGTCAGTCAATACGTCCTCATTTAACTAACAGCATTAGCTCCCTCACTAATCCATTGCCATCACCCACATACAGTCTTTTATTACTTTCTGTAGCGATAATAAGACACAGATCACACCATGTCTTGACTAATATGATCCTGATTTTTGTCTTTGGCCAAGTCAAATTTAAAAACTAAAATGTATCTGCATTAAAAATGAAATATTGCACATTTAAAAAGCACAATTCAAAAAAGTTAAAAATACTTTTAGTACTGTTATAACATGCCACAATTTTAAATTCACTATCATTTTGTTACAATGTTATGTTAAACAAAAAAATGCCCCTTGTATGTTGCATCCACGAAACCTTTAACAGAAACAGCCCAATTCATAAACCTCACAACCCTCCTGTTCTGCACTACGCTAGTATGAAAGTATATCCCACTTCTGAAAAATGCCAGCACACAGTGCACCTAACCCACATGTGATGTACACAGTCTTCAGTGTGTCTCACAACTCAGAACAGCCTGTCATGCCACAGCAGTCCACTTGTTGGCAGTAATGTACCTGTGAGCTGGTTGTACAACTGAAGATATTTGATTTAGCCTTAATATGAACAAATGTGTTGTTTTTCTGCATAAGCTACTTGACATAACATGCAATTATATGAAAATCTATCTTTCTCGCCCAGACTGATGATAATAAAACAGCATATTTCCTCATTTCCACCGCATGGTACAGCTTGACTCACCTGGAACTGTTTTTTTTATTTTTTTTTTTTATTATATATTTTTTTAAACTGTGCACTGGAAATGAGGCTTATGACATTGTCAAAATAGGATGATTTTGAGAAATACATTCCATCCTTAAACATCCCATCAGATATAATATGATATATTGAATGCTTTCTGTCATTTGATTTGACTGTATTGTTGTGCATTCGGGCTTAGCTGAGCTATGTATTAGCACAAGCCAGTCTTAATGCATCACTTACATGAGTGTGTGACTGACACTGACCCTCAGTGTCTGTTACACCTGCTGATCATTGGTGCATGGATTAAAGGAATGTCCTTTACAGAATAACGTTGACACAGCCGCAGAGCTTTAGACAGCAGCTTACAGTTAACCCTACATACAGTCCGCTCTGTGTGGAGTGTGTTCTTCTGTGATAAAATGCACACTTAAAAAGGAAACAAGCTTTAACATTCACCTTGGCTTTGTCTTATTTTACTGCATCCATCCTTCTTCCATCCATTCAGCCAGCCAGCCGTCCACTCTTCCTTTGATGTGTGTATTTTATCAAATTTTTGTTTGTTCACCACTGTTCTCCATGCTGCGTCAGCACTCTTGCCTTTACCCAGTGGAATACTCTCAGGTAAACACACCAGCTACTGAATATGTATGGACTGGCATTCTGCAAAATCTACTGTGGCACACAGATGAACAATGCTCCTGCCTGCTACTTTTTTTAGGCTTCATTGATGAAATGATCTAATTTTATCACCTGATGGGGATAGCTTCACTATTTTTCAAACTTCAAACAATAGTCAGGTTCTGACTTTTCTGATGCCACTTCTGATATTAACACTGAAACAGATTTCATCTGCTGTAATCATTCCTCCTTTTCAAACTGGCCCTGAAGTTCACAAAGCGGGAAGTGTTGGAGACATAATCCACAGTCAATGCATACATAATATTATCTGAAGCTATATGAGGCTTCAGCAGTCTGCAACAACAAATTCATTATTACATAAATGCATGGTCCGAGTACATTTAGGGGTGTGTGTTTATTTCGACTTGTTAAACAAAGTGTAATCTAGGCAGAGCAGTCGTATTTAGTCTTTTCATTAATCATAGGTGTGTTTGGGGAAAGAATGCGATACGCAGTTGTGCACACGCTTTGAAAAGCAACCAGAACATTTACTGATGTTTCATCCTGGATAGATTCACCTGAATGACATTACTGCAGGATTCATTATGTGCACCATATTTTCCTGCTGCATCATGTTGGTAAAAGTCAAATATAAAAAAAATACAGCCCTGCCTATGTAGTGTACTGTGTCTGAGTAACGTCTGTAAACAGCAGGAAAATACTTTAACATGGATTTCAGATCAGCTTTTTGTAGATCAATGGTGCGGTCGCTTTCGGCTGCTTCAAGATTGCAATGCTTCAGACTAAGGCTGGACGATACAACAAAAAAACCTCCTTACAATAATGTTTCCCGTATTGATCGACAATGATATTTATCACAATCAGATATAATTGGATAATGCTGCTATTAGTATTCTGATAATGACTGAAGCGTAAAGAAACCAGGGGTTGGTTAAATCTTTGAACATAGTTTAACAGAAAAAGTAGAAACGTTTAACTGTAAACACGGCTTGATTTAAAATAAATGAATATGACATGAAATTAGTTAACCTTATTATATATTGCGATAAAAGAATATAGAATAACTGATGGATGGAACCTGTTCAGCTGATGGAAAGATTTGTTGTTTCAGCATATTTTCCTGATCACCTGAATTTAAGGTATCTAAACACTTTCATATAATCACATATATTATAACCATATATAACTTTATGTTACCTTATTGGAGGGTAACATGAGTTCACATAGAGTGTGCTCTGTATGGCTGTAAAACTAATGAAATGTGGATGAAGGCAGACAGAAAGTTACTGTGAGCACAGAGGCTGAAGTTTGTGTTCTGCTTGTTCTTCATCTGTTTGATAAATTGATCATATTCTCCCTTTTGTTGCACTTTTTGTTGACGTAAACAGGCAGCAATGCAGAGAGGCAGAAGTCACTCTCATGCCGCTCAGTTCTTTCCAGAAGAAATCTGCTCTAACAGTCACTTTCTTCAACTGTAAGCTCAAACAATGCTTTATAGTAGGAGATGGCTGTGTTTCAAAAAGTAAAAGAATCTATCAATATAGAGAAAAAGCATCAACGGTTTATAATCATTATCAATGTAAATTTCCTCATGGTCTCATATCGAGATGACTGTGAAGAGTGAGCTCTGTGAGGAATGAGGTTTCACTGACTCCTGCTGCTGCTGTTAGCTTCAGGGTTTAGTAGGAGCTTCTTAATGGAGTGATGCTTGCAGTTGCTGTCTGTCTGGTGGTCAAAACCTATTTGTTGGCTCTGTTTGTTTAAAAAGACCCCAGAGAATACACGTGTGAACCATCCGGTCCACTTGTTATCACAGCATGATATCTTATTCCCATAAAACTGATCAGTGACATTGTGGATTTGATAGAATTCCAGTCCAGTGTGTTGTTCCTCTGATGTGTTGATGTGTGTTCACAGCAGGAAGTTGGTGTTGGTTTGACATCTGATTGTTTTTCTGTTATTTTAACAGTGATTGTGTATGTGTTTGTGTGCATGTTTTTGTGCGTGTGACAGGGAGAAGTACACTCTTGAGCAGGACATCAGGGAGACGGAGGAGGCCATCAGACATAAGAGTGCAGAGGTGCAGGTGAGGACTTTAATCATTACACTTGATCACAAAGATTATTAAAACCATCATGTCTGTTATTTTTTATTGAGGGCCAGGGGATGCAGTGTGTGTTCAATGCACTAAACAGCTTGGCTTTATCCGACCACAGGAGATGCAGAACGACCTGGACAGAGAGACAGCCAGTCTGCAGGAGCTGGAGGCTCAGAAACAAGACGCCCAGGACCGCCTGGAGGAGATGGACCAACAGAAACACAAATTAGAGGACATGCTGAATGAAGTGCGGATGAAGTGCCAGGAAGAGTCTCAGATGGTGAGGAAGAGAGGATGAACTGTTAGATGTGGCCACAGAATCATAAATGATGTAGAAGTCATCCATTAAATGTATCAGGTGTTCTTTTTAATACTGTTGGTTTTAGAATCAGGGCTTGTTTTGCTCTTAGAATAAATGCCACCATTACCAAGGGAGTATATGACCAGATAGAAATTTCAACTTCCTCATGGCTTCGTCTTCCTCCGTCTCTAGATCTCAACCCTCCAGAGTCAGATCCACTCCCAGGAGACAGACCTGCAGAGCCAGGAGGAAGAGCTGACCCGGGCAAAGGCCGACCTGGGCCGGCTACAGCAGGAGGAGAACCAGCTGGAGCAGAGCCTGGCTGCTGGCAAGATCCAACTGGAGACCATCATCAAGTCTCTGAAGGCCACACAGGATGAGATCAATCAGGTAGGAAACAGGGTGTGTGTGCATGTATGTCTGAAAAGCGTCAACAGGGGGCACCATTGTACTGTAAAATCTATGACTTATCACCGCTAAAGATGGTGTTGGTCCTCCTGTAGCACTAGAGAAACTGCAACACAACATTTAGCTGTGTGAGTGTGCATCAGCTGCTGTGGTGTGTCATCTGTTTCCAACCAACTGCTCATCTCACACACACTTAACACTTTAACCACCTTCAACTTCCACACACAGCTTGACTTCATGCAACATGTCTGTGTAGTGTATTCTCCATTCTCTCTCCATAACATCCTCAACGTTGAGCCCTGATGAGGTTACATTTTGCCCAGCGCTGTTCTGTGCTCACCGACTGCTCCCTCCTCCAGTCAGAAGGTCACATGGAGAGTTGATCATTTCCTCATGCTCACCTGTAATAATATCCAGTCTTACTGCTTCCAGGAACAGTCATGTTGATTTTCATGACACAGTCCTCCAGGAGCTTTTTATTATTCATAAAACTTCACTAAAGATCTGCCACCCAGGGCTGCTCCAGGAGGTCAGACAGTGTCATATACCAAAAACATCATATGTCTGAATCTATGTCCTATCTTATTAAATGCAAGTATGTCCCTATTTTAGAAGGATATGCCTTAAATATACTAATATATACTGAAATCTATCTACTACGAGTGTCAGATATTCTCTAGGCTGTAAAAAGTTTTTTTGCTGAGAACAGATGCTGTGGTCAGCTTAAATTCATGTTGGCTACAACCCGAACATAACCCAAACATAATTCAAACATAACCCAAACATAATTCAAAAATAACCCAAACATATAATGAAATCATTTGTGCTGTATAGCACATTAACAAAATAACATCTTTAAACACAACGTAGCTTTGTGTGCATTTCTGTTCATCGCACAGATTTATTTACCAAACTCACAGACATCATCATGTCTCCGCTGTGTGAAGAGAGCTTCTAACGTCAGAGCAATGAAGGGACTGAAACTCTGACTTTAGTGAAGAGGTTTGGTTGGCCATGTTGCTGGGTACAGAAAGTAGAACTAAGAAATAGGATTCACTTACAGATTTATAAGTAAGCCTTGCTTGTCTTTCTGAGCTTACTATTAAATGAATGATTGTTTTTATAGGAAAAATAAATGTAATTGTTCAAGTCTGTGAGCACTATGAGCAAAATCGCAGTCAGCTTCAGTGTGTATGGGTTGGAGAAATCTGACCGAGCCTGGACAACACCAAGTTCATCTGCATGGCTAGATACATTACCCGACTCTTATATACATGTTATATACACAGTGTAGTTGTTGCAACTCTTCTGTATTCATGCTGTAAACACTGCTGGTGGATGTGAATGGGGTGTGAATGCCATTGTCAGTTTTGTGAGTGTGTGTTTATGTACGTTTAACTCTAGCAGGTGTTCAGAAGTAAGCTGCCTAAATCAAAGACATCCACAAGGAGCTTTGTAAAGAAAGAAGCAGACTGAACTCTCACTGAACTGTGTTTGCATCCTGCAGGCTCGTAGTAAGTTGTCCCAGATTCAGGACAGCCAACAGGAAGTGTCTAAAAGCATTGAGCAGTACAACAGCACCTTGAACGGGACTCATGGAGGCAGCATGACCAACCTGGCCGACATGAGCGAGGGCTTCAGCGACAGAGAGAACGGAGGATTCCCAGCCATGGTGAGAGCACCACAGGTCAGGATATCTATTTTCCTCCCAATGTCATTGATGACGTTTTTGAAACCTGGATGAAAGGGCCTCTCACTTGCATTTTTCAACAGGTTAGAATGTATTTAAATGAAAAATTTTGTGAATTCCAGGCGTACGTACATGAATGTATGCATTCTCTTCAGTGGTGTTTGAAGAAAATCAGGTGATGCCCCTACAGCCCATAGAGACTCACCTTAAAGGTACAGCGTGTAACATGTAGGAATGAGCCTTTCTATCTACAGACACCACCACTGGTCCTCTTCCACAGAGGACACCATGTTGAATGTTTACAGTGGCCGAGAACAGACAAACTAAACACTACATATAACTAGGGACTTTTGTGTTTTTGCACATTTTACGGGCACTGTAGTGTGTAGGGTGAGGTGCAGAGTACTCAGTTGGTTGTACTCTAACTTAGGGCTGCACGATATGGCCTATAACCAATATCTCGATATTTTAAAGCTATATCGCGATACACAATATATATCTCGATATTTTTATTTCTCCTGTAAATCACTATGAATGTTAAATTCATTGACTAGACTGGCAGCTATCTGCTCCGGTGACCGCAGCGCGTACACCTCTGGAGTGGGCCAGTGGGCCTCGTCTCTCCTCACTTGATACAAAAAGTACGCATGCGCGCAGGGGATTTTTCTGGGTGGGCGGGGAAGTGTGCTGCGTGCTGTGAGGAGCACCAGGAGTGAGTGACAGGCAAAACTCCGGAGAATTAAATGCAGACGGCTTAAAACATTTACGTGACAAGTACTCGATGGTCGCGATATAGTCATTTCATACATCTCACGTAGAACAAGCCGCGATATATCGAGTATATTCGATATATCGCCCACCCCTACTCTAACTGCTAGATTCCACTAAACCCTACACACTGCACCTTTAAACCTGTATTGAAAGCATGAAATATTGACTCATTCTTAAGTTATTGTCCTTGAAAGGTTTAAGAGTTTTGAGTTGGTCCAGTAATCACAGATTTGCACTTCTCTCTCTATTGTTTGTAGTTTCTTCTTCCTCTCCTCTTTGCTCAGGTCTGCTATCCTCCAGACAAGAGATTACCAGCAGTTTGCAAACTGCAGTGTGCCAAATCCTTCACTATCATTTCTGTCATTTGAACCGTCTCTATCTAAATCCCTGATTATTATTTTTCTCTCCACTCTCCATCGTGTCCCCTGCAGACTTGGAGTGTTTAAGAGTTTCCCTGCTCTGACTTAATCCTGAAATGTTGCTCTGTGTCTATTCACTTCACTCCTAATAACATCATTAACACAACCCTGGCTCTGTCCCACCTGGCAAACAGTTCTTGGGCTCAGCGGTAGGATCGGACTCAGGCTTCCAGATGAAACACAGTGTAGATCTTCTAATGAACCATAACAAGGTAGAGCCCAGCACAGAGTCAGGCACGTGAAGAAGTGAAACGTGCTCTCAGAGAATGGCACACTGCTTTTAAAGTCTTGGGTTAAAGGGGGTAGGTGTGTTCGGTCAGGGCAAGTTTGCTCTCTCTACACATTGTTACAAAAAGTTGCTCCTGAGGTTGATTCCTGCTCTTGTGGCTAAGTTGATTATTAAAGCACAGTTGTGATTTATTACAAATTAGGCCTAAAATTTAGTTGTTGTGTCCATCTTTTCTATCAGCTGTTCGGAGCCCAGTCGGTGGAGGTGGAGATAGTCTTCATACTGTATGGCTGATGTCTGGCAATGTAGAAATCACACTTGCCAACTAGTTAAAATGGAGAAAAGTTGACTCACCCTTTGTGTGGTTTGTCTGTACTGACCATGGACAAACGAAACAAGAGCTGTCGAAAAGCAACCAAGTCCATCTCCAGAGATCTTAAAGCTCCTGTGTCCACTGTGGGCAACACTGTGAAGACGATTACTGCCTATGGCACTGTAGCTGATTTCCATACATTTAAAATTGCAATGAAGAAATGTTCAACTAATGGATAAAGAACCTTGATCAACTTCCAAACAAATTGAAGCAGACCTGTAGACACAGGGTACAACAGTGTCAGCTCGCACTATCCGTCGCAATATGAGGGACGCTATGGTCCTGCGAGACTCAGGACAAATTCATTCATGGTCATAGGAAGTGATTGATTTTAATCATTTTTTCCAAAAGGTGCGCTATTAAATAGAACTTTGTGTGGAATATCTTAAATTTGTTTTTTCTCTGTCGTGTGTGTGTGTGTGTGTGTGTCTGGACAACCATTTGAAAACTTGTAAATACAGTAAATGAAAAAAATGTCTGTCTGTTTTCTGTTGTCTTTCCCCTGACCACAGGAGGATCCATTCAAAGTGAAGCCATCTGTGTTCAACAGCCAGCCTCAGGAGCTTCCCCCTGACCCCTTCCACTCTGAAGACCCCTTCAAAACAGATCCATTCAAAGGTGATCACTCCCCCCTTTACTTTCATTGTCTCCCTCTAGTGTTCCTCTTGTTTCCTCAGGATATTTATTCTTCTTTTTCTTGACTGTCATCTTCTCCTCTCCTCTCCGACTGTGTTTACTGCTCTGATAATTGTTTTTAGCTTGAGTTGCTCTCTGACTGTCTCCTATGTGTTTCCCTCTCTCTTCCTGTTTGTTTTCCTCCTGCTCCTCCCTCTCTTCTGGATTCCTCTCCTGTAGGAGACCCTTTCCAAAATGACCCTTTTGCAAAGCAGCCATCAGCGTCCACAGGTATTTATTTGGGGGAAAGGAGCCTTACGACTTGGTCACAGCAGCATTACCATGGCAAGATTCAGAACAAAATCAATATTTCATTTCTCATGTATCATTGCTGCAGCTTGTCCACTCTGTGGGCCAAAGTAAAGACGTAAAGAGGAGTTGTGATTATGCTGTCAGACATTGATGGAACAGTTACAGTGTTGACTGCTGTACTTCCACTACAGCCATTTGAACAGGCTTTAGTGCATACATACAATAAGAGTATGTGTCTTCATTTATGCATAGTGTTTATCCCCCTCCTCACATTTATATATATTTTTGTGCTTTTATAACAAGGCAGCTTTCTCTTCAAGTGAATTCAGTTAGTCTGAGACTTGAATAAATGAAACGTGAGTGAAATATTGTTTAAATAGTATATCCAAAATCATCTCATTTTTGGATCAGCTGTACACACACACACCATAGCCAGCACTGTTACACTAAAAACTCATTGAACAGACTGTACAAGCCCGTACACAGCTCTCAGATTACCTGTGCAGCACAATCCAAATATCAGTGTTTTTGCTAAAGATGGCAAAATAAATGACCGCCCTTTGAAAACCAATATATTCATTAGGAGTTCTCCCAGAAATGGCTCACAGGTTTGCGAATGTAAAGGGGATGAATAGAATTCACACAAACCATTCTTATGTGTTATGATATGATAATGATGCTGCTATTGTTTAATTGAAATCAGTTATTTGTTCTCTAAAACCTCCAGTGAAGTGTGCTGCAGTACGGCTCACTGGTTCCCATCACAGAAGTGGCATGTACCTTGTCAGCATTGTGTGTAACTGTGCAACTTCTGTCACACTTCCCCCTTCACTGATATTGTGAAGTTTCAGTTCTCTTCTTCTAGATTCGGATCAGTGATTAAAATCATCATTTTCACTCAGCATTCTTCCACTTGTGTCCTGACTTTGTTTATTTAGTTTACCCAGCTTCAATGTCCGCGTCTGGCTCGCAGTCCGTGCTGCTCCCAGACAGCTGGGGCTGAGTGACACAGAATAAATGACTGAGAAGGGGCAGTAGCGAGAAACAAACTGTTCATTTCTGATTGTTACATTGCAGTTAAGTTCACCACACCCTCCACACCGCCACGCAGCCCTGCACCCCAATGTCACATTTGGTCTGAATATGGCCCAAGTCAGTTAATTCACAAGTTTCTTCATCACCAAGATTTTTTAGGAAAATATCCCTTGTTCATTAACTATACAAACAATAGTGTGACATACTCAGGCCTCAGACAAAATACACTGTGAGCAATATGCGGTGAAAATGCTTGATTCTCTGTTTCTATTCTCTGTGTTGTTTCTGGTGAGACATGTTTTACTCTGGCTACTCATAGTAAAAAAAACAAAATAGCCAAAACAACTGCCTGACAAAACAGACCCATAACATCTAAAATACTAAGTTTAACAACCAGATTTCTAAAAAAAAAACAAAAAAACATTGAAACACAATGAACTCTAAATGGCACAAAGACAACTTCTTAGATGTTTGCTACATAGAGACTGGTAAACATGACCCTGTCCAGACATGTTGCTGGCATCAAATTTAAAACGGGCATATCATTTTCCCAAAACAATCAAATTTCTCAGTTTCAACATTTGATAAGTTGCTTTTGTGCTGTTTTCAATCAATGTTTTCACGTCATCACATTTTGTTTCTTATTGGCTCACACCTTAACAAAGTGATCCTGCTGCTGATTATGTGTAAAGGCTATTGGAACTTCTGTTTGGAAATCTGGCATCTGTTGTTTGCTTAGCAATCTGTTGCCTGGTTAATGAAGTGAGAACAAACAGCTGAAGTTGTCCATCATTCCGCTGCAGATCCTTTTGGAGGAGATCCGTTCAAAGAGACAGATCCGTTCAAGGCTTCCTCAGAAGATTTCTTCAAGAAGACCACGAAGATAGATCCATTCTCCACACCAGACCCCTTCAGTAAAAGTGCTACATTACCCTCAAAGGTACTTGTTGAAGATTGACAGAACATTCATTTTACTTACTAACACTTCATTTTACTCATCTGAAGCAGACTTTGGGCATAAATCATGGAGCTTTTGCATGCAGCATAAATGTATTCAAAAAAAGGTTCTCGCCTAGGGTATTTGAATATTTCTAATACAGAAACACAGAGTCTTCACCTTTCAGACGATCTACAACACTTCTAGGTAATATACATAGTTCAACTGCTGGCTCCCCCAAAGATCCCCTGTCCCTCTAAAAAAGACTTTACTGTTAACCTTGTATTCTTTCTTGTGCTTCCTGCAGCAAACCAGTCACTTCACAAGCAGTGACCCGTTCTTATCAAGCAACCCAAAACCCAAAGGACCAGGTATGAATTATAATTTATTATTCCCCCACATCTACAGTGTCTGTGAACATCAAGTATTTTTTATCCAGAAATGAAAAGAATTGGTCAGTAGTGTCCATTATTGCCTTTAAACCGTCTTTCTCATCAATGTACGTACATTGATGGCTGAATACACCCACAGACACTAAAACGAGTCACAGAGTCACAACAGTTTGTCACTTCTGCAGTGTTTTGCAGTCTGTCTATCGTTAAGTTGGTTTTGTGGTGGCATAACTCCTCGATGAATTCATGTCTGCTGTCAGTCACACTGCACCTTTTTCAATCAGCTGTTTGTTCACACAAGAAAAGCTCATTCATTTTCTCCAGGATATTAATGTAGTCCATACAAACACATGCACGCTGTGGGTCAGCCTGAACGCCTCAGTGATTGGAGGAGCCAAAGCCTGTAACCACACAGGGACCACTGTTTGCTCAGGCTAAGGTTACCATTTTAAAACCAACAAAGGCGTCACATTTGCAAGTGTCAATACTACTTCAAATAGAGCTTCATAACATTTACACTGGCTCTGGTTTGGTTTGGCATTGCTTAGAGAGACGTAACATCGTAACAAATGGATTCTGGACTCTATTAGTCACACTGTCACAGCCATATATAGAATTTTTTTGCAACTAATACTTTGAAACATTGATATATACTAAAGCAAGGTGTGCTGAAGTCTAGCAGGATTAATGTTTACTCTGCTCACCATTTTAGTATACCATGTTACCATGCTAACATTTGCTGATAAACACTGAACACAAACCACAGCTGAAGTAATGGTAATGTTAGTTTTTCAGGTTTTTGGTCATAAGCCAAAGTAGAACATTTTGATCTGATGATGGAACAAAGTGTAGTATATATATTCTGAGGGAGACATAAATTGCACTAAATTTTAAAAATGGTTTTAACATTTCACTCAAAGCCACAAATGATAACCTCATGGTTGTTCTGCAAGACAAGATCAAAGAATAATTAACTGGAAGACGAGACAAAGTTTTAATGGCTGTCCCTCTAGTTGTTGTTAGACCAAAGTGGTGGACAGACCGTCTCAAACCAATTTATTACAAACAGTAACCAACACACCAAACTCACGAATAGATTTGGTTTTACCCAATGACCGTATAAAGAATGGACAGCACGTCTGTGACATCACCTGTAGGTTTTCCAAAGTACCATTTTTAGGGTCAAAATATGTGGCACGGGCCAGCCGCCATGTTGCATGTACCGCCTCTTCTGCCTCCTGGCTTATCTAAAAGTCGGCAAAGACGTGGATCATTGATGGATCAGATGACGCCTAGGTGCTCAAATAAGCCATCTGTAACAGCACATACCTGTCACTTAAAGTTGCTGGGCTGTTAGTTATGTGCAACTTTTAAGCCTTAATATCATTTCATTAGGTGAGTTAAAAAAAAGTCTGACTCAGTACAGTTGTCATGAACAGGGAAATTAGATTCAGACACTAAAATTGTTTTTGTATCATTCAGTGCTCTATCTGTACTGAAGTTTAAAGCAGTGTTGCATTGGATTGCATTTTGTATTGCAAGTTGTATTTTTTGTGCTCCTCTATGTGTGTGAGTGACGTACCATAGATCTAAATCGACACACAAACAAGTCATATGGTCTAAACTGTCCTAAACATTAGTATTGTTTTGTTTGTCTTGCAGACCTGTTTGGCACGTTGGACCCGTTTGGCAGCAGTTCATTCAGCAGCAGTAGTAACAGTTCTGCTGGATTTGCAGACTTCAGCCACATGTCAAAACCCAGAGACCCTTTTGAAGGCAGGGCCAGCTGGCTCCCAGACTACCAGAAGGTACCAAAGACCAAAACCTATCCTGAAACGTCTTAAAATGCACACTGTAAAAAGTCATATTGGTACAAATATTAAATTAGGGGATGTCTCATATTTGGTCTAGTATAATACATGGAGGCACAGGATTAATAGTACTGTACATGTAAGTCATTTAAAAACTGATACATTGAACTGTTTCCTGGTGCAATCTTTCACTCAGAACCTATGCTGTGTCACTGCCTGTCAGATATATTGAAACCAGTCCTGAGCGCTCACTTTTTCTTTGCAGTCTGTGTTTGTGGATGACCCATTCAGCAGGAAGAATGACACGCCAGCTCTGCCACCGAAGAAAAGTGTTCCCCCAAGACCCAAACCACCCAGCGGTAAGTGTTGCACTACACAGGCTTCAGGTGGGCGAGAGGAGAATAAGAGGAAGCAACACTGTGTAACAGCTTTTTATGTGTACCCTAACACCTCTATAATAGGGTCATCAGAACTTTATCACAGCTTTACTGAATGTTCATGCTAAACTTGACTGTCTATTGCATTGTGCCATCCAGTACAATGAAGGAGGGGTTTAGCTCAGAAATAGCATGGAAAAACATCATACTGATGTTTTCAGAGTGGTGAATGAAGAGGACAGACATTGTCTGGTCAAGGCTCGTGGAACAGTGGTGAGCTTAAAAAGGAAGTGGGACTTTGGCTTCATCAGAAATCAAGATGCACGATAGTTTTTTTTAGTGTGTTTACCACATCACAGTCGTGATTAGCACACTCCCTTCTGGGTGCGGCAGATGTGCTGAAGACAACAATGATTGAGAATATAGTCAGTCACATCATATTTCACATTGCAGACATTAATATAAAAGCATTGATTTTAGCAGTTTTAAACCTCAATAACAGAGCATATTCCACGTTTTTTAGATTCTGTCAGTTTTTTTTTGTGATTTCAGCAAAAGAAAAAAAAATGTTTCCAGAAAATGACCTGACTAGACTGAAAATCTTCCAGTGCTGTTTTCATAACGTATACAAGATATTTTCAGCTTTTTGAATGACACCTTTGCGATGCAGATGTTTTTTTGTTTTTTTTCATCCACTGTACAAAGCACACGTTAACTCTGCTCTCATCTGTCAACAGGAAAGAATGTCATTGTGGGTACAGAAAAGATAAAAGCCTTCACGTATTTGCCAAGCCACTGCTATCACTCACACTGTATATTCAACGTAGTTTTTCAGTTCACACCTACCGGCGCTGCTGCCAGAGTGAAATGCACTGGAACATTTAATGTACGGCAATATTAACAACAGTGAGCTTTTATCATTTTGATCAAGTTCTAACATGAGAAGATCAGTCTCATCTTCAACCTACCACCTAAACTAGAAACACGTTTGACTGTTTGACCACCTTTTCCAGTGTGTTTCAGCTTTTTGCTTCTGTGTGGGGCATTTCTTCTGTGCATTGCATTGTTAGCAGTGTAACGGTAAAAATCCAGTGTGAACACGCTGCAATTCAGCCTAAAATTAGACTCATAGTAGTGTAGAATTTGGACACAGCTCAAGAGACTCTCACTTCTCACTTTAGTGCCCATAATACACGAGCTTTAGTGTTTTTGTACAGCTCCAACTGTCGGCTCACACATAAGACGAATGATTCATACATGTGTGATTAAAAATGTTGCATTTAATGTCATTAGTTTCTTTATAAATGTCATGATCTGAAAAGATGCATTTGGCAAAAGATCTTACAGGAACAGCACAAAACTGTCTTTTTGGTGCCCACAGAGTGAACCGCAGTTACCCAGAATGCTGCTCTCTGTGTTTCAGCCTCAACTGCGGCCACATTTGTCCCTTGTACACTATCCCACATGCTTGCTGACTCAGATTCTCTCTAGTTCTCTTCTACAACCACTGTTATGGCTTCTCATTTGTTCATGAAAAACAAGCAGCTGTCAGTCAGGTTTTATCCTCATTGTTCCCTCGTCGTCACATTAACGCTCTCATGTTTTTTTGTTCACAAACTGCTGCTCTGATGTTTTCTATGTAGGCACATTTGAAGGTGATGTTGTAAGAGCGATGATATGTGGTTTGCTTGGCCTGTTGTTTGCAGACACACCCAATCTTGCTTCCTCTCTCTTCCCTTTATGTGTGTGTGTGTGTGTGTGTGTGTGTGTGTGTGTGTGTGTGTGTGTGTGGTGTTTACGAGGGTGAGTGGTTCACAGAAGTTCAGGCTGCAGGCTGTGTGCAGCGGACCAATGCCAGGATTGTTACCAATGTAACAATTGTTTACCTCTTTATATTTCATAAAAATGTAAAGCCTTTATGTTTTCTTTGTTCTACACACAAACACATGCATGCACACACAAGTTCTGTCACTTTCTCTCATCACCTAGGTGTGAATTGGCAGCAGCGACAGTGCCATAATTAAACCGGCTGAATTAAGGGCACAATGCTGCCACTTTATTGTCTTTCAGTAGTTTAAATGCTTTTTCTGCACGTACAATCATGTGGCAGACATTAAAATGAGATACCACCAGTGTACTGGATTATTTTAAACCAGGGTGGAGCTCATGATTGTGGTTTCTCAAGTGTGAGTTTGTGTGTGTGTGTGTGTGTTTTTGTGTGTGCAGTTTACCGAAAGAGTTAAAACCTGGTTGCCAGGCATGCACTTTTGCTCAGCGTGGAGTGTGAAATGAACTGCTCACCCTGATCAGCCGAGTTATCTGGGTAATAAGACTAAATGCGTGTGTGTATGTTGTATGAAAACAGTTTGACTGGTCCTGTGGTTTAACACCTATACAAGTACACTTAACGTTCCCACGATCCTCTGCCACACCCGGCTTCAGCTCCCACAGAAACATTTCAAATGCTGTTTTCTTATCTTGTTGCTGAGTCTGATAAACAAGCATTTAAAAATATAAAATGAAGAATTCTTTTGAATGAGATAATGGAAAGAATTTAAATGCAGTGTTAGAAATCTTAGAATGGAACAAAGTAATCAAGTAAAAGAAGAAGCTAGTTTGTTGACCTTCAGTTGAGATAGTTAAAATTTATTGTTTAAATTAATTATTTCATTTTTTTCCCCTCATGATTGAAAAGATTTGGTGCTTAGAAACAATTGGTACATTGACAGGAAATGAATCAGAAACTTTATAGATAATCAGTTAATTGTTGAAATAATTTTTCTAGCATAAATAAAACAGTATTTTGTTACACAGGGAGCTTTTCTCTGTTTTATACAATTTGATAAAAAATTATTTAAAAAAAGAGATAAGATGAAATAAAAAATGTCACTTTGCGACAATTATCATTATTATTTTTATATTTTAAAGACCAATCCTCAATTAAGAAAATGATCAACAGATAATGAAATAAATCATTAATAGTTAATAGTCTAGTCTTTGTATGCATAAATTCTTTCAACTTATGTGGCAGTCAAACAGATTATGTTAAAAAAAAATTAAAACACTGTAAAATATTTAGTGTAAGACTAACCTTTATTCTGAAGTTTTTTGGTGCTGTTGTTTGATATAAAATATAGTACTCATAATTTAATGTGAGTATGTGAATGCATATTGTTCTATGTCTGTTTGTCTAGTTGGTAAATTGGTGAACCAACAGTTGGTAATGTGGGCTGAAACGCAACCAAGTGATTTACCAGGAAACCGTTGAAAATGGTTCCGTTGGTTTTGGGGTATGACTTTTGGTTTTGAATCTTTTGGTTGTTGTTTTTTTGCTGCGTGTTTTTTCCTATCCAGCTGTTATCTATATTTCCATTCTCAGGAGGATGTAATACTGCATGTGAAAATTAGAGAAATATTTGCGTTTGGGTCCGATGTGAATTGTTTTGGTGCATCGTGTGTAGAGGTGAAACTGTTGTGGTTTTCAAAAGCTGGTAGCTGTCTTAGAGGTTACACCGGAGGTGAAGCAGGGCGTGGGCAGAACTGTGAGAACCAGAGAAATATAGTGCTTGTGTGTTTTAATTCGGAACTGATCAAATCAGGTCCCGTGTTATCAGCTGCAATGATGAGTCACAGTATCTGTCGGCTATCAGTGAACACAAGTATTTAGTACCTGTTGCATCCTCCTCTGGAGATGATGAGATGAGAGACCTGAAGAGACCTGCGATAGTGGCTCTGTTTTTGTATTTTTTTTTTGTCGCTTCCCGCATGTCTTCCTCACCACAAAGATGAAAAAGTTTGTGGTAATATAAGCTCTCTTCTCTGTTTTTTATGTCTTCAGGTAAGAGTACACCTGTAAGCATGTCTGGCACAGCTGACCCTTCCAAACCATGTGACCCCTTCCAGCCATTTGGCAGCGACGCCATCGACCCATTTCAGAGTAAAAAGGGCCCAGGAGACCCGTTCAGTGGCAAAGACCCTTTCGCACCATCCTCAGCATCAAGTAAAACTCCTAAAGACTCTACCTCGGGTTTCGCAGACTTCAGTTCTGTAAGTTGAGATGGGTGATACTGTTACTATATACTGATACTAGACCAGACCACATAGCTCCGCACACACCCGCACAGTCACAGTCAAGTGCAACATACTGAAGTGTAAAGATCTCAGTTGTTACTGTATGTCTGTAAACAAGACATGACCATAACATGTTTTAGGGCATGAATCAGACTGATTTTACAACAGTGGCCTAATTTCCATCCGATTGCACATTATTAGCAGGGAGGGAATGGACTCATTGTAATTAGGTGATGATGATATAAGTGGTGCTTGAACAGCAGCACATGGTGTAAAATATATCAGGTATAAATAGTTAGGTAATATAACTCCATCAGGTTACTAGGTCTTACTTTTTAATATTTACACTGAGGCTTGTGGGCTAGATAATCAGGTAATATTACTGAATATTGAATTGAAAAAAGCACAGCACATGACTATAGCAGTCTGTTCACTCTCTGCTCTAGATTGTCTTTTGCAGCCCATTCTAACCTTATCTGTCGTCCAAGCTTCTCTGTTTATAACATTGTGCTGTTTCACATTCTAAAATGTCCCATTAGAGCTCTGATACTGGGATTTCTTCTAACAACTGGATTTAAAGGAGTAGGTCAACATTTTAGGGCTGGAGTCAAGACGTGGTTAGCCTAGCTTAGCATAAAGATTGGGAGCAGGGGGAAACAGCTAGCCCGGCTCTGTCCAAAGACACCTCTGAAGCTTTCTAAATAACATATCATATCTCATTTCGTTCAATTGGTATGGTTTATTACTTGATGAACAAGGATCTGGTGCAGTGACTGTACAGTTTACAAACTCTTGTTGTCTTAGTGATTTTGAGCCCAAGATCACTTATAACAGCAGCCACCTGTCAACCAAAGCAGCAATTTTTCTATAAAAATTCACCCTTAGTATAGTTGTCATGAATGGGGAAATTAGCTAATATTTGTATCAGGCTTATAAACATGTTTATTTCTGCTGTGAAGTTGGACATTTTAACATGGGGGCTTATGGAGGTTCACTTATTCTGTAGCCAGCCTCAAGTGGCCGTTTGAGGAGCTGCAGTTTTTGCCACTTCTGCATTAGCTTCACTTCACACTTCACCTCTGGTTGCTGTGAGCGACACATGCAAGTTGGGGTGGTGGCAAATGCTTGGTCTGTTTTCAACCGGGACAGCGTCCTCATGCTAAGCTAGGCTAACCACTCCATACATCTCACTCTCAGAAACTTAACTCAAACTTTATTTATATAGCACCTTTCATGCACAGAGCAAAAAACAAAAAAATAGATTTTCGGAAGACCATACGAGAGAGCATTAGTGTAGTCAAGCCGAGAGGTGAAAAGTATGCATTCAGTATCACAAGAGCTTATTTTAGCTGCTACAGACCACCGAAGTAATCCTGATTGGAAATGAGAGAGAAACTTGCCCCAAAATGACCCCTGTTCACCACCATGACAAGACAGTTTGAACCCACTTTGGGCTCAGATGGTTTGGTAGTAAGGTGTTGTCGGTTGCAGAGCAGAGCTGCAGCATAACTTCAAATACAGGAAAGGGTGTCAGCACTTTACGTGGTTTGTTTGTTTTGAAAGAAAGAATTTCATAAGTTTGTCAGGGTTTCCCCGAACTTTCACAGAGGACTAATGTGTTGGCAGGGGAGCATTGAGAGGACACAAACCTGCTGTAAGCCATAAGAAAATAACTTTTAAGTGACCATTTTTTATGCAGATAACTGCAGTTTTTCTTAGCAGGGAATAATGCTTCTGTGTGATTGGCTGACTGGTGCTTCAACAGATTTCTCCATCTAACATGAGACACAGCAGTATCACCACTCAGCTCTCAGCTCTCGAGTCTGTCTGCCCTGTATGACCTTGCTGTGTATGTGTTGACTGGTGCTTTCTATCTGCTCTCTGTTCTTTCTGTGCATGTCTTTGCACGTCTTAGGATGTTTCTATAGTTTGGCCTTTTCTCCCCACTCTCAAGCATCCATTAGATGTCTTTATTCTGCACCTTCTGTTTATAATGACACACACTGCCTGCTTTACTGAGTATACATGAAGTCATTATTTATGAATGAATTATTTTAACTTGACTCCAAAGTAAAAGATTTGCAGATGAAACATTGAAACAGGTAGCAGTACCAGTATGACTGCCTCTTGTAGGTTTACTGTTATTCTTTCATCTAACTTTCTGAAATTAGACAAAATGATGATGCATTGTAGCTTACATGCCATATGACATTTGGACTTTATTCTAAGGTAGAGAGTTTTTTTTAATAATAGTTTCCTATCATAATCATAGATTATTCCACACAATTAGAGACATGAGTCTTCAGTGATTTTTGTTCAAACTGTTGAACTGCTAGCACTACTTAACAGTCCCACAACAATTCCATAAGAAATGTTATGAAACAGTCATTGAATCCAGGTAATGATCCATAATGACAAAATATTAAAGCAAGGCCTGAGTCACTTATCCTTATATGGGCAGATTTCCTGGCCGGCATCCTTTGTTTCAACTCGATTCGTATTGATGACATCATCTTTTTGTCTCTGCATGTCACAGCTCCTCTTTTTCAAGTCATGTTTAGCTGCTCTTTCTTTTAGTTCCAGCGTTGTTTGTTTCTACTTAAAGGGATTCACTGGCAGTTCTGTTTCACCACACTCCATTTGTCTCACCTGTGGCGCTTATTGCCAAGTGCCAAGTGTCAACTTCAACTTCAGCGGCTTGTAAGCACTGTAAGAATTCATGATATACCTCCGTTACAGTCACCAGCCTGTCGTTTGAAGCCAGACAAATCGCTCTGCCTCACTAAAAACGACTAACAAGTAGCTAAAGACAGCAGAAACTGTCCAGGTTTCCCTTTACAGTGTCTGTGTGCTGTGCTGTAAACTAGCCTAGATCCTCTGAGTTCAGGGATTTCTGGTTTATAACTTCTCTGTTCTGTAATCCACCTCTCTGACAGGACCTGACAAAGTCAAGGTAAGAGACTGAACACCCAATCCAATTCACATAGAATGACAACATGCCAATGATGTGTGATGATCTTCCATCATGTGATGACATTTTACTGCGTGGATATGAAAATGTGACTTTGTAACAACTTGTTTCCTATTGGCCAACGTAGACGCTCTAATCTAATGCAGCCAGAGCAACATGTGCCATGTAGAGACATTCATTCACTACATGTTTATTACTGTGCTCATGCTTAGTGGTGTGTAATCACACTGTTATACTGAAATGTGTTGTAAATGGGGTAATGTAGTCCAGTGGAACACCACTGTTGGACTACAACTCCAAAGAAAGACATTTATGAGTTCAGATTAGCAATGCTCCAGATTCCATGTCTCTCTCACTGTCTCACTCTTCCTCTCTGTCTCCCTCTCTCTCTGTAGTTTGGGAATGAGGCTCAGCAGTTGGAGTGGGCTAAGCGAGAGAGCGAGCGGGCCGAGCGTGAGCGGCTGAAGAGGCTCAGACAGCAGGAGCAGGAAGACCTGGAGCTGGCCATCGCCCTCAGCAAGGCCGAGATGTCCAACGCATGACCTGGCTCACTCCTCCACACACACACACACACACACACACACACACACACACAGCAGGTAAACAGGCTAACACGCAGACAACATCTAAACATTCAGACATAAAGCACATCACTGGACTAACTTGCGAGCGTTCATATATATATATATACACACACACACACACACACACACACACACACATTCCCCAACACCACACACTCAGTAACTCTGTCTGACCGCTGATTCTGCATTATAAACTAAGACAAACAAAAGTCAACTGACAGAGAACTGAAGGATGAAGAAGGAGAAGAGGAGGAGGAGGAGGATGCTTGATGGAAACAAATGGATGCACTGTGTATATGCACTCTAGTGGCTGAACAGTAACGTGATGGATCCATTCACTGGACTGAGCACACAAGCTGACATCTCTGAAGAAAGCCTCGACAGTTTGAATTTCACTGTGTCGTCTTTTGTTTTGTTTTGTTTTTTTAGACTCACTAACAAATCTGTTGCTATGAAAGGGCAAATAGAGACTTTAAATCACATTACAATTCAAACTGCCGAGGTATTTCTCAAAAGGTTTCTTTTTTTTCCTCGTTATCAGCAGTGACATGATGATATATCATGGAGCTGCTGATGGTGTATCGTGTCAGGTAAGGTTTAGTTGTTTTCCTGGTAAGAAAATGCTTCAGAATGAGGTGTTAAATAAGTATTTGTTCATAGAGAAGGGACTGGATTAAATTTAAATTTTTAATTTTTTTGTTTTTAAGGCAATACTGTCACTAACCCAGACCGAGAGTAGAAGTGAGAATGTCGATATTAGTTGAGTTTTTTCACTTCTGCTGGAGGCAAAACAACTGTTCCCCTCTGCTCTGTGTGAAGATGGCCAATCGATACTGGATGTACAGATATGAAATTGATATTGATCTCCTCATCTGATTCTGGCTGAGTTGGAGCATATTTCCCCAACTGCTAGTTATTCTGTTAACTTTATAGCACACCAGGATCTACCGTGAGATTAGAGACCTGTAGTACAGACAGGGCTGTATTATCAAACGCAGAGACCCTCAGGCGGCTCTCAGTTTGTGGTGTTTATTTCATCGCAGATTTCTTTGGGAATATGCTGAAGCACAACATGGACTACAGTGATCAGGGCGTCAAGGTGCTGCTCGTTGTTACCTATTCACGAGCTCCTGTGAACTCTGCTGGTGTAATCACAAGCGCTGTCTAGACGGGCAGTGATCAGGTCCAGCAGCCGCCTCAGAAGATGCAGTGTAGTACTAACCATGACGTGTAAATTGATCTTTATAAAGCCTTTATTATTTGTTCATATTGTGTTTGCATAGTGCATATTCTCAAATGTAATCTCATTACCACAAACTAATACTAACTACTAATTAATACATGCATAATGCATGCAGAGTGGCAGAAAGGGGGAGCCAGCTTTTTGCCCTGAGGACTCGTGTGTCCGTCTGTTTCTCACATCCAGGTCGGAGCTCAGCGGCTCCTCGTGTGAAAAGGAATATTTTTAACCAGTTTCAGTGGGATATGCTCACTTTTCATTCTTGTCACATTATGGGTGACTTTAATGTGAAGAGTAGCTGACAGATGCAAAATGTCAACACATCCTGTGCAGTGACAGTAACAAATTGTACAGATCTATTTTCTTTGTCGAGCAGTGTGAGACAGTATGGAGCGCGAGCTGTGAAGAGCCGCGGTACTCTCTCCCTCTGTCCAGTGTACATAGACGAACAGGGCTAACTCTGCCTCCTTTCGACAGCTCTGCTCTGATCCCGATGCTGTGATGTCACGCCACATCCAACAAACGAAAGGCAAGATGAGGGAATTCATTTTTTCTACACTTGACTTGTTTTCTTTTCAGAGAGCGAGAATTTTAACACCGTTTTTTTTTAATTCTTTTTATTTCATGAGCTACTTCTTTCACACATTTTTGTTTTAAAACATCATCCAAGTGGATGTCGTGGTTTTGTGCTATAATTTTAGGTTTTAGTCACTGCGGTGCTGCACGGAGCTGTTAGCACAAGCCGCTGAGTGTTTGGAAAGGTTTGGAACTGGCTGAATTCAGGTGTCATTAGGCTGGAAATAGTGCTGTTTCTGCTGTGTCATAGTGATGTTCAGACATGGACCACTCACCCTGTTGTATTTGAGTTGTCCCTTTTACTTGAAGTGACTGATGTTTGAGTGAGACAGACTCTGAAGTTTGATTTTGGACTGACAGATTCTGCTGAACTTCTTTCCTCTCAGAGCCCCTCTGTTGTACGTTCAAATGTCATGTTGTGTTTTATATATATATATGAGTCTGTATTCTGTGTGCCCATGATCAATCATATGCTTCAGTCAGTGTTTTGCCTCGTGCATGCCCTGCAGACAGATTCTAAACATCACTCTGAACAATAACTTATTGATTTCTCAGTTTTCAGTACGTTAACTTGGTTATCAAGAGGGGAAAAAGTAGTTCTAACAAAGCTAGATGACCTTGTTAGTGTTCTTTATTGAGACTAGTTGTAACCACTAGCAGTACTTTGGTGTCAGGACCATCGTACGATGGAATACAGCGCTGGATGTGTTCTGATGGAGCTCAGACATTTCAGTCACTCTGTCTCTGCTCGTTTGTTACAGAAAGAATTTTGAAAATACAAACTCCCTTCAACACTGCTCAGTGGAAGTGTGTAAATATAGCTTCTGATCACCAGTGACACCACTGAGCGCACTGCTGCTGAGTGATTTGTAAGCGTGGATAAACTCAATTACATTTGATTTTACATGACTTGCTTTAATTTCAAAGGAAATAACCACTCTGTAAATCATAATTCATAATTTACACCTGCCTGAGTTAAGTCAAGAAATGTCAGGGTTCCATCAGACCACTCAGGACTGTGATGCACAGTATGCTGGTCCTGGATCAGGGCTAGGTCTCTGTAAGATGCTAACAAGCTGTGTCTTGGGTGGAACACCAGAACAAACAAAATACTTTTTAATCCTTTAATTGCACAAGCACATTGTGATGAACATGAATTAGTAACTATTACGATACTATGTAAAGTTGGTCTTGGATCATAGCAGCCTCTGAAGAAGGCTTTGCACTGACTGGTACGACAAGATGACCTCATGTTATTTAGTGTTGCGTTTGCTTCTCCAGTCACCATGCTGGTAATGAGAAGGTCAATGACATAACTGAAATTTCGAACAACGTTTCCCCCCCAAAATATTACATACGTGTGTGGAACTGACTTTCGGGGGGTAGAAATGCTAAAAAATCCGTGTAATGTGAATTCACCCAAAATTGGACAGAAATGCTCGAGTAAAGTTGACGTGCCGCCACTGATTCTGCCAGATAGAAATGTGAACTGCCTCTCCCTGCCATTTTTGTCTTGTTTACATATCATGAACATTTACTTTGCTGTAGCTGTTACAAACTGTGTACCCATAGGGGAGCAGTGTCTCTGGTGTGAGCCTCTCTAAGCTGTACATGGCTGACAAGCTTCCATCTACCTTTGTGCCGTTAAAAGCATTTTGTGTCTTTGCTGTGCTCCTGTCACACTGTAGTGAAAACTAAACTACATTATGGCCCCACTAAAATTAAGCTGCCAGCTGACAACTTAGCTTGTTACACTAGCTGTGAGCTAATAAGTTAGCCAGCTTGTTGTCAGCTGTTACCCATTACCTTTTAAAAAGAATAGCAACACTTGCTAAATTGTTGCTAACAAAGGTATAACAATATGTAATGATAAATAACATGAGTTGTTACATTAATATTATTCTGTATGTCCTTTATTTTCAGCTAACCCTATAAAAAGACCAAAACCAACATGGTCTCTTTCCGACTAACCTAGCCTATGTTGTGGTTTGGTTTCCTGTTGAAGACATAGATCATAGACACCAATATATGACATTTTTTAAAGACTTTGTTATAAAAATATATTTTTTGTGATATTTTAACACTATGTTAACATTGTAAAAAGAAAAAGAAAAGGCATTACACCACCAAATTGTTCACAACAATGTGGCAGGAACAGTGCACAGCAAAAAGAACAAATATTCCCTTTAAATTTGGTTTCAGTGTGTCTCTGTGCTCATCACAGGCACACAGCTCAGCTGAAGCTTTGTAAGCAAACCCAAGTTTATCATATAGAATAGATCTGTGTCACTTTCTGCAACCTAATAATTAAGAACTTGTAGAACGCAGAGGGCTTTGTAGAAAATGTACTGCAGTACCTCCCAGAACTCGAGATGAGCTTTTCTGGAGCATTGAAAGGGAAAACATATAATTAATAAATCTATTTTCAGATTGTAGATTCTGCATATGAACATGTTTTAAAGAGTAAGTTACAATATTGAGAACCTCTGGTACTATCCAACACTTGCTGCTACAGACACATTTCAGTCAGTACCAGAAAGTACTGACTCTGGATACTCTGCCTGCTGTAAACTGTGACCCTCTGTTCTACATGTGTTTCTGTCCACCTCCCTGTGACCCCAGCCTGTCTCAGTACACTGCTTAGAGAGGTGAGCTCCAGACCGGTACTATCATTCATACTGTATTTTTCATCTGATGTCTCCATTGTGCAATAGATATTGTTTATTTTTATTGTTGTTTTGTGTATCCTGTGAAACCAATGTGATGTTTTTGATATGTAGCATATGTTTTTAATATGATTATTTATGCACCCACCACCCGCTCCTCTGTCCTGACTGTGTAGAGGAAGTTCATGCTTTGATTTCATTCCGCTAGCTGCAGAATCGACAAACCTCTCCTTCCAACACACTTTTTATCTTTTTCAGGGAAAGAAACCGGTCTGACAATGTTCATTATACTCCATCTTTATTAATCATCAGAAATGTTCAGAGCAGTTAAAGAAATCTTTCTTGGATAACGGATGGAAATCATCAAGATTTCATTTGATTTGCCTTTGAATTCTGTCTTTACTCACATACTGATGCTTACTAGTAAGCAGCCAAACTGATTTCGTGGGGACGTTTCATTCTTTGTTCACTTTACTTTTGTCTGAAGCTTGTAGGTGTCTTTTTTTTCTGTGTTCAACTGCCCTTCCTCCCACGCAGGCGAAATAATCCGAGCTGTCTTTATTAAGATGCATACGAAGTGTATACAGTCTGTATAGTATCATCTCTGTTATATTTGTCCTATAAAAAGCAAATTTGAAGAAGAAAAAGTAAACTTGCTGTGGAACCATTTGGAGGATTGCTTACAGTTACACTAATAGCTGAGGACTGAACAGATGCTGGTTTATTTTGAACAGTGATCCTCTCTACATGGTCTGTACTGTTTACTAGAATAAACATTTCAGTTCAATGAGAAAGAACTGACTGCTGCTTGATTTGTTACAGGTGACAGTTTGAATCACACAGCAGAGCTCAACTCCAAAAAGGAGGAGGAAAGAGTTAAATGCTGCAGTTATTTGATTTTACATACGTTGTCTCTAAAAGCTGATTTTTAATTAAGTTTATTGACAAATTATAAAAACAACAATATACAGAAATGTGACTAATAATGATTATATTGATATCAATAAAATTAGCGGTGGGTGTCAAATAGCAGGTTCAACCATGATCCACGAGAAAGCAGGAAAACTCCCGGGAAGAAGCTAAGTTAGTGCAATTAATGCATTAAAGGGACATAAATGTGTTCAGAGGGAAGAGAAGACCCCACTTTAAGTACCTACAATGGGTCAAACTCCAAAACTCTGAATCCTACATTTCCTATAATGCACCAGTCCACACCACCAATTTGTACCACAAGCCTTCAGCCTTTCTGTCATCAGCTTGTAACTACTACAATAAGCCTGCTGACTGTTACTTTCTTAGAAAAAGCACCTGCAGAGCCAGAGAAGACATCATTTCCCAGAGGCTGAGCAGGGCTGTCATGTGACATTGGTGACCAATAGACCTTTCTAACTGTGACATTACGTATAAACGATAGGTGTAACTACTCAAAAATGATGGCTGAATTCAATTTAGTTGAATAGAACAGAGCCATCGTTGATGATTTTAGTAACAACCTGTGCTTTTGACAGCACTGCTATGAAGTTCGAATGTCTGCCGACTGTCTAAAGAGACTACTGTGAACAGACTGTTCCATACAGTGCACCTGCTCATCCTCCCAATGTGGAAGATTCTAATAGATGAAGCCACACTGGGAAACAGATCATATGTGATGCAGGACATGTTCAAATTGTTACAGAGGTTCCATTACAAATTTTAGACATTTTGCTGTCCAACAATGCTTTTTATATTGTCATTGTTGCAATCCACGTCAGTGTCAGTGTCCATGGATGTTCCCTGCTTTTTGTGGCGAGTGTGTCCCACAGTCTATCTATGTCAGTCCTGTATCTGTCATTTCAAGAAACTAGCCTTTGCTGTTTTTGCTCTGGACCAGTTTCCTCTTCCTGTTTTGTTGCCCACGAGGTTCAACAACAACAACAACTTCAACAACAACAATTCATTAATGAACCCCTTTTTATGATCTTTGGACTTGAGTCCAGCCTAGTGTTTTTGTCTTTGAGACCAGCATGTCGTTATGAAATTAGTCATCCACACCCAGTTTTGCACTATTTTGTTTAATAAACCCTGAATATTAAGTTATTGTGTTAGCAAATAATGCAACGTTTAGGCCAATTGACATTGTTTCCTGTTATATTTCAAACTTTGACTGCACTGAGTAATGACTTCCATTATGAACAACAACAGTATGAGTGCGTAACTGTATGAGGAATGGGTTTTGTCCTGATCTCTGTGTGTTCTTGACCACAGTCTCCATGACGACTACAAAAAAATGTTGGAAGAGAAAACAAACATTCATATTATTACCCAGACTGCTTAGTTAACAAACCACCAAGGCTGGGCAAAACCAGCCAAGTGCCCATACTACCAGGAATATAATTTTCATTATTATTTATTTGAACTTCATTTATTGGAGTAAAACAGACCCATTTATGGATATATGTATACACAGAGCTATAAATATAGATCAAGCCAAAAGCTCAATTTGTCTGTAATTAGAGAAGTAGAATGTAAACTCTTGAGATGTCATTAAAATAACCAGAAACACTACTAAAAACATGACCGAGGTGTCCTCAGACGTAGCTACAGTGGTGATGTCACTGCTTTCGAAGGTGTCAACAATCACTGTGATGAGTCGAGTGTCATCAGAGCCAGCATGGCTGACAAAACTACAAGAATAACACCCACTTTGCAGTAAAGCACATTGATTCTTTAAGTGCTCTTACTTTTAAGTGTAATCAGATTTGTTCTCTGACGGACTGAAGCAGGAGAGGCCTGCAGGAACAACCCGTCTCTCTCCCAGACAGCCACAATGTGCAGTGAATTACACTCGAGCTACATTTCAAGGGTACAGCTGGGTAGTGTGAAATGAATGCTGTGCAAACACAGCAGCCATTTCTGGACGTATTAGCTGAAACCCAAGCAATCTGCTATGTTAGCGAATGCTAACTGTCTCCGTATGGAATAACAGGAAATTCCTTGCTAGGTTTGTGTTTACTCTATGGTAATGGAGAGGAGGAAATGAAAAGCCTATTGGCTTTTAACTGGGAATGTGGGTCAGAGAGAATTGGAGGATAAACGTTGGTTTGCCCTCTCAGTAGTTCAGTATCTCTCTCTCGTTTTGTCCTCTGACCCGTGTGTTTTCACTTTCAGCCTCATCAGCACTGCTGCACGATTTCTTAACCTGAAAACACACGTGCTTTGTAGAAGGGGAGGGGGGGATTCCAGGAAACTGGTGTAATATGACTTACTTACTGCTGAAGGTCCTGAAAAGGTTGAAAATAATGCCAGCTGCAGAGAAACTGCTAGTTCAGTCTGTGTGTGTGTGTCATGTCTGTTGGCATCAGCTACCAGCATCGAGTACATCTCTACAAAGCTGACAGCTAAACATGAGCTGTGGTGTCAAAGAGGGTCCGGGATGCTTAAAAGAGTCCAGTGGTGAGCAAACTGAAGACTGGTTTCATTTGATGCAGTTCACTGCAGCGTTGGTGCTACAATGCTTAGCTGAAACATGTTTCTGGTGTCATTGTACATCAATGCAATGGCTTTGTGTTCGGACTGTTGGTCAAACAAAGAAAGTGATATGAAGAAAAATCTAAGCTTTAAATAAAATGAAAACATTCATTTGTTCTGGACTCTTCATTTAGTTGGTTTATGAACTATGAGAGAACTAAACTGGCAACCTGTGTGACTGAGCCAAAGTGACAAAAACTGCAGTTCCTCAAACGGCCACTTGAGGCTGGATACAGTATAAGTAAACCTCCATACGTCCCCATGTTAAAATCTATATACAATATGTTAATTACAAAGCTTCAGACATGCTCATGACAACTGTACTGAGGGTGAATTTATATGCAACTCACCATTTCAAATTTTATTAAGGCTTAAAGTTATGCAGAATTAACAGCGTGGATGCTCTGACAGGATAACAGTTAGCTGGTTTGAGCAAATTCTGAGGTGCAAAACATTTCTTCAGAAACCTATGGGTGACGTCACACATACGGCAGCTGCACTGCAACCCGCAGGAAGACCCTGCAGCTCATCGGTGCCCCCCTCCCCTCCCTCCAGGACATTTACAGCACACGTCCCTCCAGGACATTTACAGCACACGTCTGGCCCGCAAAGCACTCAGCATCGCAGGCGACCCCACCCACCCCAACCACCAACTACTCTTCAGCCTTCTGCCTTCCGGGAGGAGAATGAGGAGCCTCTGGACAAGAACCAGCAGACTGAGAGACAGCTTCATCCACCAGGCCATCAGGATGCTGACCTCCCTCCCAGCATTGCCCCCCCCTTCCTTCTCTGCCCGCTGCCCCCACAAACTCTGGACACCGCCACCATATTTGCCATATTCATACTATTTCCATCTTCCAGATTTGCCACTGTCTTTCTTGGATGTAGATGTATTTTTATCTTTTTATTTGATATTTTTTTTTACATCTTTTACTTATATTTTATATTTCATGTTTATTGATGATTGCACCGGGGATAAGACGAAAACGCAATTTCAAATCTCTGTATGTCCTGTACATATGGCAGCATTGATAATAAAGTTGACTTGAACTTGAACTTTAAATAAAATAAATAACATTTTAGAGACTTCAGAAGGACTAGTCAAAGTCAAATGACGGACAACATGAAGTCAGAATAATGAGGTCGTGTTGAGTTGTTTCAGTCTTTAGAATAACATACTTTAGTGTTTGTATCACACAAACACTAGGCTGGTTATGTTTCACTCATACTCTCATTATACCTGGCATTTATCAGCATGTCAACATTGTCACTGCGAGGATGTTACCATGCTGACGTTGGCACTGAAGACTGAAGACTCTTGTTCTTTTTAACTTGAAGTCGTTCATTTCTTTCCAAAGTCTGTGAAAATCTGATCTGGCTGTCCAAACAGAAATCACCTGCCCAAATAGCAGATCTGTTTGAGGCATGTGCAAATCTGACAAATCTGAAAAATATTTGATTTCATCTGTTTACACAGAAATGAAATGAGCAGATCGGAGTCACTCTCTGGCAGAGAATCACTCTGTTTCACTCTGGCAGTCTGTGTTCAATCAACCTTGGCTGCAAACTCATATAATCCGCTGGTGAAATTTTAAACCAAAGAATTGTCTCTCTCTCACTCACTCACACACACACACACACACACACACACACACACACACACACACACACACTCCCTCCCTCCCTCCAGGCATGCGACTACCATGAAAATGAGGTACAGTAGGTATGTGTTTCAACATGTCCCCAAGTATGCTAAGGACCTTGGAGGTTCACATACATGCAACCGCCCTTTGGTGTGTGTGTGTATACAACCCTTAGTATCAAGAAGAACAAGAACTAGCTGGAAGCAAGACGTCTGTTAGCAATTTGTTAACAAAAACCAGTTTGGTTACTGAGCTGAGACAAGACTAGACGGTATTCACCTGAAGTAATGTATACACACACACACACAGACACACGCACACACACACGTATGCATACGGAGGAAATCTTTCCTGACTTGAAATGATTGAAAGCAGGTGTGATCAGAGCTTCATGGATGTAATCAGCTTGGAGGAAGAGATGACACAGAGTCAAAGGTGTGTGTGTGTGTGTGTGTGTGTGTGTGTGAGAGAGAGAGAGAGTGTGAGGGGGGGCTGTAAAATATGCGTGCAGCATATAATCCCAGCTCAGTGACTCTTTCCACATGTAATATGGTCTCACTCCAAGTGAAGTGTCTGGCAAACACTTCAGCTTCTTCATTTTCTACACTGTATATACAAGGCTGGACTCCGGTTCCGAAAAATAAAAAGTTATGTCACTGAGAGAATAATGAACTTTTTAGTTGGGAGAGAAGCCATATCTTCCCTCGTTCATCCTCTCCCTTCCCTCTCTGCCTGCATTTTCTCTTATTTCACTCCTTCCTCACTCAATGCCCACCCAGCCTTTACCCGCCTCAAAGAAAGGTCCAATTCCAAAACTGTTAAAACTGATGTGCGATGAGACGTTCACGGACAGAATTCCGTCAGGTGTTTCCTGCCGTTCACACTGGTGCTCCTCCGTGTCCCAGTAGATGGCATCCTCTTCCCAGAAATAGAATTCCTACTTTTCCTCCTCCGTCTATGCTGGACACCTTTGGCTCTGGAAATCCATTCAGATAAGACGTTTCCAGCTAAAGCTGATGTTTACCAAACAGCTGATAAAGTTCAGCACTTTGCTCAGTTTCATGAGAAAACTGTTTTTACCACATCCAGTAAATATTACTGTAAGTCAGCAGTCATGATACGGTATCACTGAACACCATTTTAGACTCTGCATACTAAAATAAGAAAGATACCATCTCAATATGTGATAAAGCAAAGCACCGTGAGTTTGAACCTTAAAAACCCTTGAAAGGTTTCACACTGTTGGTTTCAAATGCAAATTTTGGAGTTGCCTAAATCCTCTGTGGCCTTCTGACCTCACTGGCAAGAACACTCTCAGGAGAAACACTGCTAATCTCCACCTCTCCGGTATCAGTTTTCTCCACACACACATATGGTTTTATGAGTGTGTTATGTTGGAGTTGGAGAAGAATATGCTGTTAAACACTCTGGAGGGGAGTTCCTCTGAGATAAAGTGTTGCACAAGAGCATGTGAGCATGTTTACAGCCTCTTGTTAACTGAAAATATTAGTCTTGGATTGTGAGGTAGGTGGGAGAATGAGAGAAAAAGTCACTTACATTGGAAAAAGGGAGGAATACTTGAGTGCAGGAATGTCACATGTTTGAGTTTTCGCTGTGTGTGTGTGTTTGTGGAACGGTTCATGTGCGATCGGGGAACCAAATAAAAAGCCCCTCTCTACCTGTTTTTGTATCTCAATCATGTGAAGTGAGATGGAAAACAGCAGGGAGCGGGCCGGGCCAGGCTGGGTTCTGTCTGGGTATAATGATGTCATGTAAGAGAGATGGTGAATGTTCTCAACACCATCAGACACAGACCACGAGGACAACTTCAGTCTGCTGCAGTCGATTATTCTGGATTATCACAGATGTCACTGTCAGCTATTTTCATTGGAACTACTTTCTACCAAAGAAACGGGAGTGTTGTTAAATGTTTGAATTTTTATGCTTTTTATTAAGATGAGTAAAAGTTTAAATTCTACAGTACACACATCACACGTGCTGATTCAAACTGTTCTTGAACTTAAAGGTCTAGTGTGTAGGATTTAGCGTAATGGCTGCATTGCAAACACCTCACATCACCCTCACCTGAAAGGAGAAACAACACTGTCTGGAGTCAGTATTTAGTTTGTCTGTTCTGGGCTACTGTAGAAACACAGTGTTTCAATATGGCGACCTCTGTGAAAGAGGACCCGCTCCCACTGTAGATATAAAATCATTTTAAAGTACCAAAAATAAAAAAGATTCTTATTTTCAGGTGATTATACATGCATGAAAACATAGTCATGAATATTATATTCCATGTCTGCCTTATTCTGAAAAGCCCCAAATCTTACACACTGGATCGTTAATGTCTTTAAATTGATGGAACACACACCTCTCTGTGCTTTGAGAACAGCATTCTGAATATTAAAAGTTATCATTTTGTTTTCTCAGGTGCGCGAGGTTGTGATGAAGGAACTTTGGACTCATAACCTCTGCATTAAATCCTGACCATGAAGCTGAGTTTCTGTTTGGTTCTTTTGTTTTTGGAGAGAAGGCAGGAATCTGAAAACCTGAGCTATCTGCATGGCTAGACACAATTAGAGGTAAGTGAGAAAATATGTTTTTTGAAGATTGCGACCCTTTAAATCATCAATATGATATCATCACATATGTGGAACAGTTTGTTCTCTACAAATTCAGCAGGACATTTTTGGTATCTTCGAAAATTTGGAAATTTCTACTAAATGAAAAACAGACAACAGGAGGCCTTTCCATCAGAGTGCACAGGAGCTGTCGCTTGTTTCACGCACACACATTGCTGCATATGTGAGAGAATGAGGAAACCGGTATGTAAACCATCTGACCCCCTTCAGGTCGGAGGTTCCCACGCTCTACTGTGGCAGCCACCCTCCTGTACCCAGCTGAAAAAGTGAAATGAAAATGTTTGATTTTTCACATGAGTAAATGCACTAATGATAGAGGCGGGGGGTTCCTCTTTTCTCAGCACTGGCACAGGGCCAGTTGTGGAGATGACACCAAGATGTGTGGCCTTTGCAAGCCAGAAATAGACGTAGGCCTTCTGACTGCTGCACCAGTGCAAGTGTGAAATGGCAGCGAGAGAGTTTCATGAGCAGCTCTCATCTCTGGGTTTGTTGGTTAACACACACACACACACACACACTTGGTGCATCTACATGATACTTACTGCATGAGAATAATTTGAGTACATTATATATTACATATTTGACCATGATTAATACAATTTATGACTGGTGACATGATGCATGTTTAGTAAATAACTTTGACTGAACTGGAGGCTGTTTCCGTCTGTTGGTATTTCTTTTGTCACTGTTGTCATCACTGATTGAGGTGAGGCCAAATAACAAAAATAAAAGCCAATAAACCAGAATGATCACTTCATATTTTAACATCAGTCAAACCCTAAAACCAGGCTGAAGCAATATAGCAGTGTACCGAATGGCACAGCACCACTGTTTGTACCTGTAAGGCCTCAGGATGTTTTGAACAAACCCGAACATTCACTGTGTCGCCATGGTGGTGTTGATCAGCTGTTCAGATCAACAGTGACAGAGGCAAAAGTGTGAAGAATGTAAAAAAAAAGAGCGAGAGAGAGAGAAAGAAAAAGCTTGAGAGGCATCATCTAGCAAATTTGGAGGTTGGGGGTTTCAAACGCTGTTATCCAAACAAACACATGATGTGAAGCACACTGAGGTCTTCCTCCCCTCTCCTTCTCCTTCTACGTGTTCAGTCCCTCGTACAAAGCGTAGGGCAGCTCCACCAGAGCTTAATACTGTGCTGGAATGCACTCGGATGATCAAACTCTCTCTGTATTCTCCCTCGATCCCCCTCTGTCATGCTCTTGTGAAATCATTTTCATATAAATAATTTCCATATTGCGGCTCTTGATAACTGCCTTGTGATGCAAAATAAAAGCACTTCAACCCACAGACCTGATGTTATCTTTATCTTCTGAACACCTGCTTTTTTGCACGGTGAAAAATCAAACTCCTGTGCTTTTCTTTGGAATAAAAAGATTAAATGTGAAACATGTTGCTGTGCAGACAGACACGAAAGTGACAGTTTAAATCCAAACAGGATATATAATCCTCCTCATATGCATCAACAGTATTGTCTCAACCGTCTTTGAGCAGCCCCCGTCCTTCCACCAGTCTTCTCTCCTCGTTCAGGCTGAACTTTCCTTTATCCCAGTGGCTCTTTTAGTTTATTTGAGACTGGGTTTCTCTTTCTTTTCACCCCTCCATCCATCCCTCCCACTCATTGTGGTTCGCCCCTATGCCCCGACGCAGCCTCCATCTATATTGAGCCTCTGTAATTATGTCAATGTAATGTTTGTATTTATAGGCAGCTGCCACAGCACTCTGGCAGCCGCTCTGTCCCAGCTGGGAAGCATCGGTCTGATCTTTCCAGGCAGGGTGCACGGGTCTCTGAGCTGGATTGAATCAGCTTCTGAGGACGGCTCACCTGGCTCGAGACCTCTAAAGATATCATGTCCAGGATCAAAACTGAGATGTTCTGCATGTCTTGTGCATCATTTTATAGACATTGCCCCAAATCTCAGTGTGACAGTTAATATTCTTGGAATTCAGAAAAAAATGAAGCCCCAGAACCAGGAAGTGTGTGTGTGTGTCCACATCAAAAACCAGGTTTTATATCATTGTTAATCACACTCAGGACTCAGAAATCATGTTGTTCATTTAGTTTAATATGTACATTAAAATAAACTATTTACATTATATAAAAAAAGATTCTATTTACAAGGCAGTACATTTCTTCAAGACACAAACAAACAAAGCTTTTTGCCAAAGACTTTGTAGCCCTTTGTCGATCAGGTGGTGTTGAGATGGCATGCACTTCTGTGAGATTGTAAGACCCTGACTTCAAATGCTAGAAGATAACAGACAGACTCACAGACACATTCGATTCAAGCCTTCGAGGAGGACAGAACGAAAGGCAGTTTTAGAACAAAACATTGTCTCAAAGCTTATTTTCACGTGCTCTTTACACTTTTACAGGATAACACAGAATAGAACTTTGATTGTCTTTTAGCCAGTGGAGAATATGGCACTCGTAAGATGTGTAATATCGTGTTATAGAAGGCACTACAGGTGAAAATACAAAAGAATCGTCGCTCTTCCAAAAAAAAAAGGATTGTCTGCTTCCAGTTGCTTCAGTGGCATGTGCCTGACATGTTGAGTGGATTTTTCCTTTAATTTGTTGCCTATTTAAACAGCATTCCATACAAAAAAAGTAGTACCAGCTACATAGATTTAAAAAAAACAAAAAAACAAAAAAAACTTTTATCCGAACAGAATTCATCTGTCTCTGTCGTGTCTGGCTGTGTTTCCTCTGGTTTTGTGGTTTGTTTGTCAAAAATAACATTTAAATAGATTGTTTTTTTTGTTTTTTTTACAAAATATAATTTGAGGGCATCTCGTCTGGATGCTCTCCCCCCAATGAAACATCACTATAACATTCCTATAATATACCTATAGGTATTACAGTGTAGTCAATAGTGGCCTCATCATACTGTATGGCAGTTTATGCTGTCATGGTACCACTATAGTTAATATTCCTACAGGAACTTGCGTCTAAATATTTGCATAGCATCCTTCTAGCTGATCACGGGATTGTTAGAGTTCTTTGGATTCGGTGCATAGAAGTCCTTGTCAGCTCCTTCGGGACTTTCCTCACATGTGCCTCTTCATGTGCAGGGCGAGGTGGTCGGACCTGGAGAAGGCCCGCTCGCACAGGTGACACTGGAACGGCCGGTGTCCGGTGTGCTTCCGGAAGTGACGTGTGAGCTCGTCTGAGCGAGCGAACTTCCAGCCGCAGCCCTCCCAGCTGCAGTGGTAAGGTTTCTCTCCTGCGAGCACACAAAAGGAAAACAACAGCCGTGAGTGACGTCATAGCGTGAGAGCAGGTGACGACAGGTGAATAAACGGAGCGCCCCCCTCCCCCAGCGCGGTCAACGTGCGCGTCTTACCTGTGTGCGTCCTGAGATGCGCCTTCAGGTGGGAGCTCTTGGTGTAGGTCTTCCCACAGCCGGTGAAAGTGCAGGTGTGTGTCGCAGTCCGTTTCCTCGGCCAGGACCGGCGACCCCTCTTCGGTTTGGTGTCCATCATTTCCAGCGGGGAGGACGGCGGGGTGAGCAGGACCCGCTGGCCGGCCGCCGGCTGCTGCTGCATGCCCATGGTCGCGTCCTCTCCGAACATGCCTGGGAACTGGTGATGGTGGTGCGCACCGGGGAAAGGGAGTTGCATCCCAGTGTGCGGGTGTGGGAATCCCCCTGGTGCGCAACGGTGATGCGGGTGGAAGCTCTGCGGGAAGGTCAGCGAGGTGGAGTTGCACATCTGGGGCTGGTGGCACTCGGAGCTCCTGAGGTCGTCCGGGCTGAGTGGCGGCGTCATGCTGCCCACCGCTGCCTGCGGGGAGTTTGCCAGCCGAGGCTGCTGCTCATACGACATCATGCAGGAGACGTTCCCCTCTTGTTTGATTTTGGTGCAGCTCTGAGGCACCAGACCCATGACAGGTCCGTACGTGTCCATGTTTGGCTCCACTTTAATGCTCGGAAGCTCGGGAAATAAATCCTGAGTTGTCTGGAAAGGCGTGGAGCTGATCATGAATCTGCCCTGGATGCCGGAGCTGTTCCCAGGGAGAAAGCTGGTATCCACGTCGGAGCGAAGGAGCTCCGCCATCAGGCTGTTGTAAGGTGGCGGTGGGCTGTTCATGTCTGGGACAGAGGTATAACTGACTGACTGCTGGGGAACCCCGGTGTGCTGCTGCTGTTGCTGCTGCTGCTGCTGCTGGTGGTGGTATACGGACGCCCCGGACTCCTGGAGCCGATAGGACTCTGCTCCAGGCCCGGCGACTGGCGCACTGTCGGAGGCTGCGGTGTTTGCGAGAATAAACTCAAGATCCAAAAACTTATCCAGGTCCTCCTCGTCCTTTCTGCCCAGGCAGCTGCTGTCCATGTTGGGCGCAACGCTGCTTATGTCGCCCTTCCACCTCTGGAGCGAGGATGAGAGAGGAGAATTAGTTTGCGTCAAAATGTACAAGATTTTATCAAAAGTTCAAAACAAACAAAAAAAAGTTGAAAGCAGCACACAGTGCACCAAGAGATTCATCACAAACTGTAAAAATGAATATGTCTATATAATAAAGGGTTATGAGATTAACATTACACTGCAAAACAAGTATAAATATATAAACATCACAACTTACATCTTCCCAACATTTCTCCTTTTGGTTGGCAAACGTAGAGATTGATGGTAAAATGGTCCCACTCAAGGCCATTTCCATGCGTATTTAACAAAAAGTAGAAAAATGTTTCCTTAAATCTTCACAGACACTTTCTCTGTTTCAAATGAAATCACCAGAGTCCGCTGAGTCTCCAGAAAAAAGCTACACTATCGCGTTGCTTCTTCTGCCGTCCGATGAGCTGCTGCCCTCACTCATGTGCAGCTGTCTGTATGTCTGGAACGAGCTGCTTTTCTTATAAATATTGGTTCGCAGCACAAATCAGGAAGCGCGTCCAGGATGGGGACGCAGTGCACCGGCCAGCCCCCTAAATTTAGCCTCGGTATAAAAGTCCGAGCTTTCGAGTCAGAGACAGAGAGGTGGTGAGAGAGCCACTGGAGGACTGGTGCGGAATGCTGCCCTGCACTGCTGCGGGCAGCTACTTAACCTTCTCAGGGAAGAACCCGCCCTCCGTCGAACCAGGCCAACAACTTGCAGAGAGAGAAGAGAAGGACCGCCCACTACTAGCACCAGTAGAAGCACCATTAAAAGACATAATAAGCAATTAACACGTTGTTTGAAATGAGCAACGAAACCGATACTAAACGGGCGGACAGGCTGTGCTCAAAGAGGAAGGGAGATGCTGCAGGTGCCTTGCGTATTACGCATTTGGGTACGGTGCGCTTTTACGCACACAAATAATGCTGCATGCTTCCTGATGAATCTCCTGTTTTAACTGCTGTAAATAAATAAAAAATACTGACTCCGAAATGTGAAACATTTTCAGTCTCAGTCAGAACACACAGAAAGATCATGTTAGACTCGGATCACATACTTTCCCCTCGCTCGTCCGTTCAAGCGCGGGGGGTATCTTCTGCTGCGGGCTTCAGCCACCAGGCGCCAGCTACACCGCGGCTCTTCTTCCTCTACCCTCTTTGCCCCATTCAGGTGATAATAAGGCGACTCTCTCGCTGTGTTCGCAGTGGTATCAGCGAAAAGAGCGAGGTTTTTGCGATCTGAAGAATAACATGTAGTTCAGATAGTGTTTTCCAGCGGTGTAAGACACTCACAGCCTTTACACAAGCAAAAGTTGTACAATTGCTACACTGAAATTGTTGTAAGGACCCGTGAGTGTTCACAATGTGATGACAAATACTGAGGCATTCACACAGCATGAGCTCATTTGAAATGACTTTACTTTACATTACATGTGTTTACCTGTTTCATGTCCTGTGCAGACCAGCATCCAGTTTAGCTGTACTCCTTTTAGCAGCACTGATTTCCTTTACATGACTGGATGGACCTGCTCAGGGGCCTCTAGGGAAAACACCTATGTGGGAATTTATGTGTGGTAATCTCAAAATTATTTAGTGATGTTCCACTTGACACAGGAAGACAAAAGCGGAAATAATTCAGGACTGATAAAGAAGATAAAAAACGAGATCAAATGGAGTCTCAGTGGATAGAAACACAGAGTACTGCTCCTCCCCTCGAGAACGGAACCAGGATTCTGACATTAGACTTTTTTTTGTTTTTATTGTTAACTGAATGATGAATTAAGTATTTCTCTTCATGTAAACGTGTTTACCACTGTCACATGTCCACATCTTCTTTGTAGAATGGATGTATCTCTTTTATTATATTCATTTTTTTTCCCCAGTTGACAATCCAGCCTTGGCTTGGCTATCTGGGACAATACAGCCATTCAAATCTATGCCATATGTCACACATACACACCTATCAGGAGGTGCGACTGACTCAACAGTCATATTCCACTTTGCATACCATGCATATAAATCTGCTCATGGTAAAGCGTTTACCTTGTCTGAACTGCAGATCTAACCTAAACCTGACCTCAGTGCACAGACAGCCTCTCTCATGAAAATTTGCACGATCAGTTTGCTTGTGTCGGTGCGTCTCTTTCATTTATAATGGCACATGCACAGTCAGTTTGCAGACCAAAAGAAAGAACGGGTGTGTCAAGTAACATACTGTACTTTTACAATGTTTTGCCCTCTGGTGAACACGAATTTGAAATGCTAATTAAATTTAAGGTGCCTAATTATTTTGGCGTCTTGAGAGCCGTTGGTGATTTGGTGGCATTCCACTGTAGTTAATAAGAGGTAATGTGCAGCAGTGGGTGAAATGCAAGTCTGCACACACCTTTACTGTTTCCAATGGGACTAGTAGAAAGTAGTCCATAAAAAGCTATTGACACATCATCACCTCTGTGAGCACCACAAACTTGATTCAATTTACCCAACTTACAAAAACAAAGATAAGATGAAAATTCACATCTGGAAATGTGGTCTTTAGAAACATTGCAGATATAAGACATTACATGATTCATGCTTTGATCAAGAGTTTGGCTCTGGCACCAAAATCTTCAACTGAAGCTGACTACCTGCTATCTGTTATCACATCAGGAGAGGTAGGAGACTGTGAAAACATGGATGTGACCCAACCTCATTCTGTTGAGTGAGTCACATAGTCGTGCTGTGTTCCAGGATGATCCTGTACGTGCGTGTGAGAAAATACTGGTAAAGTGTGTTCATCTGGACACTCCTGATGTGTGGTAAACCGTCTGACCGGCTGACTGGATGTTCTGGCCGTGAGACTTGCCGTCCTGTGGTTTTCACTGGCTGATATGTAGCACCATGCTGTGGGTAATGAGTCCATAAAGAGCTCAGCGATCTGTTTCACCAGTGACAGAGACAGAGGTTGTACCCACAGCGAGTAATATGATTGACAGCTGAGGCCTCAGTGTGATCGCAGCATGGATCCTCAAGTACGTCTTGATGGATGATTCAGACGTCACTTTTTGACCCAGTGATACATTCAGCTGTCTTACCGTAACCAGCAGCTGCACAGTCAAATATTCCAGTGTCAGCAGGCTGACGCCGATGAGGTGATCTGCTGTTATCATACTGGACAAACCACCATATGTCCACAGAACCTGGGGAAATCCAGGTTACACACATCTCCAAGGACATATTTAACAATGGATGATAATTGCTTTTGAATCTATGTTGAATCTAGTGACCTTTACTGCTATTTCTTTTGTAATGGACGTGTACATTTTTAGTAACACTTTATAATGAGGAGAGACACCAAGGAGAGACACAAGATTCAAGATCTCTCTATTGTCATTTCACAGCACTGTAAAATGACAAAGGGATATAGAACAGACTGCGTTGATATTTATTGCAACTTTCAAATTCAGCTCTCTTGATTCTTGTTCGTCTTTTTACATCAACAGAACAGTTGTACAGTTACAATATGTTGGGAAGTTGTAATAAATATCAATGCAATATGTTCTATATCCCTTTGTGTTGTGTCTCTCCTTGGTCTGTTAAGATAACTGAAATGTTTGTGAGTCTTGAGGCATTGCCAGCCTTTAAATGTCATTCATAAATGCTTTATAAGGCATAGATAGTGCCTGCTTTAGATGAGCTCAAACAAAATACTTAGTTAACGAGTAGTAAGTGCATGTAACTGCCTAAATTCATGAATTCCTGCATTAATAACTGTTTATAGGTTATCCAGTGGAATTTGTGAGTTTTTATAAAAAAATCTAACACACTCACTAACCATTGGTACAGAAAAGTAAAAGATTTATAACTTTGATTAAAAACCATATACTAGTCAGTATTTACATCAGAAACATGCTTTATAAGTGATGAATTCAGTATTTATTAATGCTTAACTACTGTGCTTATCAATGATGAGTAAAACTTTTCTAACTGTGTTTATAAACTACATACTAAGGAGTATTCATGTGTTATAAATGATGAATTCAGTATGTATTAATGCTTAACTAATGCTTAATAGTGTGTACTCATTATAAAGTTAATAAAGTAAGTAAAATAAGTAAGTAAAAGGCACATTCCCACACAGCCTAGCACAGTCCATAGAGGCATTTTGTAAACAGATCACAGTCAGGTGTGTACGAGTTCCACTGTTGGCTGAGGCTGGTCTATGTGCTTGACTTAATACATCCTGGACCAATGTGTGATAGACTGAGGTCAACAACGGCCACAATTAAATAGCTAAAAAACTGTCATGGAAAACATTTCAAAGCAAGTTTAAGAATAAGAGGACATTTTCTGAAACTATTTTCTGGTTAAATCAAAGCAGCGACCTCCAATGCGAGAAATGAAGCCAAAGCGGAAGTGCTAAAAACTGCAACACCTTAAGCGGCCGCTTGAGGCTGGCTCCAGAAGTTAGTCTCCATTAGAACCTATACCAAAATGCCCAACTTCACAGCAGAAGTGTTTATAGCCTGGTGCAAAAGAACAGTTGTGGTCTTTAGCTAATTTCCTCCATTCATGACAACTCTACTGAGTCAAAAATTTTAAACTCTGTTTAAGGTTACATTGTTACACTGTTACATTGGTTAAAACATGTTGGTCATCCTGCCTGCTGCTCCTCACCATCGGAATGTCATCATGCAATAGATTTACAGCCTACACTTTGAAGACCCTGACGGCCCTTGATATTAAAATGAATGCATTTAGATGTGCATGTGAGAGAAAATTTATGTAATGTCCTTGACAGCCCCTCAGGCTGATGCTGTTGGCTCCTACAGTTGTACATACTTAGTTTGCTGGAGTTTCCCTACATCTCTACATCAGAGGTTTGCATGACACAGTCAGATCGGACACAGTGAGAATAAAAGCCAGGGTAAAAAATACCAGAACTCTCCTTTAAGCTGTCAGAGATACTCTGTATTTCACATTTGTTCCCAGGCACTGATATCATTTCCCTCATTGTGGAAACCATTCCTTTAGTAAAGTGGGCTGAAATGTAACCATAACCATAAATGTAACCATAAATGCAGATATTTTGTCTTTCTCTCAGTGTGTCTGTCACGCTGCCTGTCACAGAAAGTTCTGGCCTGTATTTCACAGTTTTCACTAACACAACATGCCACTTGTTTCCATCATCTCGAAGTCAGCGCTCCGCCTCTGCTATCACTGTGATAATGGTAGCATGCTTCGACATGCTTCGTGCTTCATGCTTCGAGTTGTTCACCAGATGAAAAGCAGCAGCTCTCCGGCTCTGGCACTCTGCTCTCAGATGAATGTTTGTCTCCTTCCTCTTTTCCCTCCACCCCGCTCTTCTCGTGTCTCCAGTGACTCATCCACTTTCATCTCCATCTTGTCCCTCCTGTCTTCTCCTTGTCCAAACACACTGATTCATGGCTCAATAATCGACACCTGCATCCATGCTATAACTGAACACATACTCTCCCCCAACACAGCAGGATCACACTTGTCGCTCTTAGTTACCGTTTCACACTGCATTAAGGCGATGTGATCCTTTAATTGAGACGTGAAGAGCAAACAATGGACATGTGCTGTGTGTTGTTTGTGTTCTCACAGCTAGCAGTGAATAAAAGCTGCCCTCAACATGCTGAAAGTATTACATTTTATATGGAAATGTATGCATACATTTGTGTTTGAGGGGCTGAGTCTGTGTGTTTTGGCCTGTTGTCACACCATGATGGAGCGGTGTATGATTTCCATGTGGAAGTGAGTCCTGGCTGACTGGCTGGCTGGCTGGCTGCTGGGTGTTTCTCTGTGAGCTTCTCACATGTGCTCATTGGGCTCTGTGTCATTGTTTAGACTGAGATTTACATCATGGCACAACAAGGCGGATCTGATCTGACCTTTAGAGGAGGCTGTACACAAATATGACCAGACTAACTTTTTGGGAGTTGTTCTCAAACCATAAATTCAAGAACTTTAAAGTAGTGATGGTAAAAATTTGCAGTGGTAAACACTGATTGGAAAATTGGCTCAAATGCTGTGGTCATGTGGATTGGTGTCTACACTGTCAGACAAACAATACATAAGTTTTTAGCAGTAAGTACTACTTGCATTGAATCAGGTAACAGTTCTAGAGGGGGATAGATTCATCATGTCCACTTGTTGGCTTTGTTGGAGAGGAGGTCCTTTCTGAAGAGCTGGGTCAACAGACTAGAAGAATTTGGATTGCCCTGATCGTACGGGTAGTAGAGCCAGGTGTCAGTCATTGGCAGGGCGCAGTGGTTGGGAGGTCACATATGATTATATAAGGGCATCCAAGTGGGTGGATGCAGAACCGGAGACTACTTTGTACGCAAGAATTAGCCATTTGAATTTAATGTGGGCTGCTACAAGTAGACAGTGGAGCTCGATGAGCAGCGGGGTAAGATGTGACCTTTTGGGTTGATTGAAAACCAGGCGTGCTGTTGCATTCTGGATCAGAAGGTTTCACTGTGCAGACTGGGAGGCCCGTCAGGAGGGTATTACAGTAATCTAGTCTAGACCACAGCCTGTATCAGGAGTTGGGTAGCATGTTGAATTGGGGAAGGTCTGATTTTTCTTATGTTGTGAAAGTGGCACGACAATTGAGGCGACGAGACGGTCAGTTGGTCTTCGAACTGGACCAACCAAAACAGAGACATAGGGAGTCAATTTTGATGTAGACACCCTATGTCTCCCTACCCCCCACTCACGTATTGTATGTATTCATTTCAGTCACATGTTGAAATACCCAAAACCCTGTACTTATTTCTACGTTGTATGTTCTCATGTATTTAAGGATTAGCTGTATGTCTTCTTAACAGTTGAAATATTTATTTAGAAACCAAGTCCAGTCCTGTCTCTATAGGTATACTCACTAAGGCAGAAGAAAAGAAAAGCAGGTACACTCTTGCCCTCTCCACAATACTATTTTTGGATTGACAGCTTCTCAGGCATGGTGCATTTGCATATTTGACTGTATCGTCTGTCAACACACTAAATGGTTTGAACAAATCACTTTGTAGAGGCGAGGCAGGGCAAAGAGTGACAGATTGTCTCACTGGCTGTACGCTGCAGTTACCAGGATCTGTGCTTTAACAAAGGTTTGTGATCAAATGCTCACAAAGATAGAACAAACAGTATAAAGCTTGTGTAAATGTGCATGATGTCAGGTTATCTGCAAAGGTTCCTTAAGTATGAAGCTCGCCTAAAGCTGTATGCACTTGACTTTTCTTATTTTTATAGTTATCATCAATCATTCAGTTATGAAAACACTGGACATCAAAATAAAAGCCTCAGTGTCCCCCAAACAGGGTTTTTCCAAACATTATAGGCCCATTAGTGAATCAAGAAATATCACATTTGATAATTAAAATAACTGCTTGTTCCTGTCCACACTTGGTGACTACAATGTTGTCAGGAAAAATGAGACGTGTAGCTGTAGCTGTAATTAACTGAAACTCCAGAGGGCCTGTGATCATAATGTTACACACGAGGCAAGTCACAAAGAACACAGAGTACAGTATGAAGCCGTTGTGTGTTTTAGATGGTCTGTGCTGTCATGTGTGAGGGTCAGACCACAGAGTCTTTAAGCTCAGCTAAAACACAGGGCTCCATACCTGCATACACACCACCGTACCGGTCTAATATCAGCGTGCAATGAATTCAGCCTGGCTTACAGTGTTCTGAGGAAAAGTATCTGTTGTCCAAGGCTTATCGGAGTCATGTGTTTCTGCTGCGAACGTTGATTTCTTATTGGAAACAGACGGGACTTTCTCCCTCTGTCAAAGTTATTGCAGCCTGTTTGGGGATAAAGTGGCTCTCCTCAGCGCACATAGTTTATGTCTTTGTTAAACTTCTTGGAAACACCTGCTTTGACTTCTCCTCTTTCCTCTGCACGGCAGGAAAACCATGATGTTCTCCCTGTGTGTGTGTGTGTGTGTGTGTGTGTGTTTGAGAGAGAGAGAGAGAGAGAGAGAGAGAGAGAGAGAGAGAGAGAGCGGAGGCAAGCTCCTGGCCGAGGCAGAGCAGCGCTGGAGCAGTGAGTGAGGGTTTGAGACAGAGAGTGGGCTCTTGCCTTAGCTTATATAGGCGGGTTATTTTTAAACCCACACCCCCTTCCTTGTTCCTTATTACTGCACTTCCTCTCCCGCTCGCTCAGGAAGCCCACTTGGCCGAGTCTCCTGCCGGCACGGCGTGCCGACTCGAAGGGAAGCGAGGGAGTGATAGCACTGAGAGGGTCCAGCCACTGAGGGTGAGAGACATAGAAACAGAGAGGCAGGGAGAGAGGGAAAGAAAGGGGGAGGGGGAGAAGCTGGCACTTGTTCAGAGTCTGACATGCGAAGGCCTGGGCCTCTTCCAGCCCTTGTTAAAGTGTCCCTATGGAATACCTCAGAGAGAGAGAGAGAGAGAGAGAGAGAGAGAGAGAGAGAGAGAGAGAGAGAGAGGGGGGGGGGGGGGTTCAAAGAGGCAAACGCAAGGAACCAGACACAGTCAGGATGTGATATCGATGAAACCTGTTTCTTTGATATATAGATTCTGGACCAACCTGCTGACTTCAGTGTTTTTCAGACTTTAACTTCAAGTTAACATGAGGCTGATTTTTTCAGTTAACAAATCCCACAAAGAGACCACGTCTTCCTCCTCTGTGTCAAAGAGTTGTCCAAAAACAAGCCACGATGTTACGCTGGACGACATGTTCATGAAAACACACACAAACGCACACACACACACAAACACACACGCACATACACACACACACACTGTAGTTTATTTTCACTCAGTCAAACGTACACCATCCTGCTGCCACAAATACGCACTACAGATGATGTCAGCCATATCCTTTCACAAACAGCCAGTCTCATTTGGAACCAAGTTCAACAGACGAGTCACTTAAGACGATGTCATCTGCAAAAGATGGCACGAGACATCATTTCCCCCCCTTTGCAGCTCAGGTGTCATTTTCCTGAGAGTAAGATATGATGTTTCCTCATTTTGACCATTTTCACTCTGTATTTTATGCCATTGGAAAGCTGACTACCTTTTAGTTTTAGTTTCTTCTTATGGAATGGAAGCTGGCTAAAGCTGAATTAAAAGGACTCCACATGGCTGCTTAAACTCCATGTAGTGATGAATGTGCCATTACTACATGTAATACTAGTTTTAATAAAATGTACTCTAAAGGAAAAGAACACTCTCTTTTAGTGTGGTTTTCACAGTATTATTTATTACTAAACGTGGTTTGGACCTCACTGATTTTGTGGTATACTTGCAAGGTTCATTAGTTACCAGTTCATCCACGTTGCTTGCTTTGTCCTTGTGGAAGTACAACTCAGATCATGTAAAAGTTGCTTCAGATACAGTTCTTGTAGTGTGTAGCTGAATCAAATAGTTGACTGAGTTACTTGTGTTTCCAATAGCACCCTGCGTTAAATACATGTCCATGTAATCCACTAAGAAAGAACCCTAGCACCTCTGCACGGTCACTAAAAGGTTAGTTTCTTACCAAAGTTCAGCATGACAGCAGTTGCGTTTAGTCATCAGCACTCCTCCACTTTCACAGCTGGTAAACCAGCAACCTTTACAGCCACAGGCCTGACTTTTCAACCTCGTCAGCTGCACTGTACGTTGAACTATTTCCTTTGTGGCAACATTGCAAGTAAAGTGCACCCACAATGCACCATAGAGCAACACAAGCCATATCATTTGTGTACAGTATGTACGCTGTTGCGTTCCATTACATCATGCTTATTGAATCACATCAACAGAGGGACTGAATAACATAACATTGATATTGCTACCCGCCTGTGTCTGACATATTTTCACATCTTACACCGCTGTGCACGTACGATGATGACAGTGCGCTCATTAGGGAGGATTGTAGCAACTTTAGGAGTGCAGAATGTCAAGTGATGTGTGAGTATGAGCTCCGCAGTTGAGTTGGGAATAGAGGAGAAAACAGAAATCAGAAGAACTCTGGTAGGAAAAGGAGGGGGAGGATTCCATGCATAGCTGTGGGCCTTGCTGGACCGAGCTGCACTTCTGATACAGAGAGAGAGCTGGAGCTTATAGAGAATCTGGAGAGTACAGAACACATTAGTTAGAAACATAAAGAGGCATCACACACAGCACATACTGGCATTTCTGTGTTTAAACTCCCACCGTGTTATTGTGAGGTTATACCATCACTTAAAGAACTTGCAATGTTGTAATGATAATAAAAAATGTAAAAAGGAAAACATTGTTGCTTTACACAGCAAAGATCTTACAACGGCTACAAATATCCACAAAATGAAAGCATGGGTAAAAACAATGATCATATGCTATAATAAATCTGCACAAACTGTTCAAAAAGAACATTCACGGCAGATTAAAAGTGAAATAAATAAAAATCCCAGTTAACATCCTCCTTACTAAGCTTTGGTTGTAACGTCGAATATCCCTGTGGGATAAAAGAGAGAATATATTAAGACACTGTCCTCCCTTGTCTGATATGTGTTACGTAGAAACACTTCTTTTTGGAATTGGAAACATTTCTCAATACCATTTGTATTACTGCAAGATTCATGGACCTGGTTAACTTTTCTGCACTTTTAAACATTTTCTGTCCAAAAAAACTCCAGTTTGTTCAATGACTTCAATCTAGGTGAGGGCAAAGTTCCTTCTTTACATGGCATCCCTAATGAAAACCAGCCCGGATCTTTTCAAATACTGAGCTTTACAATTATATTAATGTCTTTATTTAAACAATACCAGAACATCTGCCAGTGTGTGCATAATACACAAAGACAATGTACTGGGATCAATTTTGTTCAGAACATCAGGTGTTCATGAGGTGCTGTATTATCTATAATAACTTACATATCTGAGTCTATAATATGAAGGTCCTCTATAGTCCATTACAGTTCTGCAGCTGTCATGAAAACGTGTCCTTTATTTGCTTAACACTTATGTTCATATTGGACCTAAAGATAGGCACAAAGCTTTTTTTGTGGAAATCCACATTTTAAACTTATGCAACACTATGATCATCAGACAAGTCTCCTGTCACCCTCACTGCTCCTTCATACCAACAGTAAAACAAAACAGCACAATAAAGTTCTCATTCAGTGGTTATATGTTACATTTTTTCCTGAAGAAAACAATTCTTCAATCATTACCCAACCAGAAAGCCTGGATGAATGCAGAGGCGAGGGATACACCAAGAATCAAAATGACTGCCTTTCATGGAAGCATACAACCTCGCCACAGTGTGACTGAAAGCTGGCATCATGGAAGGCAGAGCAGAGACATCAGGAGTGACTTGACCTCTACACCAACACCAGAGATATGTGGCAGGTGATCCAGAACATCACAGGCTGAAGATGCAAAGAGTCCACTGTCAAGTTTACTCCACCTCCAGAGGACCGGTCAACGTCACTCTCCACAGCGGATGTTAGAAGAACGCTGCTGAGAGTGAATATGCATCCCTGTCTGTGCACTAAAAACAACCAGCCAGCCAGCCAGAGCTGATGTCAGACAGACAGCCACCATCGTCCCTGTACTTAAACAGCCGTATCTCATCTAAATGACTACCGCCCTATGGCTCTCACCAATCCTGATGAAGAGCACCCCATTGAACACAACGCTTGCTGGTGAAGAAACTACTGGCTCCTCACTGTCTGTTGACTCCATCTGCGTCTGAGGAGACGCAGAGCTGTGTACAGCCTTCCCAAGGTTTACATGGGACAGTGTTTATTTCAAATTGTGGCAATAAGCTTTATTTGAGAATCTTCTCTCTTGCTCTGGAGATCCAGAACCTTCACCCCTTCATTTATCCAAATGTTTTGATCTCCTTAACAAAGTAGATTCTAACATGGCTTAACATAGCCTTTCCTAACCTTAACCATAACAAATATTGACATAGTTGGTTGCGTTTCAGTCAAATTCAAGGCACTTTAAAGACGGATACTAGGGCACTTTAATTCTGTTTAAAACAGATAAACAACGCCAAACCTCTATGATGTTTTGATTGTGTCAGAAATTACTGGCACTAGTCATTCATTTATGGAATATCATGCAATGTTGAGAGGAGTATTTCAGACCTGAGGAATAAAACTACAGGTAGACTACAGGTGAAGTTAAAAACAGATTAGTGCAATAGTTTACTACTTGTTTCAGAAACATGGTTTTCAGCCCAACGGGAGTAGAAACCACTCTGCTTAGCTGGGTTAACCAGATGGTTACTATCAGTTTTATTTTTATGTTTACATGTTTGTGTCCGTTTTAAAAATCCCTTGAGCAAGACTCAACCTAACAATAGACTACAGCAGTGGACTAGTTCCAGGGACGCATATGAATATGAATGTTCCAAGTGTTGAAGTGAGTATTGTTTATATTTTGTTAGCTGTGTCATGGTGGAGGGCATTTTATGAGCCAATTAAAACTGACTGATAAAATCTGTATTCTTAAACCACACTGACTTGTTAGTGGCTTTTATAGTTTTCAAATGTGTAGAGGTGGGAAACAAAACACAAATATTAGTCATTACTAGCTGCTTCTTGAAGTTAGATCATAAAAAAATGGTCGATGGTTTACCAAAAAAAATCCACCTCTTGTCGCAGTCGGTGGTCAAGTTAAAGAGGAGTGACATTATCAGTTTAAAAGAGAGTTTTTATGAGGGGATTTATTAAAGCGCTCGGAGCAGTTTAGAGCTGTGAGGTCACTGCTACCCAGCTAGAGGATTGCTGTGTGTGTTTGTGTGTGTTTATATGTTGTACAGGAGTTTGAGTTAGCAGCTTTCACGGCAGTTTTAACAACCTGTGTGTGTGTGTTTGTGCGTGCATCCATGTGTGTGTGCTTAACAATGCTGAAAGAATGGCTGGACAAAGTGGGATACTCCTCCAGACCTCTTAGACCCTCTCTTATGGACCCCCAAAGGTCCGAAGTTCCAAGTTCCCTTTATGTCCACTTCAAGAAGTCCAGAATACTGCAAATTTGTGTGTGCCTGCACATGCACATGCACATACATGTATATGTGTCAACCAGTTACATGTGGATCCTATTGGCTAAGTTAAACACCAGCGTGAACAAAAATGTAATTTATTAGCTGTTAACACTCCACCAGTAACATTACACTCCCACATCCTTTCACTCAAAGCCCAACAAACACACACACACACACACACACACACACACACACACACACACACACACACACACGAAGGTGAAGAGTAACTACTTTCTTCTGGCTTCATGAAAACAAGCCTCATTTTCTCCCTTTGTCTCCCTTTCTCTCTTGTTTTCTTTAGTTGCCTGTCAACACTGGATGTAACTACAACAGAGCTGGACCACACTGAGGAGGAAACTCGAGGAAGTGTACTAATATACAAATGCAACATGGCTGTGTGTTTTACATAAAGGGCAAGTCTGAGTATTTTGAAGTGCGTTTGTATGAGGTACTTCTCCATAGTCCGTGTGTTACCTACAGTAGACGGTGGTCAGTGAGAGCCCAGTTTAGAGAAACAGACAGAAGGAACAGCAAAGCACCGCTGTGGACAGGGTCAGCAGAAAAACCTGATTCAGCCACATAAAACAGACAAACCTAAAAAAACAAAACAATTATATGCTGTAGTGAGAATATTGTCACCGCTTTAACTCGCCATCAGACAGCCCTTTCTCTTGGTGCTACATTGTCTCAGCCGTAGGACTGAACACATTCCTACGCCTGAGCCCAAGTGTGCTGCACACGGCCTAGATCTTGATAACCACACATTGCTGTGCACCTTCCAATGGATTATTTTCACCACAACAGGAGCACTGTGCCTGCATTGTCACTGGATGTTTGTTCAGATGCAGAACTGTCTCATATGAATGTTAATTCCTGAAGAGATGACTAATGGGTTAATGTGAATGAATTTGTTGTTTAGACATGAAGCCTTAATAAATATCAATGTATTCCTGATGGAGACTAGACTTATGTATCCAATGATGATTAATGTCTCAGCTGGGGTCAGTAGTGCTGGACATTTTTTATACTAATCTTCCTGTAGGTAGGTCTAGTATATTAGATAGTACGACAGGAAATGAGGGAGAGCGACAAAGGTACCTGGCCAGATTTGAACCAGCAACACTGGGTTCATGGCAACCATGTTGAGGCCTATGAATTAAAAATCAGATATCCGGTCAATGAAATTAATGCTAAGATGCTTAGTTTCCATCCAAAACTTCCCTGACAGTCTTTGTAGAGTTCTGTACAGTTTTCCTGCAACACAAGTGCATTAAAGCTCGAGTGTGATGCTGAGGTTTTAATGCTGCTCAACAGTCCGTTGTACTCTGTGTGTGATTTTACCCACAATAAGTTGGACATGCTTCTGCTGAACACCAGAGAAACAGGCAGTATACGCACATTCAGTACATACACACAGTTTCTGAGCCTGAATTTAATTGTACCAAGAGGACATAGGGAGTTGGAGAGCGGCAGGGCAAAGTGTCCAGAGGCTGTTAGAAGAGGAGATTATAAGGTTGAGTTGAAATTTTCTGGAGCTGAACCTCAGTTGGAAGTATTTGGGTAAATGCTAACATCCTAGACAATCTCTCTCCCTCTTTCTCGTTCTCTCTCTATCTCCTTCTCTCCCACCCTTTCTTTCCCTCTCTCTTTCTGAAGATGCCAAAGCCACAGGATTGCTGTTAGGCTGGCCTGCCAGAAACCCAGTCTCCCTTTTTACTGAGGGACAGGAATTGCAGAGTAAATGCTTACAATGTAGGGCCGACTTTTTGGCAAAGAGAAGAAGAGAGTGTTGAGAAAAGAATGGAAAAAAGGACAAGGGAGAGAGATCAATGTGGAATCAGAGACAGAGTAAGGATCGATCAAACAGACACAGATCAAGACAGAGACAGACAGAGATTGCTAGGCCCACAGGATTTTCATGCGCAATTCTTAACCACAAACTCAGTCACACTCTAACATGTCTCCTTAAACTGTGCCAGCTGTCCAAATAGTCTGTCCTGGCTGCAAAACAGGTTCTCCACTGTACTCCCACTTTGAACTCCCTGTTGTACCAACACTGCCCTTACTGCTCTCCAGCATTTTCAGGCCCGGAATACCAAGGTTCCCCAACCACAAATTACTGAAGCATTCATATGCTGGATTCTTCAGCCCGGGCTTTTTAGAGGCTCATTCATGCCATCGTTTATGACGTTGAAATTTAGCATATTTTTCTTTAAACGAGTTTTTCTGCAGACAGTTTTACTGGAACCAAGGCAACCTGGCTGAATCAAAAGTTCAGTAAGTCCTAGATGAATGAAAACCCTGGTCAATAGTGTACCTTCGTTTTTACAAAAACCTCTCAACCCATATTGGACAGTGACCTGCATAAACAGCTCACCTAGAGGTTAGGGTTGGACTCATGCATGTGACGCTGAGGTTCTTGGTGTAAAAGGACATATGTGTTAAGTCAAGTGACTAATTCCAATGAGACCTCATGGTATAGGTATGTAATCTTTATCTGGATATCTGGATAATAACATTTGATCATTACACCTGGTATTAATAAATGTCCTTGTCTTGATGTTATGCGACCATCTCCAGATGTGGTCTGCCTGATCCGATAACATTCCAATGAGTACGAATACGTTTACAACTTGCATTAACATATGTTTTTCCTGACCCATAGAAGAGCTGCACCATATTGCTCAACCCGAGATTTGATTTACTCATGTCTGATTTACATGGGTCGGAAGAAGTCAAGACAGTCACATCTAACTGGATAGATACTTCATTGGTCCCTCGGTGGGGAAAGTTTAAAAGTTTTTACATATATAGACCTGAAATACAAGCACAGACACTGACAGGCCTGCAAATGTGGAGAGATTCTGGAGTGATGGGCAGTCACGTAGCTGCTGGGAGCAGATCATTTTCAACAGAGAACAACAGTTTTGTTTAATTACTGTCAATTAATGGCCGCTTATAATCTACTGTGTATGAAAAATCTTTTGAGGAATTAAGTCTTGTCACTGTGTGACTTACTGTAAGTGGAATCCAAGTCGCAAACTAGGCAGCAGTTTGTGGGGCTGTGGCTTATCTGGACACCTCACAAACAAAAACAGGCAGTCTAATGCTAATACTGGCTCTACAGTAGCATATTGTGATATGCTTAAGAGGAGGAGGTCTCCTTCTACAGGTTATGGTGGTTTGAGTAAGACGGACACCTTGTTTCAAAGTTAAGAATGATTTCCAAATGATTGACCTTTCTCTGGAAACCGTAGCTTTCATGATGTGTGTGTACCTGTGTGTTGGCAGGTGGGGTAAAAGTTTCCTCAAGGGAAAATTCAGAATGACTCTTGTAACCTTTATCTTACTGGGATCATTGGCATGTTCTTTTTTTCCTGTGTAAAACTCTTTAAAAGGCCACACACACATACAGTTGAGTCACAAGGTGTGCTCTTTTTCCCATATAAACATCTTTTAAGAGACATCAATGCATTCATACACATGCTTCTGTTGAACATATGCTCTGTGGGTCAAAAACTTTCTTTTCTTAGTACTCATATTTTCATATTATCTTCATGAAAGAACCACAAGTACAAACCTATGTGGCATATATGAGAAATTTAAGAGCTTTAACTTACGTGTGCAAGTGGTCCAGAGTCACAAACAGATAACCCACCAGAAGAAAACACTCATTTGAACTGAAATCATCAATGTTGCCTGAATGTAGAGTCTAAAGCAACATTGCATTTTTGCGATTTATCGCCCCCAGTTTCAGAGTGTAACCCCACTGTGGTAAATATGGACAGATGTGTTCTGATTACATCACTTGTGATGAAAAAATAGCGAGTCGACAGCTTTTCTGACAGCCAAACATCAAGCAAGGTCAACAACACAAGACATGGCAGCCAGCTAATACTAGTTCAACAGCAAGAAGCCCCCATCAGCATTACTCTCCCCAACACACCTGTGGTATAAACACTAACACTTTCCCAGTGCTCTGAGCTCATTGTTTGGGCAGTTCAGCTAACAAACTGAGCTAACAGCAGCTACTTTTGGCAGTGTTTAACTTTAGGACATCAGACATCAGAGGGAAAAGAAGAAAACATTGTCTCCACAAAATGTGATCCAGTTTCACCAAAATCAGTAAAATAGTTGGTGGTGTGTGACTGTTGAAAAGTGTACATGGTGCTCATATCCGCAATTTTTAGACACCAGTTACCTGATTATAAGTCAGTGTAGTTTTAGTAGGATATAATATTATCCTGTCCTGTCTCTGTGACAGTTGCTTTGCTTTAAAAAAAAAATTCTAATAATGAAATAGGGGAGTCGATGATGTTAATGATCTGATCCCATGAACGTCCACCTTCTCTTGAACGGGTGGCACTCATCAGGCTGAAACAAGCAAATTATTAGAAGTTTAGAGAATTTGGTGAATCTGATTTTCCCACAGTCACACAGAAAAATCTGAATAAGAATATGAAAATGTTCTTTCATGAGGCCTAATGTTTTTTTATAGCATATTGCCATATTGATGAGGTATTTCGCATTTGTTGCTCTAAACAGCTGGTGTCTGCTCAGTTTGGGGGAAAGTCCTCCAGCACATGAAGAGATGTTTGCAACAAATAAAAGAAGAACTGGGTAGAAAGCAGAATCAGTGATGCCTACATGGCTGAAATTAGAAATAAATGCCAGCTACACCAACCGGAGAACACATGTAATCAAAGATATAGACAAAATAAAGTGAAATAGGGTGATGTGGGTTTGTGTTTTGCCCCCAGTGTACATGCAGCTTTTTGTTGCTGTAAGTGAGCAGAATTCGTTGCTGGCTGTGCTGTGACAGTTACTGGTGATAATTTCAGATGAACATTTGAAAGACTTTTTTTCCGGAGCTTGTTTGAAAGCTGTGTTTTTCACTTTGACTGGTGGTGAGCTTGTGGTTGGTTGCCGGTTCGGCTGCTGTGTTCACACTTCACTAGTATGATTTTGATTAAAAGGAACAGAGCCCTGTGTGTGTCTGTGCGCGCGTGTGTATATGCGCATTCAGGTATTACAGTGCAAATTTCTGCACGTATTTCAGAGAATTTGTGTGCACGTATGCGGTGTGTGCGACCACGTGCTGGTTTCATTAACATAGCTGCAGCAGGATGTGTGGTCTACAAACCACAGGAGAGGTTTTATCACACACACACTCTTCTTTGCTTAGTTAATTCTGGTTGACACCTATGCTCTGCAACGCACACCACCCACAGATGTAGGTGAGATATCACTGGTGTAGTAGTTGCTCAGTGGACAAAAAGACAAAACCTTTTCTGAACAAACACATTTTTGCACTGTCAGACGAGAGGATGGGTATCTGTTTCATCTCTGTGGGCCCAGTAAAGAGATAGGCTCAGTGTTCAGCCTAGTTTAGCACAAAGACTGGAAGCAGGTGGAAACTGCTAGACTTCATCATGCTGCATGTCGGTGGAGTCACAGCTAGTGGGTTAACTGGCAAACATGATAAGACATATCAGCTTCATCAGAGTGGTGTCTGATAGGAAGAGAGCAGGAGCAAGCTGATACTTATTATATACAGTGTGTCAGACAATGTGGAATTAGATGATTATTTCAAAAAGGACATTTAAGGTTAGTTTTGATTATTAAAGGAGGTCTTGTTGATTATAACACATTACATCTGAAGCAAATAAGCATCATTTTATAATGCATATCATATAGTCAGTTGTGTTTCCATTACATGGCACAGCTTGATTTGACTCCGGTTGCCACCGGTACCAGCTACTTTTCTCTCCTTCATTTGAGTAAAATGGTCAGGCTTGACATTGTTCTTGAGAAGCTGCAGCCTACACTGTACATTTACTGCTGAACCAACATCTTCACTGCTAACCTTTTCCAGCAGTTTGAGTTCACTGCGAGAGGAAGCCCAGTCATATGTGCATTTTCCTGTGAAAATGTGCTGTGTTGAACCTTTATTTTGAAACTCAACATGAGAAAAAAAAGATGATTTCCAGCAGTTTGAGTTCACTGCGAGAGGAAGCCCAGTCATACGTGCATTTTCCTGTGAAAATGTGCTGTGTTGAACCTTTATTTTGAAACTCAACATGAGGAAAAAAAAATATTTCAGCTTTAAAGATTTTAGAAGAATGAACCAATGTTCCTTTTTTTAACAAACCAGAAAGCACAAAACACTTTAAGTGGATTGGGAACAAGCAGTTCCTTATGCAACATATTGTACTGAAGACGTCTTCACTGCAGAGCTTGGCAAAACTAAAAAAATGCTGCCATGGACAAAGACCATCCATCATGGCATGCTTGCTTCTTTTAAAAAGGACACACTGCTTTGTAATTGTGCTCATCATAGAAAAGCTTGTAGATCATTTACAAATCTCAATCTCAATCTGCAATTTAACAGCACAGACACCCGAGTCCTTGTAGAAGAAGAGGAGTTGAGGTAACGTTTATCACACTAAAAAAGTAAGTCACATTTCATTGGAATGATTCTTAGAAAAACTTTGTAGAGTTTGACCTCAGCTCATATCTATATTTTACTTCCTTGTGAGTCTAGACCCAAATGATAGCTTGTCCTTTGTGATTTTCTCTGTATGCTCCTTAAATATGCACATGTATAACCATATTTGTATTTCTCTTGTACTAGCTTGTAATCATGTTTTGCATTTGAGACTCATGAGTGTGATATCGACTCATTACATCATTACATTGCCTATTTTAAATGTAAGCACTAAAATATCTTCTGTGTGAATGTATTTTGGCTTTTGGAAGTGTGGACATGTTTTTTTGTTGCAGGCCGGCTTGCCTATCATAGCTGTCTTGAGGGAATCTTTCCTTTAAGTCGAGAACTCTCTGAAACATCTTCCTACAAAGTATAAATATTAGTCAGGTGACTATTTCTGAAGGTGTTCATTGCTAAAATGTCCTCTTAAAGTTGAAATGGATGATTACATCAGAGAAATGAGTGTGCAGCTCTTCCATTCTTTCTAAGAAGGACACATTTCTATCATCTCTCAATATTCATTGTCAAGTCAAGAATGAAATTCGCAGTTCACTACCCAAACATGACTTCTGCTTGTCAGCTAACCCGCTCAAAATGTCACTTTACATATCTCTATTTTAAATATGCTGTGGCAAATCTTAGTATTATTATTTCTGCAGTGGGATAAGCATTCTGGTGACCGAGGAGCGGCTCTGCTCAAAGCCACGCCAAGGCCAGTTCAAGTTCAGCTGAGCTCAATTCATTCTCAGTGCGGTTCAGCATGCTGAAAGAAATATAGCAATGAGAGCTCGCAGACGTCCCTCTAACAGATATTTAAAGTGTAATTGAGTGTTTGGTGGATTCAGAACTGTAACTCAAGGGCACAGGTTAGGAAACCTTCAATATTATAGTGGTTAGGAGGTGGGGGAGAGAGGAGGAGAGAGGAGAGGGGGTTAAATAGGGATTTTTCCAGGGTGGTCTTTTCCCCTACAGTCCAAACACACAAGACAGAATTGGTAAGAAACATACCAACTGCAGCTGGGTGGCTCCAGGGCTCTGTCTCTCTCTCTCTCTCTCTCTCTCTCTCTTTCTCTCTCTCTCTCTCTCTCACACACACACACACGCACACACACATGCACACACATAAATACACTAGAACATTGCAGACACGTACGTAAACATAGATGCACTTACACCACACTCGCTCACTCACTCGCTCGCGCACTCACTCGTTCACTTGCTCACTCACTCACAGATACTCTTACACAGCAGGGTAATTGTATGTTTTTGGTTTTGTGCTGTGGAACATTTAGGCTGGCTGAGGGGCATAATAGTGGGTAGCAGGGCACTGCTGCATGGTAAGTCACCAGACGCTGGAAAATACCAGTTGGGTCCGTCTTTGTTTGTCTAAGTTGGGACAAAAAGGAAAGCATGGATGGCTGTGATGCTTGTGTGTCTTGAAGGCACCACATGATTGTGTCTTTGTGGCGCAAGGTAGTTGTATGTCTGTGTTTGTTTAACCTGCAAAGAAATAAGAAAATGAAGGTAAGGGAATGTCGTGGTGTTTGGTGCCTCTCTGTCTTGGAGGCTCCATGTAGCTGTCTATCTATGTACACACTGAGATGTGTGTTTGTGGCGTATGGTGTTTTTATTTTGGGATTTATCATTGTAGGGCTCAAGGTGGCATGATATCTGGAAAACTACTGTGTGATTTGACCAAACCTAGACTGTGATGCATTTTTCCACTCTAAAGTACCAAACGGGTCAAATTTAAAGGCACTGTATGTATCGCTGTAGAACTTAAGGCTACGGAAAGAAAACCCCACTATCATGTCTCAGAAGAAAATAAACCAAATGCAAAAATACAGTGTGGAACCAAGGCTAGTGAAAAGAAGTCAGTTTGGTGTGGTGGAAGCATCTCAATACTGATTACAGATACAGTTTTGCCTCTATCACCTGGTGTGTCTTGAACACTGACAATATAAAAAATGGACATGGTATGTGTGACGTCACCCACAGGTTTTTGAAACAATGTTTAAAGCCAAATATATGCAGTCTTGCATCTTCTGCTACCTGGCTAATCTAAACATCGGCCTGAGGCAGGCCAAAAGACCCCCGGGTGCTCAAACAAGCCATCTCTAACAGCACCTACCTGTCAGTCAAAGCGGCCACCCTGTTAATTATGTGTAACTTTAAGCCTTAATATAATTTGAACAAGTGAGTTGTATAAAAATTCACCCTCAGTACAGTTGTCATGAATGGGGAAATTACCTATAGAGACCAAAACTGTTTTTTGTACCAGGCTGATGTTTATTTCTGCTGTGAAGTTGGACATTTGAGCATGGGGATTTATGGAGACTGCCTCGTACTGTAGCCAGCCTCAAGTGGCTGTTTGAGGAACTGCAGTTTTTGGCACTTTCCCATTAGCTTCATTTCACAGCCTTGAGGTTGCCCTTAGGTTGAGATATGACATACCTTAGACGGAGGTTGGCAAGCCCCTAGTTAGGAGTCTTGATGGTTTTCTCCCTGTGTAAGAGAAGCACAAAAGAAGACAACACTTTAACATGGGGACTTATGAAGGTTGAAACGTTCTATAGCCAGCCTCAAGTGGCTGTTCAAGGAACTGCAGTTTTTCACACTCCTATTGGCTTCACTTCAAAGCCACAGAGGTTGATGCAATTAGCAAACCATTGTACAGCTGCAATGACTGTCCTTTGAACCACATATATCTCACCAACTCATACCTGACCTAATGCCACAGCTGCTGCTGGCTCATATGTTTTATCTTGGCTTAGCTACTGTACAGTAGTGTAACTTATGTTATGTATACTTCTTGAAACATTTCTTTCCTTGCCCCTTCAGCTGCGTTATACATATATGCAGCAGAAATATCATATTGTTTTCATGCACTGTTTTGTGGCTTCTGAAGAGATCTAACAGTTGTACACTATTTGTTATTTCCGTGAGGTAGAGAGGATATAAATGATAGAAGTATGTTAGAGGTGAAATCTACACTAAATGGATGAATAACTGACAAGCTCATCAGTAAATGACACAGAAGATGAGATACCAAAACGTCATGACGTGCAGAGAAACACACGCGTACAGTGCCGGGGCTCCAGTCACAGTCTTGTTTAAAGTGGTGGGTGTTCCTCACACCACTCCATTAGGCTGCCCTTCTCCTTTCATGAAGGCTGTAGACGACCTGTTTTATTGGTGGGGGGTAATTACTCGCACACACAGACTTTCCGGTGCTGACACACACACACACACACACAAACACAAAGACCATCATGTACATACACACACAGACGCATGGTCTGCCTTGATAGTGCTTGTAATTAGGTGGTATTCTCTACAGGGGTGGTGGCACACAGCAGCAGCCTCTGAACTACAGAGGAAAAAAGCCTCAGCCTTATATTAACCCACTCATCACCAGCTCTGTTTGATGCTTACACACACATCAAACAATGTTCAGGAGGCTCTTTTATTTGCCTACCATAACCATCATCATCATTATCATTGGCTTCTTCCTTCTCCTGTCTGCTATCTGTAGCTAACACTGTCTGGATACAAGGAGGACAAGTGTTACTTTTCCTGTCGCTGTAATGTCACTATTTACTGAAACACAGTGGGATTCAAACCACAGCTCAGTGGGATTTTCATAGTCACAGTTGGGGGTGCTGATAGAAACAGCATCGTCTTTTCTTTACTCTGTATGGCTGGGATGATTTATATCTAACAGTTATTAACAACAGTTTACAAAGTTTGATGCGTTTTACGCTACAGGTCACATGATTATTCAGTCAGTATTCTCGGTTCCTCTAAAACATCTCAGTGTGTTCACATGTGATAGATAAGCTCTGACATTCTTTATTGTAATAATAGACTAATAGCTTATGATGATTAAAGAATACGTCTATCATTTTTCTGTAACCATTTATTCTTTTCAGGGTCATGGTGGGGCTGGATCCTATCCCAGCAAGTTGCCATTTCATTACAGGGCACATAGAGACACCAATCAACCTATTAAGTGCATGTCCTTGAACCGTGGGAGGAAGCCAGAGCACTGGACCCAGGGAAAACATGAAAACTCCACAGAACCAGAACCAGGAACTTTCTTGCTGTGAAGCAACAGGGCCACCCTCTAAGGGATACAAACAAAGTAAATGATCATGAAACGCAGTATTTTAAAAGCTTCCAATAGAGCTTCAACATTCATCCATTCCATACTTACTGTATATCTTTTAGAGGTGATGTGCCTTCATACAAAGGCAATACACAAGTGCATGAAGAGAGATGTTTTTTTTTTTCAAGAATGCAGGAATTAAGCCAACCGTGGTTATTAACTTAAGTGAAAACTTTTCATAAGACTTGATGACAAAAGAGTAAAACCCAAGATAAATAAGAAAGAAGAATAATGAATTTAAGTTCTTGGTAATCCATGGGCTAACTCTGCACATATTCACATACACAGTCAGTCAGTGTGTACATTGGCTGTCTCCTCGGTTGTGGAGGCACTTCTTGCACAAATAGACTAAAATAATTCACTAAAATATCATGATTGTGCTCAAACTGATAAATAAAGGCAAATCGAGTTGAACACAATCACTGCTAACATTAGGAATGATATTTACTGCTGAGCCAAATCTGATAAAGATGAATCATCTTACTGCAGATAGTGTCTTTTCTAAATAGTGTTGGGCCAACTTATTGTTCATGATAATGAAGAAACATGTCACCCAGTGTGACAGTGTGGTTCAATGATAAGTTTTTAAAAGTCTTCGGAAGCACTGGAACGACAGATGAAGACGATATATATCAGACTGATACATACACACTGTTTGTTAGGAGATACATTCACTGTTGGACTGGGCTTGTTCATTTGTTGTCAGTTAGAATAACATAGAATAAGAGTCTGAACACACGCAACAAAACTACTAAACTGTAAGTTTGTGCAAAAGAGTTCCATGATGATGTTGAACAAGGCAAGTGAAACTGCCAGTGAGGATCACACTGCTGTTTATGTCTGTTCTTAACACTGCAGGCGTCCTGAGGCGTGTCTCACTTGTATGATTGATTTCAGTTAACAGAAAGTCTCAGCATGACAGAAAACTAAGTGTGACTTCACTCTCAACTCTACGCAATCTGACACACCTCACTGCTGCAAACTGAAGTTTGGAATGACTGTACGTCTGTGTGTGTGTGTGTGTGTGTGTGTGTGTTGTTTGTGTGCATGTACATGTACGTGTAGGTATGCATGTGTGTGTGTGTGTGTGGGGGGGGACTCTGAGGCTCTATAAACTAAGTGATAACGGTCTTAAGTGGCAATTTGAATGAGACGAAGAAAGACAGCAGGATTCTTCTTTCTCTTGAGGCAGTTTCCATGTGTGCTTTTCATCTGTTGAAGATGCACTACAAAATATGAGCAGCTTGACATGTAAAGTTTTCTCATCAGATTCATTTTGTTTATTTGATTTTGTAGTTTCACATGAAACATTTACTTAGTGCAAAAAAATCTCTCATGTTGACACAAGTTTGTCTCATGTCACCCTTTTTGTTTGAGATGTATCAAAGCTGATCTATTTTTCATTATTCTCATTATTTCAAAGAGGTATGACTGATGCTGCACTTCATATGCATTATAATATTATGACGGTTTGCATGTATGCAAAGCTCACCCACACCTGCCGGCCTTAAATTAGGTATGGAAGTACAAAAGTGTGGGAAATCCCTATATTACACACACATTTTTAGATGTGTGAGAACATTATTTCATGTGTGTGGGAGGTTCTCACACCTTTCATGTTTCTGAAGAACTGACAGAGCACAGATTGTTTTGTTCCAAAGGTGCTGCAGGCTGCGATAGACCCAATCAGTCCCCAAACAAAGATATAGAAACCTTTCCCATTAACAAGTTGTTTATATACCTCAAAGATTCATTTGTAAATTAAATGAAAAACTGTAATGTAGTTGCATACATTTTATGTAGATTACTCATTTCCTAGAGTAGTTTCTCCTGCTGTGATTATGAAGCACCATGTGTTAACTGCACAGAGGTTTCCCTACTAAACATTTACCCTGCCGCCATCGATCTGAGCTCAGTTATAGTCACTCAGTTCCCTGCTTGATGGCACACCCAGCCTGCACTGAGCATTTCTTTAAAGAACCAGCTCTCACACATCTGTATGACCCATGAGTAGGTCATACAGATGATGTTCTCAGTTCAAGTCAGTTTTATTTATATATCAAAGGTCTATACCGTACTGAAGAAAGTGGCAAGAAAAACTTCCTTTAAGAGGCAGAAAATTTGAGCAGAACCTGGCTCATGTCATGAGAGGGACACATTCTGGCAAAACAAAGTGCATGTTGTCAAAAATGATCCTGTGCAGTCAATTTTCAACACAGTGCTTTTATTTTGTACTGTTTCCTGCTACAGAGTGACTAGTAGTGATACCGTGTGCAATACAGCTAGTCTACTGCCTCTGCTGGTTATATGATCTTGGCCTTGCACACTGTAGCGCTTCCTGACAGTGACCTCTGTTAGTAGCAGAGACAAAGAAGAGGCTACCTGACTGGCTTGAATACAACTTTTCTTCTCTTTATTCTTCCAGCAAAGCAACTGTTTGATTGGATTGACCCTTTCTTTTACTCAGACCTGTTTATATACTATACTGTAAAAACAGTTTTAGAGGCTTCTATACACCTGAATTTGGATTTATTCAGTGCTGTTGCTTTTCTTGTTGCAATACCTTTTGGTTCTTTTAGTTTTCTTTAGTTGTTTTGCTTTGATAAAATGCTGATGCAGAATTGGGGAACCATTTAGTGATTAAATGGTTCTGCGGTGAGTGTTGTTGTTTTAATGGCCTTGAGTCTTTTCCCTGAGGGGAGTTATTAGGACAGAGTTGGCAGGGGGTGCATGGAGTCCTGTGGTATTTTTAGACCTTTGCACTGAATTTGCCGCTGATGATTTTTGAGGTTGAGTGAACAATCCTATCCAGCTGCTTCCGCTGCTGAGCATACCACACAGATATAGAAAAGATAAGAACACTGTGTGTTATTTTGTTTTTTTTAAACCGGTGTTCTGTAGAAAATCAAACACCTGTTGTCATAAAGAGTGATTGACTCTGAGTTGCCATAAAGTTATTGAGATCAAGACATTTTGTAGGTAAGGCATGGCATTAAAAGCAGAGCTACAGCATAGAACTTCTAAGTGCTGCAGGATGTCATGCATTAGATAGGTGCTTGAACCTTTTCAACACGGGAACTGATGTTGGTCTTCCTGGACACAGGGATTATGACAATGCATGCAGGAACTTTTTTAGAGAGACCTGTTGCAGACTGTCGTGAATTCATCTGCACAACATCAGAGTAGCAGAGGGTACAAGATCAGAGCCTGCCACTTTCCTGCTGCTATGCCTTTGCAGCAAGTTTCTCACGTCATATTACAAAGGGGGGAGTTAGAGAACTGGCTGTTATTGGTTGTCTTATTAAGCTTTGATTGTTGTCAAAGCAACACATTCTGTTCTGAGAGTCAGGCATCTTGGGGTCATCATTGACTGCTGAACCACTCCATTTTATAGTTAGGGATCTGGTTGAGGCAAGTTTGTGTCTCTTTGGCAAGTTTGTGTCTCTTTGCAAAAACAAATTTCACCATTGTGCCAGCTGAACCAGCTGTTAATCAGCCAATCAACGGTGATAGTCACAATACTATTAAGTGATCCACCGAACTAAAAACTCGAACTTGAAATGTGTTTCTGACAGAATTGTAAGTCTCTGATTGGTCAAGTAAAAACTATGATTACCATCTGCATTCAAAAAAAGAAAGACATACTATTGTTGTAAGTTTTCTACCTTGCATTTGTATTTAGCTCTAACTTTTTTGACAGCTCACTCAGAATCATATTTGGCCGCCTTTAGTTCCGTGTCTTCACTCTTAAAGCCACTGTGACAACAAGGAGCTCTATAGAGAGAGAATCACGTTGTAACTGCAGCTCTGAAAGTCTGCTTTTATGGAGGGTACAAGGGGTAACAGAAGACAAAAAATGTGTGTTGCAAGAGATTCTTATGATCAGGTATGCAGATAGAAGGGCAGATATACACAGTGTGCGCAGCTGTACATCGTAAACAGATGGAGGTTGAAACAATCTATCCATTACATTAGTCTGTTCTTGTTCATATTTCTTCATTATCTGTAAACACATCTGCACAGCACTGCAGATGATGGTCATCTTCCCCCTGATTAGTTGGGACATCAGACAAGACTGATGGAGGGAATCGGGAAGATAATAATAAATAGGACTCATCTCTGACAATCATCATCGGATCTGTTGGCCGCCATGTAAACACTGTACATTCCTCTGCAGGCATGTCAGTTAGACGCAGCTCTCATTCAAACACACCACACGAACGCTAGAGTGAGACCTTGAAAGCATGTAAGCCAGCATGCGATTACAAGTGAAACATTGATTTGTCTCAGAATGACTTGATACAGCGTTGATTCAAACCATGAAACAGTTGAAAGTGATCTGATCTTGATATTTTGAGAGGAACGTATCACTCCCCATTGTTTTTTTGGCTGGCTGTGATTTGTTTCATAACTGATTCTGCAGAATAACTCTTTTTATAAGTGACGAGAACTAAAGTGGGTGACTGCAGTGATTGTTTCCCCCAGCCCACACAACTGAAATGATTTGGACTGTGTTAAGGTGAAGAGAAAAAAATGAAAACTTGATTTAAAATTTAAAGACGTCTTTCAGAAACTATCTGGAATTGTAAACCACTCTACTTTCCAGATTTAGCAGCAGGTTTTCTCAATATTTATTTAAATTGTTGGATTGCCTCCTTTTTTTTTTGCAGAGCAATGACTTATCACCTTCACTGATGCAAACCAGGCTGACAGCACTGAAACCAACTGCGATGCCTAACTGCTGTTTTTGTTCAAACTCTACGAGGTGAATAACAAACATCAGAGGTGTTTTCCTCTCCACAGAGTGAGTAAAACCACATCCTCCATGCTGCACTTCACTCAATTGTGCATGCACACAAGCTGTGCCTACCAGCAAGAATATTCTCGGTGTGTGTCTGTGTGTGGGTGTACGTGTAGCATGTGTATGATCTGTTTTTCTGGATGTATTGTGTTAATGCTCAGGCCGACCAAACCTCTCACCAGTTTCAGATCCAAGAAAACCTCAGGCCGTGTCACAAATGAACTGCTGTGACTTTGCTGCATAATTTCTGAGTGCAGCTGTGAGCACAGCAATGTCCAGCATGTGCAGCCATGCTACATTTCACTACTGCAGCTCAGAGGCTTTCATTTAATCATGCTGTGATGTAGTGTTCAGCTATGGCCTCACTCATCCTACCATCATCAAAACAACAACAACTAATGTATCTTCAGACAAGTTCAAACTTTCCTCTTCTTCAGTCACATGACAGCATGAAACATGTTTTTTTTTTTTTTTTAGTGCACATTCTTTTTTCTCAACTGTATATGCATATGTTTAGTACTTTCTACCTTCAAAAACCTCCTGTAGACCCAGCTTTTCAGAGAGTACCTTCCCTCCTAGCACGACCAACAACTGGACATGATGAATCTTTCCCCTTCTACAACTGTCACAGTACTTATTGCTGCACTAACTTGTCACACCATACCTTAATTGTTTCACTTTTTTGGAGAAAAAACGTCCTCTAAATGACTAAATGTAAATGTAAAGTAGTACTGAGGCTCATATACTTGCAGAATTTATTCATGTCTATATCAGACTCAATTTTCATATTGTGTTTTTTTGTTTATATTAATAGTAGCAGAACCTGCAGACACTGAACATCACTGAGCTTAACAGCTGCATGCGCCTAGACCACTGTGTGAATGTGTATGAATCAAACAGTATCACTCACGATGTAATATGTTATATTGCTATGCTATGAGTGCATGCTAAGGTCTGAATTTGTTAATATGAGGTTTTTGGGTTGGATCAGGCTTGACTTCATTTCCCTGTGTCTGAGTCAGTCAAAATATGGTCAGACCAACAAGACCCTGAGAGAAAGAACCCGATGAGACTGAATATTATTTGTACTCAAGTCCTGGGAAGAGTCTTGGTTTCTAGAAAACCATGAAGGTCTCGTATGGCGACTACTATTATTCAGACCTAGTAAAACACAGCATGTTGAATGATTAAAGGCCAGTGACAGAGATGGAAAATCTCTCTTTAAATTGGTGTATCATTTTGCAGGTCATATCCCATTCCAGCACCAGGAAATGGTCTTGAAGGGTTTAGCTGTGTAGTGGAATGCAGCCTGTCTAACCTCAGTGCCCAGACTGAGAGACAGAGAGCCAACATGTCCACAGACATGCAGAGAAACAGTTGAGCCTGACCGACACTCAGCTTTTGCCATGTTGCTTCACAAAATACTCGCCACTTTTGTTCCTCTGTCAGAACTGTGGCTTTGGGTTTGGGTCTGGATTTCAGCACCTGCTTTTGGAGGCTACTGTTGAACAGGAAGTGACTGTGTTCTCACAACCCAATCACACTAGAGTAGAAGGGGAGTTTAAACTGCCAAAGTACTCAAAAATAAGATGTTTGATGAATGGATGGATAAATTGTGAAACTGTATGACTGAAACAGCTCTGAAGGAACGAAGGCTATTTTTTCCACATGCCACCCGCCCACTGCTTCTATGATATGAAGTCAAAAGTTTAAGTCTGCAGATATTCTAGAGCTCTGATTCACAACTCTGACTGGCTTCTCTTCTACCGAAATGATGTATGAAGTTTTTGGGAATTGTATTAATAATCACAGTTGCATTTTAAGTTAATTACACTGACCTGTAGAGAGTCCGGTGGTTCTATGTTGAGAAACATTGACAAGATCTTAAAAAAACAACAACTCAGTGACAGATCTTTCAGTAATATCATACCTACTTATTCTGATATAAGTGAGAATATAAGTGCCATCTTATGTACTCTTGTACACTCTTGTGCTCTCTCTCTCTCTCTCTCTCTCTCTCTAATTATTGCACTTACATGTGCTTGTGGATGTGAACTGAGCTCAGACACACATACTGTTTTGAAAAGCACCTTGTGCCATGCCAGTAAGGTTTTTTGAGGTGGACAGAGAAACAGCTGTAGGGAGGGTTATGTAACAAAATCACTGAGAACTGGAGTTATGGTACAAACTGGTACTGGGAGAGATATACAGAGAGTTAGAAGGAAAGAGAGAGGATAGGGGGTGGGCGGAGGAGGGGTTTATTTGCTTTCACTGTTTAATAGGTATTGGAAGTGGAATACAGGGGAGGGAAAGAAACTATTTTCAGTCTTTACTCAATCTTACTTGCTTTCAAGAACTTGGACCCTGTAAATGAACTGTCTTTCCAGTTGTCCACTAGACCGCTCACAGTGCTTTTATGCTACACATCACATTCATCCATTCATACACTACACTGGCTACCATGCAGGGTAATTATCAGAAAGGAGCTAGTCACATTCACCTCACTCATAAGCTATGGATTTCCCTGATCTTTTTCTAGACGTCCTAAAAGAGGTCCTAAAACTCCTTTTTTTACTCAATGCTGTTTCTGGTTTCCCCCCTCTTATTCGACACACGTCCAAAGTTTAGGTCCCGAAATGTAGAAGTCATAAAAACACAAACACATCAGGATACATAAATCCCATCCTTCTGTCTGTGATTCTACGGCTACAGAGTTTGATAATGTGCTCACCTGCCACAAGAGTTCACAAGGTTAGTCTGACTGAGATTTGGTTGAACTGTGTCAAAGTGTGCTTGCAGCTGTGGAGGAGAACAGGCAGAGAGGTGCCTGTGAATTTGTAAGCTTAAGATGAGAAAGAACAAAGATGTAACCACTTTCATACTGTTTAGTGGCTTGCTGGATACGTGTGCGCTTGCATGTCCAAACATACTGTGAGAACCACTTGACTGTATAGTCACAGGTGTTTCTTATCCGTTAGACACATGAACCCTGTGTGTGCATCTGCTGTATACGAGCCTGTTGTGTATATACAAGAAAGCTCAAAGCTCAGGGCTGCATGAAACCCTGAAACATGTTTAGATGTTAGAGGGAAAGCATCTGGATATGCCAAAGCTAAAGATCTAAAACCAATAGAACCAAATGACAAGAGGGAGAACGAAAGTGTGTGTGTGTGTGTGTGTGTGTGTGTGTGTGTGTGTGTGTGTGTGTGTGTGTGTGTGTGTGTGTGTACACATGAGGTGTACACATAGTTATGGGTTTCTGACGTACTGTATGTCATACAGTCCTACATTTTCCCAGAATCTGGGTCCTTATCACTGCTGAATTATCTTTCCATGTAAATTTCATCACCTCCCCACGTCTGCAAGGAACTGTGTAACTTCAAATGTATGACTACATGCTATCCACATACAAGACACACCTCAACCAACCAGTCAGAGTCCTGATCACCACAGATATTACTAGGAATTGTACCCTGGGTCTATTCACCACCCATGTAACTCTTCAGTCAATGTTCCCCAGAAACTAGTTCCACAAACGTGTACGCTTGAAAACAAATTCTCTACAATGGTGAAATGGTACCTAAAGATCTAGTTTCTGACACTTGAGAACTTCAAATAGTGTAGAAGCAGATTAGAAATGAAAGAATACACAGAGCCGCTTTTACTGTATTGTGGGAAAGTGTGAAAGAGAGAGAAGGGAGGGAGGAGAAGGTAGCAAGTGATGAAGAGAGGTCAAAAGGAATGGAGGAAGAGATAGATGGGATAGGGGATTGCTCCATCGGTACAGTGAGAGTGTTAGTGGCACCAGTGAGGTTGAGGACATCTGCTTTGTATTAAAGAGTGCACTGGGCCTCTCACATGATGAAACCCAGCCTGGCGCTCCACAGCACAGTAAGATACTGCCATTGGTCTCCACTCCTCCTCCTCCCCCACTAGCCAATCAGGAGCCAGCAGACCCTGAGGAGACGTTACACCAACCCTGCTATCCATCCTCCTCCAGCCTTTCATACTTTGGTCACTCTCCACTGCGTTTATACTGCATTCACTTCATATGGGAATTGTCTTCTGACGTCTTCTGAGTGTAATCAGACACATTATGACTCACATATTCTTGTCATTTTTGTTTCTTAATGATATGTTTTTCTTACATTTACATCACACTTGACACAGTTGAACTTAACGGATAATATATTTTGCATGCTATTTTGCATGCCCATCCCATCTACTTAGTTCAACAAGTAAAAGTGTTTTTTTCTTGGTATGTTATGATCACAAAATGACACATGCAATCAAACTCATCCATTTATTTGACTGACATTAGAAAAAAAAAACACAGCTAATGAATATAATAAATGCTGGTGAGAGACACATGATCTATAGCAATGATAAAGAAATCCAGAAGTTATAGAAAAAAACAAGCAAGCTGTATGAAAGCAAGCTTGAGCAGCACAGTCTTCAAGAATGTACCGACTGACTGTACTGCAATTTCTACAATTTCCTCATTGGACTTGAATGCAACATTAGCTGGACAACAGCTGTGTGGGTTTCCCCCTCTATTGCCTTGACAACCAGAATCCCTCACAATAACAAACTGGTTAACATTTCTTTCTTCCTTGTTTTCCCTCTGCTGGATCTTTCCTCACTTTCTCCCCCACAACCCCACCCCCCTCCATCCTCTCCTTACTCACTCTCCATTGACTTTCGCTTGGTTACATCTTGTTCTCCATGTATGCAGATCAACTAAGAGTTATTGGACGGCCATGGAATACTAGGCAACACAACTCTAAAATAACAACAAAGACTGTCAGCAACCCTGTCAAATGATAACTATTTCTGCCTCCTCCACAAATTGCTCACTAGTTCAGTTTGAACATTAAATTAAACTTTGGGAACAGGTTTAGTAAGTTTGAGAAACAAAGTACCACATGTTCATGACATCACATCACAGACTTAAGCAGTCTGTGGTGTAAAAAGTCACAAAAAAGGCTGCAGTAACTCTTTGACTGTTGTTGCTTTAACAATAGAAGTTTAACTTCAGAAGGGAGCCTCCGGTGTCACTGGACAGAAAAACTTAAAGGTGACTTTCACTAAATAAAATACCCATGTTGTATGCTAAAAACTTTCCAGGAAGTGGAACCTACAAATGGTAGCAAGAATGTTTCTACATACCAAGGTGTTTACTCAGATGTTATCACCGATAATACACTGATAACGCAGTAGTAAAACATTGATAACACATGGGTAACACACTGGTTACACACTTGTTACAAACTTGTAACGCACAGGTAACACACTAATAATGATAATGTTCTGATAACACACTGATAACGCAGTAGTAAGACTTTGATAACACATGGGTAACACATTGGTTACACACTGATAACGCACAGGTAACACATTGATAATGCATTCATAATACACAGGTAATGAATGCACTGGTAATGCACTGGTAACACACTGGTAACACACTGGTAACACACTGGTAACATGGTAAAGGTCACTGGAAAGTTGTATGTCTCTGGAGGAGCTCTGTCATGTTAAATAACCCATGTTGACGTCATATTTGGATAAAACATCTGCTAAATGAATAAAATGATTAAATATACTTATTGGGTGGGATATAAAGGGATGTTAGTGTTTATCAGGCAGGGACGCTTAACAAAAAGATGCCATTGAGTTGCATCATGGATAGTGTATTATACAGCGTCTTTGGAGCTTTACTCAGGCTTGCTGATTCCCAGGTGATTGCTAGATTGCTAAGGAGATGCCAGGAGGTTATTTAGTGGTTACTAGAGTGATTAATGTGGTTGCTCAGGAGTTATTATATGGTTTCTGAGTTGCTTAATATTTGCTTGGATGTTAAAGGTGGCAAAGAGTATTGCAGGGGTTTTGTAGGGCGTGTGTTGCTATGGTGTTCTTGGTGGTTGCTAGGGTGTTATTTGGTTAAAATGTTTGGAATGGCTGCTCTGGTAATCATAAGTGATTCCTTGGGTGTACTCATTTGCTGTCATAATCATACATACAGCATCATCCTACATCAAACAATATATAATAGGATGGTCCTGGTATTGTTCATGCTGATTTGCTGTCACTGTTACTGTGACATTTAGTAGAAATAAGCCGTTGTTACTCTTATTAAGTCCATTGGTGTTTTTCTGGCTTTGACAAGACCTAATGTTTACTGTGCAGTTCTGTTTTACTGCAGTATTTGTCATTGCTTACTCTATACTGATTATTGTTGGACAGGATTTGACCACTGATTATTCATGTTTTCAGACCAAAACTATGTTTACATTACAGCTGACTTCTTTACATGGTACAGTTTGTCTTCACATTTGACATTTTTGAATGTTACACTCCAGGCAGCCATTATTTTGAATGTAATTAGGTCCAGCATTAGAATGGCACAATTTTTTTTAAGTTTATTTTGTGACTTCCTGGAATGAAGGAAAGACAAAAAAAAAGAATGTTTTGGAAAATAGTTGGCAGTGATAATAAAGTGTATGTGATTTAAATTGTTTATGGGCCAGCTGTTGGAAAATGTTACAGTTTGTTTTTCTGCCAAGCATCAGTCTTGTCGTTTGCTCAGTTTTCATTATCTCTATTACCTTTTCCACTCTTCCTTCTTTCCCACACTTTGTGTTGCCTGACTCTGTCCATCTCTTGCTCTCCTCGTGTGCTGTGTTACATCATTTCTGCTTTCAGTCTGACGCTCTTACTGAGGTCAGTGCAATCGCAATTTTATCATCACACACAGCTGGGCCTTAGCTCATTCTCTCTAGTGGAAGACATTGGGTCACTCCCTCTGTGTGAGTGTGTGTGTGTGAGTGTTTGTGTGTACGCTATACTCCCTCTGTGGTCAGAGCAGTGTGATTTAGTGCAGTAATATATGTATTTCCCCTCAGTGACAGCTCATTGATAGAGCTTTGAGAAGGCAGCAGTTGACCAAACCTCTAGGTCTTAGACAAGGCCAAGCTGTCCATATTTTCACAGCTTTTTTGACATTTCCACCAAGGAATGCTTGGATTTCATGACAAACTGCGAAGCAGACAAAGTTTAGGTTTTTATTTATACTCCATGTGCTTTCAATGAAATGAATGCTCTTGTAAACATACCAGGGTGGGAAGCTAACACTTAGGGAACTGGCCATAGAGTGGAATGGAGTCATATTTTCATCGACTGACGAGCTGGATAGAATACTGTATAGAAACAACTCACTCTCGTCAAGTCCACCATTGTAGGTATAAGACAGAGAAACACCCTGGACATGCTGCAGTTATATTGTCCACTGCACATGGACGTGTTTCAGTCAAGCTCCCACATGGCTGCCAGATCTGTCTGTCATCCACTGGATGCATGAATGTAGTGTCTCACTCGCAGCTTATTTGTCCACTCCACTTTCTTTACTCGTTAGGTCTGTTTTTGCCCCCTCATGTTCATTCATGACGCACTATGCAATATTTAACAATGCATTTCATCCTGACTCTTGTTTATGTCACTTCTGCTCTAAGAGAAGGAACGTCTGATATTATACAGTGTCTGTTATCAACAGTATTTTGATTTTAAAACATCTTCACTTCCTGAGCGTATGGAGTTTTTTTTCTCACTTGTCATTGACATGGAGCTGTTATTGTCAACTGGATTACAACACAGCCGCATCAGTGGGCATCCGGTGTAGGGCAGGAGTGTAATCTATTAGACAAAAACAGCTCTGTGTTAAAACCGGCAACCTCCATGGCTGGGAAATGAAGCCAATGCAGAAGTGTTAAAAGCTGTAACTGCACTTAAAGCTGGCTGCAAAAGTGAGTCAACCTCTGTAAGCAGTCGAAAATGCCCAATACCAAAATGCCCAACTTCACAGCAGAAATAAACATGTTTACAGCCTGGTACAAAAAACAGTTCATGTTCACATGTTCATGACAGCTGTACTGAGGGTGAATAATTTACAGCGTGGCTGCTTTGATCACAGGTAAGCTCCTTTATAGATGGAAGAGAGCACCCATGCGTTATTCAGCCTGCCTCAGGTCAGCCGATGATCAATGTCTTTACCGATATTTAGATTAGCCGGGAGGCATAAGAGGCAGTACAGCCAACATGATGGCGTTCAGTGCCGCATATTTTCAAAACACCATTTCAGAAACTTATGGGTGATGTCACTCATGCTCTGTCCATTCTTTATACTGCCATTGGTTAAAACAAGGCAAGTGGGTTTATTAGTTTTTTAAAGTGTTTAAAGACAAAAAACTCTTCACTGCAGTTGATCATATTTTACTATACACTGCACCCTAAAGCAGTAGTGTACACTGTTTACACTGTGTCCACCGTTGGAACAAACCAAACCTCCTCTCTACCCATTATCAACAACCACTATTCTATCCCTGCTCCTTCCCTATGAAGATTTGTGAACGTTTCAGAAAGGTATAACTTTGTGCTGTGTAGAAAAAGGAAATTACCAGAAGATCTGCTTTGTGACCCATTTATGCATGAGTCGCAGTTTCACAGCACTGTAAACATGACTGTATATTCTTCAACTGCAACATTCAACAGATAAATCCTAGAAAGTAAGGGTGAACCTGATGAACAGCCATCAACTCAGTCAGATTTTTGTTGACGCGGAGCTGAGCCTGACAAAGTAATGATGAAAAAATTATTATTAGCAAAATATTGGCCATGCTTGATTCAAACCATCACCTGATCATCCTCTGAGGTATGAAGTAAATACAGCAGGGACAGCAGAAACATCTGCAAATCTGACTATCAGCAAAGCAACTTCACTTCACAAAGATGTTTGTGTATACGTGTGTGTGTGTGTGTGTGTGTGTGTGTGTGTGTGTGTGTGTGGTATATACTACAGCCCCAGCTGCATCTGACCACAATGGTAGGCCACACCTACCACATAGCTGTGACAAGCCTGGTGCCCTTGTATCGAAGGCACCCTGTGGTCTAGTAATGGAGACATGAACCTGTATCGCTGCTGTGATGGGTCGTAGTTAGATGGCACACATGCGGAGCAGAAATCTGCAGATAAAGATGCTGTGATAAACATCAACACGAGCAGCTGTTGTTTATTCCTAAAAGGAGAAAATAAAAATTCACATTCTCACAAAGTGTCCTCAGAGGAGTTATACTGCAAAACTTAAAAGCCATTCTGTAAAAGCAGGTGTGAGTTTACACAAAATGTGGTTGCCCTAATTTTGGAATAAAGAGCGTTTTAAAAGTTTTTGTTAAAAATGCAGAACTAGTTCACATCTGCAGCATGCCACGTGGAAACAGTGATGCTGAATGAGGGCACTGCAGGCTAAGGCAGCAGAATGTGAATTAAAGTAAATGTATGCACTTAATGAATTATCATGTACATAGAAAACTGTGAGTGTGTGTAGTAAGTAGTTTTTCAATTCAGTAGTGGCTATATGGAATCTGAAATGACCTCCACATGCACCAGTAAACATGTGCTTATACACACACACACACCACACACCTGTGGTACAGGCTTTGAGTTTTCTGGTATAGTATGGGCAAGATAACACCACTTCCCGCTCAGAGTTCTTACACTCTGTGTCCCTGTGTGTGTGTGTGTGTGTGTGTGTGTGTGTGTGTGTGTGTGTGTGTGTGTGTGTGTGTGTGTGTGTGTGTGTGTGTGAGTGAGTGACTAGAGACAATGGCTGCAGTGCTCGGTGTTTAGTTGGTCTTATTTGAGGAGAATCCAGCTGAAATGTTCAGAAGTCTTAAACACAGAGATTTAGTCACATTCACACAAAAAATGACACTTTGACTTCCTATCATAAACAGTGAGTCATTTTGCACACCTGACATGTTGCGATTTAACAATCTGCTCAGTATATAGTGAGAAGGAAACCTGCAACTGGTTTCAGTAGTGCTCTATATGGTCCATAGGGTTGCACGGTGGTGCAGTGGTTAGCCTCACACAGTCCAAAGGCATGCACTTAACAGGTTAGTTGGTGACTCTAAATTCCCCGTAGGTGTGAAAGTGAGTGTGAGTGGTTGTTTGTCTTTATGTGCCCTGTGGTGAACTGGCAACTTGTCCAGGCCGCCTCTCACCCTAAGTCAGCTGGGGCTCCAGCCCCACTGTGACCTTGGTGAGGATAAGTGGTTATAGATACTGGATGATACATTCAGACATATATGACAAAAAGCTAATTTCAGGCCTGAATGACTTGTGTCTCACCCACAGTACTTCCTCATATTGTTACACACTGGGTCTATTTGTGCTGGATCTCATCTGGTTTCCATAAAATACATTTGTGAATGTTTATAAATGCCCATATGTATGGACAGCTGACATAAAATTAATAATATAATATTCTGCTCACAACAAAACGGTTCCTGGTTCAAACCTTTCTGTGTGAAGTTTGCATGTTCTCCTCATATGTGAATGGTTGTTTGTCTCTATGTGCCCTGAGATAAACTGGCCACTTGTCCAGGGTGTATCCTGCCTCTCACCCAAAGTCAGCTGGGATAACTCACAAATTTCACGGACGTGGATGCACTGTGTTCACCGCAGTGATACAAGGCCGTTCTAGTCAATGTTTCAAACCCCACCAGCTTCGTTGTGGTCCGGTTCAGAAGCGCGCCTCTGTCGGCTCCATGTGGACAGACACCGTGAGCAGCCTGTGTCAATTTACACAGAGCAGCTTGAACTGGCTGGAAGCCAGACAAAGAAACAGCATAGATCACATAGAACACCACAAGATGACCAGAGCCACCACACTGTGCTTTACAATGGCTCTTGTTGGACAATGATAACATTTAAGCAAATAGAGAACTGCATAAATTGAAGAAAGTGGTTTGCAATCATCAAATTAAAACATTTAATTTGACATTGTTTCTCTCTGAGCTGTGGTCCTCCTCCTACTCCGCATGTGCCCTCTGTGTCCACAGCAAAGTGGTAGACACAGTAAACTTCAGGCAAACTCCTCACGGGTGAAACTCCTTTAGTCTTTTCTGATTGAACTTGCTGTGGCAAAGCCTGGAGTGAGTTTGCTCATGTGTCATCATTTTTTCATATATTTGCATCATGTATAAATTTGTTAAGATCACCCACACTTTATTTGAAGAGCACCATCAGCACCATAAGAGCATTCTTGGCACACATACAGTGTTCTTACTTTCTAATTGTATTAGAAACATGCTTTAGGTGTTAAATGACATTTAAGATAAATGTCTGTTGAAGCTACAGGGCTTTTGCAAATGAGCTCTATAATGCTATGGTGAAGTAATAACATATAAGGAGTGCTGTATTATGATTAATGATAACAGCCTTGGATTTTATTTTCAAACCTTTGTGTTGGCCTTATGCCATCAATTGGCTGTTGCTAAGTACTGTAACACGCACTATTGGACAGAAACACGTATAACATAGAGACGCTGGAGGGGTGGGGGTGTAAGTAGTCATGGAAAAACTCTCATCTAATCCTGACACATGTTACATGAAATGTTTCTAATGTACTTATAGTGTGCATCTACAGATGATGACTTTTAGTTCTGAGTAATCAGCGACATAAGGCATCTCCTCAAACCTCTTTGTTTTGATCCTGTTGCACTGACCCAAAGGTGCAGGAATGTTACTGTAACCCAAAATACTCAAGCATGAAAATAGACTCATATGCTGCTCTTCATAAAATCTGTGTGGGAGCCCAGAGAGAGACCGAACATATTTATAAAATAAGGCCCTCAGCTGTGACCTCTGACCTTTTCCTCATAGTCTCTACAGTCTGTTCTTTATTGGACTTCATTTGTCATTTATTGATTGGGGGGTCTCTCTGCAACACAGTGACATTAAACAGTCAGCCTACAGTTTATCATACCATTGGCACTTGGAGTATATTGATACATTTAAAGGAAGCCATGGCGGTGCTGTGTGGTGGAGAGAGATCAGGAAGCATCTTGAAAAGAGGTATAGTATCAGCATCCTGCACTGTAAAAAAAAATTTACGGTAGAAAACTGCCAAAAGTCTGTAAGTATGAATATGCTGGAAAGAGGTATAGTAAATTTACACAATGTTTTAAAGGGAATCATGCAGAATATAATCTTTTATATTAGAGACTGTTAATTGTACAGTAAAATACTGTAATATTTCATGGCAAAACCTTTATTTATACAGCATTCATACAATATTTTCTGACAGTTATACAGCAAAACAGTGTTGGACACAGAATAAAACCCAAACCTTAACTGTAAAATCAACAGTATTAGTATCCTTTTACCGTAATAGGAAAAAGTTATAGCGTATTTATTACGGTAAAATTCTGCCAAGTACAGCTGCCAATTTCTTACTGTAACAACAACATGTTTATTTTCATTGTGTCATCAAAGAGTGAACAATACTTAAGGATCATCAGAATCAGCCCAAAGACGTTGCTCGAAAGTGGGACAGTTTTGTGAACACACAGGAAAACAATCCTTTGTTGGCATAGTGTCAGCTGGGAGCTGATGTGAGGACCTACCAGGAGAATTACGATGCACAACAATAGATCAATGAGAAGAAAAGTGCTGTTCGACATCTGGAAGGCTCCAGATACACAGTTACGGGTGTATTGCCTGCACCATCAGTTTACCACATGTATACCTGTAAACCATCATCACATGATGTCTCATTTATAGAGTTCACATTGACGCTACAAAGTGCTTCACCATGCTTCACAGGATGAAATGAAAGCTCTTGACATCACACGTAAATAATAGACTGATAAAACATCCAAATCATTTGAAACGATTCAATAACATTTCACAGGTCACTGCATAGACTGCAAAAACAATAACACAATCAGTCAAACTGTCAAACACCCTCAACAAACAATCTTTTACTACAAAGCTTACATGTCTCAGCTTATATTTCATAACCACCTTTTTGGTGGTTGAAGTATTCATGAGGTGCTCACGTTCTCACCACACATTTATAACCTATAACCGAGGCGCTGGTGGAGGTGGGTGGAGCAGAAACGAGTTATGTCATGTAAGATGCAGAACAGAGAGGCACATTTTAGGATAGGAATCAGAAAGTGATGGAGTCAGGAGTGATGCGGGGAGTGTTTTCAACATCACACAGCAACATAATCAGTCAAACATGGAGCTTGTGTGACATGCAATATTTTAAGTGACTGCACTGACACAAGCTTCATTACAGTTTCTTTTCATAGAAGACCCACCAAACTCTCTCTATACATCACAGGGCTGAGTGCCTTTTTTTCTTCTAACAAACCATGAGGCACTGTGGTAAACTACATTTGTTGGCCTGACAGTAAAAGAGGTAGCATGCAAATACAAAATGTACTCGTAATCAAATACAGACAGGAGTGTTTTTTTCTGTATGAGAAACACACTTTGTTTTTAGACGCAAATCTAATTTTTATGCTCAGTTACTCACTGTAAGATGTTCCACATGGAGCCTAAAGGTGCCCTCCTCCCATCACCCTCTGCTTTACCTCCTTTTCCAGCTCCTACTTCTACTTCAACAGGTGCCATATAAAGCAACATACCAGAGAGTGCTCCCCACACATGCCCAACACAGACACACAAGGAGCTGGGCACCAAAGCAATTTCATTGAGTGTCATTACCACTGAACACCTGCGCCTGTGATAGAGCTTAGAAGTAGTGAGCAATGCTGGTGGTGGGGAGGACTGTTGCTGAGAGAGAGCAGGCAGAGCTCCATGGAGTACTGCCACAATGTTGTAAACAGAAGGCAACACGCCTTGTAAAAGTACATCTATACCCACCATGGAAAAAGTAAGTCATGAATGGTTTTAACCATCATTTCTACTAAATATTTACATGTGCACACTAGAATGTATGATTACACAAAGAATCCTTTCAACGTGGATTTTTAGATAGTAGTTGTAAGTACATGTAGGAATCAGGTAACCAAAACCCTGATATGTGATTCCTCTGTGCCAACTGACTCCAAACCACAGAAACACAACGTATTTAAATTCCCATTCCCAGTTGGATTCGTCGTAAAAAGGATTTATACTTGGTGCAAGGAGTTAACAGGAGTCCTGCCATAGATACCTACGGCTTTAATTTATCTTTTATCATCAGTGACGTGCATACACACACTGTGTCCAGCTGCTGGGTTTAAGAATATGAACCAGGGAAATTAAAATGTCCTGCATTATTACATAATCTTAAGACTCTCTTTAATACATGTACTATTTAAGTTCATGTTATGCTCCAATAGTGTCTATTCCTGTAAACATCTGTTAGCTTTAAAGTGACCGTGTCAGTGCGGCACATGGCTTATTTACTCTGGGCTACCAGGCTGGTTACTGTGGCCATGACTAAATCCATAGCTAATTCTTACATACATAAGATAATCTTTTTCATGAATGAAACTTGTGAGATTTCAAGCAAAATGTTACTAATGAACGTAAAATGTTGGACGAAGCTATCAATATAAGAAAAACTGTCCTGTATCAGCACCTTGAAAATGATCTCACTCAGCAAAAATGTCACTCTGAGGGCTGAAATGTTTCCCACAAGGACAGACACACAAACGCGCGCACATGTGCACACTGCTGTGTGACTGCATGTGTCAGACCACAGATGAGGACAGGGAGGTTGGTAAGGATCAGTCAGTCAACCAGTTAAAATTCCTGCTGCAGGTGGAGCTCTATAAAGCGTCACACAGACACCTGTTAATCCGTACTGCTTTCCAGTCAGCCAAGGCAACAAGTACACACATACACACACACACACACATTCTGCAGCTCCCCTAAATACTCCTGATCCCCTGCCATAGAATAAGAACATCTCCCTGTGTGCCCGTATAACTGAGTAAGTGAGTTTTATGTAGACCAGCTTTGCAAGATTCAAGCCAAAACACGATTGAAAAACCAGGAAATGTGTCCATATTAGGAGTGCTGCGAGTGTGATGTGAGTATATATATATATATATATATATATATATATATATAGGACCTCTAGACCCCACGTTATCTTTAGAATTTTCTCCATGCTCAAAAAGAGAAACTCATCGTAGTTTCACATGACTTCATCTCTGTCTCTCTCTATTTACTGTTTTGGACAGGATCTATAAAAATATCAGAGGCTGATGAAGGAAGTGAGTATATTTTAGTGTCACCCACCCACTCACATCCAAACTATGATCAAGGAAGGTGCTTTTTTTTTAGCTTCAATTATAAACCACTGGGAACTACAGTGATGAAGGAAAACATTTTAATGCACGCTCCCCACAGCTAAAGAAAGCTATTTAAATTCCAGATTTGACTTCTAACAGTAACCAAGACCAACAGGGAAGATCTTTGTAGTTTTCTCAGATTTCCATACTTCTGTCTTTAATTTCAACAGGGACATTTTTTTCCACAGTTTTCATTTTAACTTAACTTAAGAAATAAGTGCATCATCACTAGAAGGTGACTGAACACAATAGTACTGATACTCATATGACCTTTACACAGACCCACACATGTTTTCACAGTCACAAATTTAAGCACTTTTTCTGAATTTTGCCTTTTGGCTCAAATGAATAAATAAATAAATAAATAAAGCCATAATAATCCTGCATTTATAAAGAGCTTTGAAGATAAAAAGAGGAGGGCATGTGAAAGAGGGGGAGCTCCTGCACACAATTCCATTTTCCAAACACCAGCTCTTTTTAGACAGACAACAGCCTCGGTCCAGGCTGTAACAAACATGGAAAAAATCCTGCAAGCCCTCCGCCCATATGCCATCAGTCATCAGTGAAAACAAAAGGACAAAGCAAAACACTCGAGGCTTGAACACACTCGATAAATCAAACACTGTCTAATTACGCAAATTAGTCCCTAAGCCAAGACTGAACCCCTTGTTTAAAACACTGTTTATCACATATCACACTCTGATTGGATAGTTTTATCTTTGCCTTGGCTCCTCTCCTCTCCTCTCCTCTCCTCTCCTCTCCTCCTAACTACCCTTTTCCTTCCTCTTCTCTTGCCCTATCCTCTTTATCTCTCCACTTATTCCTTCTTGTCTATCTCTTCAGGAAAACTTTCTTAGGAAGCAACACACACACATGCACATGAAAATCCACACAGTGTGATTGTTGTTAAACTGTGGGGACTCTCTCTCTCTTTCTCTCTCTCTCTCCCTCTCTCTCTCTCTGCACTGTTATGTGTGTGTGTGTGTGTGTGTGTTTCAGCTTTAATCACATGTGCGTCACAACTCTGTTGATCTATCTTTCGTACTCCTGGCAGCACCCAGAGGTGCTTTTTCTAGAGGGGAAGCAGGCTGGCACTAAAACTGTGTAATAAAATTACCTCACACACTCTTACACATGCAGTGTATACACATACTCTCACACACATACAGTTGGCACTGACATTTCTGGGTTTCCCCCCTCTTATAATTGTGTTTGCCTGGGACCTGCAGTGATTTCTGTGCATCAGCCACTGGCAGCAGATGAGTAATCACAGTTGGGTTGGCTGATGAGAGATGTGCGTGGAGTGACGCTCCGCTGTGACGCCTGCAGCTTTTAACACTCCTGAAACCGAGCCAGGCATGGCTGGATTCCATCCCATCCCATCAGCTCTCATTGTGTTTGTTAGATTACATCAGGCTGGCCAACATTAGAGGACCGCACACATGAACGTACACATACACATCGAAAAGTAAAAGGAAAGACACGTGCACATACTGTACATGTGAAGGAAGGACGGGATGTGTGGAAAAACATACATATGTAAATGTGGTCAACAGATTGCGTCACAAGTCTCTATGGAACAACAACAAGCCAAGCTAAGGGCACAAAGAGAAACATCAAAATAACAATAAAACTGAGTTCCAATAAATTTCCATTTAACTTAAGTTAATTTGTTATGTCATTTGTTTTTCAACAAAAACATGGGATAATGTAACAAGTTGCAACTATCATTTCTGTCAATTCAACTGAGGAAAATTTAGTATTTAGTGTGGTTTGCTTTAAATACTACAGAGACTGTACTAAATACTACAGAGACTGTATTTCAGTGCCTCAAAACAACATATGTCTACGTTCAAGTCACATTGCTCTTTAGCAGCTGTAGTTATCTATGACTCATGTTCATGGGGAGCAGAGAGGAACTAGTGGAACATTACTATGGACTGACACATTTCAGAGAAGAGGTCATGATGGATGGATTGGTCAACAAAACATCAGAAACCATGATCGTTCATTAACATTAACCAAGTGGTTTGTGTACCTAAACGAATCATTAACCATATCCAGAGTCTTTATTTATTCTTTGTCACACCATAAAAGAGATGAATTCACAGTCAACAGTGATAAGTAATCATTTTGGAAGGCACGGCAAATGATGCTGTTCTGTGGTAGCTGTGTCGGAAAAAAACTTATATGTGTTTCTTTAATTCTCTTCTCCTCTTGACTCACTCCTTTTTGTTTTTTTATTGTCAAAGGTTGTGGCTTGTTCCTTGTTTCTGGTACTTTTTTTTTATTTGGTCACGCTTCCAGCCTAAGCAGAATCGATATATACGTGGTGGAGTGAAAATACTGCAGGCTGCTGTTTGGTCATAACTAGAATAATCAGTTACATGACAGAGACGGCCACAAATTGAACTTTACCGGAAGGTTTCTCTAATTCCCATCTGTCCTGCTGTCATTGTAAAACTATGCAGCACATACATAGTTTAGGATGTAATCTGTGAGTCTCTGCAGGAGATATTATTAAGACTGCTCGCTATCAGACTGCATGACACATCTCAGCGTGAGCTGATGAAACCACTGCCCCACCCACTTCTAGTCTTTATCTAGGAGAGTGAATTTACGAACTTCCAGTCAAAAGACTACTTCTCTAACTGTAAGGTGACCACTGTGTCAGGTCAGGTTCAGCCAGAGCCCAGCAGGCCTGGAGTAATACAAAGTCAAATACATTATATTTGTACATGCAGTACACGTTTTTTTCATGAAGCAGTTAAATCTAAAATATCTTTTCAAAGCTATTGAAGATGAAACACACAGTCAACATGGGTTTGATCATGAACTGTGCTGGACCTGGCTCGTGTTAGAGGCCTTCATGTTAAAGCATTTTAGATCAGTGACACCAGCAAAGGCAAAGAATCACATTGTCACGATAACTTTCAAGTCTTTTGACTGCATGTACAAATGGAAAATTGTAAGTCATTTACTGTAACTGTGAGCACACACACAGAAATGTCACCCTCAATCTGACCATCAGCAGAACAGTTGCTCTCCTTTTATACCTACCCCTAAAATAAGAGTTCCCGGATTGGCTGAGACGCAGTTCTCACTGAATCACGCCCAACCAATTAGAGAGCAGCACTTCCTGTTCTGCAAAAGATGTTTCCTGTTGATAGTCAAGTGGCGCTGTGTGTGTGTCTCTCTAAAGTGTGTACATGTGTGGGTCTGTGTAGAGGTGTGTTGGCAGTGTTTTCTGGACTGCTGAGCGGCTTGGGGAAGTGCTGATGGTGATAGCACGGTCAATATGTGTGTGTGTGTGTGTGTGTGTGTGTGTGTGTGTGTGTGTGGAATCAGTGTTTTGGTCGTAAAGTAAACAGAGTAGTGACAAGTACAGCACATGTGCTGCAGCACATCCCAACTGGCCTGTAGTAACCCTGACACTGGCCTCTGCATGAGGCAAAAGACATGTTTTATGTTTGAAGTCATTAAAATTATATTGAAACAAGCAAGAATTTATTTATTAGAAAGAGAATTCAGATTTTTTATGTAAAACCTTTAGAAGGAAGAGGAGCAGGCTAGATTACAAACATGGCAAAACAGTCAAATTCCTACAATCCAAGGAGAATATCAAGAGACAACTTAGCAAACGTATTTAATTCATTTGGAGTACAAAGATGTTTATGCATCCATGCAGGTAAATAGAATGTCCATACAGTAGATAGCAGGCATTTTAATATGGGGACTGACTTGTTCAAGTGGCCGTTTGAGGAGAACAATGAGTTTCCTCTTTGTAGTGCAACCTGAACATGAACAACATCAAAACATATGGATATATGAATGTGACCAAACAAGATCCCAAAATGTGTGTTGAAACTCTCCAGAGGACTGAGCCAAGGCACGATTGATAATGTGTAATGAGGTAACGCAGGAATGTGAGCTTGAGGTTTCGGCATCTACACCAAGATGCTGCAGGTGTTCTATTTGGTGGGCAACTGTCTTTTAAGCTGCCGTGTGCTGGCGATGGAGTGTGAGGGTCATAGAGCTCAACATGTTAGGAAGGCAAGCTTTGTGATTGGACGAGATCCACCACATGCTAGTTGAAAGGAGAAGTGTCTTTAGCCAAATACACTCTCACAAAGTATCACACTGAGCGGCACAGGAAACAGGTGGCCATGAAACTGTTTAACTCATCTCTGTTCTGTGGCAGTATGGACATCAGTAGTCGGTTGATCCTTGACTTGCTAAAAATGGACTTGGACTGTTGCAGCCCTATGAATGTTACCAAAGGGTATAGAAGTTACCCCATTAGAAACGAACGTTAGCATCGACACAACCCTCTAGGGCTAGTGGATTCATCCTTTACTTATGCTCATGCAGGACTGGAGACCTCTAGTGTACACCCATTTACTACTTACGTGTGCTCCACCTCTGTTTCATCTTGTGTATAAGAGACCAGACAAATACACAAGTAACATGAATGAAACATTTATTACGTAATCCGAGAACATTTCATCCTGAGTCATGTCAGATCATGATCCCATGATCTCGCACTGCTTCATGTCATCAAACTATGACTTCAGACAGCCGTGCAGATAGGAAGAAATGAAGAGCAGATATTCTATTAATTTATTAAATAATTAATATATTTTAATTTCATGTCTAATTTTAACTTTCACAAAACAAAAGCAAAGCAAAGCATTTGTATCATAAATTGAACATGTATTATAGTATACTGGATGTGCTGTGTAAGCAGAATATTTTAACTTTAGAAGGTCAAGTTTCAGTTGGAGTTGAAGAAGTGAAAGAGGGTGGAGGGACAAATCAGTGGCATTGAAAGTAGTTACACTGTAAACACTATAAAGAGAATAAAAGCCTGTGAACATGACAGACTGTTTTTGACTCTCTGATCTAAATGATGAATAAAAAACAAAACAAAAAAAAAACGCTGCATCTTTAAAACAACTTTCACTGTTTTTCCTACACTGACATGCGTGCATACAGGTGATTGTGTAAGTGTAGTTACTAAAGCTGATACGTGCCTATTTATCAAATGTTGACCTTTGATAACTACTACATGATGATATAGAACGTACGGTACACCTTTTTTTTGCTATATATGCGAACACATATATCAATTTGGTTAATATTAGTAGGGTGAAGCTCATATAATATACTGACACATTCAATATCTATGATAAATAAAGGTGGTGGTTGGATATTCAAAGAGCATATAGCAATATCTGTGCACTGGCTGATATGTGAGATAGCTTTCACTAAAACAGGTAAGCCATAAAAAGACATATAGAGTATAATGACTTTTTTGTGTTTGCGCAGTGACTCATAGTGGTTCAGCAACGTGAAGGCATATCAACACACTTTTCTTATCAGGCCAGTAGAATATCATGTAATGTACAAATCTGAAAAGGTAACGTATCAATACTGATTTCAGAGCGGCTATGAATTGTGCAGTTAATTAATCTTTGACTAATGACTAATTTTCATGTCTTTTACTTAAAACCTTCAACAGAACAGAGTCAACAGAGTTCAGCAGAGTGATAAAGAGGGTTTGTTATGAATATCAGTTTCTCCCTGTTATCTGGAGAGCCTGTGGACTGGATACAGAGGCGCAATATTAGACAGATATGCTGTCTGATAGAAGAGATAAGATTCATGTTGGTAAAGTCACTGTATGGAAAACATATTTGAAAAAAATATAATGATTTTAGTATTAGTCTAGTTGACTGTTGAAAGGGGTTTAACTACCTATGAAAATCCCATCTACTCCATCTGTCAACATGAGATGATGAGATGTGTCACTGGGAGGCTCTGTGGCGGGCTTTAACTACACAGGTTCGCTTCACTGATAAAGTCAATGGCCAAACAAGCAGGGCAGGAACCACCACATTACAGTTCAGCAGGGGTTCAGTATTTACCTTTTGAACGACAGCATTTTTAATATTCACATTAATAGAAAATAAAACTGCAGTACACTCCCACCAATATCTCAAATATATGTTCATGACAACCATAACAAAGATATACCATAACCATAATAAAGATCTGTTGCAACAGCAACACAAAACTGAAATGAATTTCAGATGAAAGGTCCAGTGTTTCAGATTTAGAGGGCTATATTTACAGAATATGGCAGACATGGAATAAAATGTGCTTATAGATATTTTCATTTGTGTTTTTGTATGTTCAATGTTTCTACAGTTGAAAGGGTGAGGCAAAGGGGTCGCAATCAGCAGCAACTGAATCCACCACCACGCTGGGACCTTTTAGGTTGTTGCCAGTTCACATTGTGCTTCAGTGCTGAGTATTCCCAAACAAATTTGCTTTTAAATGATCACAATCATAAAGTCACTGTATGGAAAACATATTTGAAAAAAATATAATGATTTTAGTATTAGTCTATATAAACTGAGCCCGTTAAGCTCACTGTGAAGTCACTACAGGTATGCTCCAAGACCCTATATTGTGAAGGTCCAACAGTCAGGGTGTTGTGTAACTAAATATAGGAAGCATAATCAATAACATTCATCTTTATCTTCATGTTTTGATTTTAATCTGCACAAAACCGGTGCTGGTTAAATAATCATTCATTCACTGAAATACAAGACTTTTTGGTGTCCCTGTATCCCATTCCCAGTGTTTCATTTGACTCATATTGTTGACTATGAAATTCTAAAGCTCGTCCAGTATGAATATCAGTTAAACTTCATTAGATTAATGCAAGCCAAAAGTAAGCATGTCAACTTTAAAATGAAAGCATTAAAATGACTGCTGGCATGTAAATGTGCTGTTGTCTCATGGTGATGGCAGGACTTCCTGCCAGTTTTAGCTCATTGTTCACACTCACACAAAACTGTGCCAGGAATGCAGGGGACACACAGTGCAGAGAAATACGATCAAACCCACACACACACAAACTCACAGTTCTCACACTTGATTTTAGTGTATCATGGTGACGTGGTGTCATTGTTCCTGGAGGTAGGCAGTGAGCTCAGGCCACAGTCATGCTGTGAGCTAAAACAGGCAGGTTACTCTGCTCTCTGTACAATACAACTTCCTCCGTCTCCAGCCTGTTTCCCAGGAATGTACACACAGCTCCTTTCTCTTCTTCTTTTTGCTCCAAAAATAGGTCATTGCACCATTTAATATGCATTTGGCCTGGTGTGTGTTCTCACCCATAATTCAAGAACCTTTGTGATAAGTGTGCAGGGACTAAAAGAAACTGAGCTAATATCCGCTTTACATTGCTGGACAACAATCCACACACACATCTGCTCTATTCAGTATACATTTGGATTGTCATTTGGAATGCCAAAGACCTCAGTAACCAAATTAAATGAAGAAAATACAGAAAAAATGTTTTTTTTAAATTTTTTAAATATCTATAAACTTTTAAGGCAAAACATACAGGAGCAACCAGCAGCCTGAGAAAGCTCTTATAACCTTAACCTGTCCATCAACAAGACACCAGAAAACAGCTAAATCAGGCTTAGATTCAAACACACAGCTTCCAGTCAATGCCAGTGTTGATCTGTCTGCTGGATGTGTAAGACAAATGGTAAATGGACTATACTCCTAAAAAAATAAACTGATTAATGCAGCTTTATTTAGATATGTTCTATGTGTCATCTCCTTTATGATAAGATAAGTCTTACTGAAAGTGTACATACACCTCAGCCTCACATCACCTCACTAAAATATGCACTCCACTGGTACAAATACCTTCCCTTCTGCATTGTGTGAAACTATATCAAATATTACTGCTACATAGACAGAAGGGTACCCATCAATATGTAAACTGTACTCACAATCATGTCATCAAGATTCAAAAATGTGTGATGCTGTATTTGTCATTTTAGCCTCCAGTGTGTAATGTGACAGATCACCTCAGATAAGTTTAAGAACGTTTTTTATGAAACATCATAAATTCCTTTTGCGTGTTTTAACTAGCATTACGCCTGAAACACTCTTCAAAGATGGTGGTCCATCTCTTTTCAGCCATTACAGTGAATTTCCCACTGAGGCTTGTCTGCAGCACAATGCAAGGATGATGGTGAGCAGCTTAAGTCCTTCATGTGTGCACAAGGCACTGTTGAAAGGGGTTTAACTACCTATGAAAATCCCATCTACTCCATCTGTCAACATGAGATGATGAGATGTGTCACTGGGAGGCTCTGTGGCGGGCTTTAACTACACAGGTTCGCTTCACTGATAAAGTCAATGGCCAAACAAGCAGGGCAGGAACCACCACATTACAGTTCAGCAGGGGTTCAGTATTTACCTTCTGAACGACAGCATTTTTAATATTCACATTAATAGAAAATAAAACTGCAGTACACTCCCACCAATATCTCAAATATATGTTCATGACAACCATAACAAAGATATACCATAACCATAATAAAGATCTGTTGCAACAGCAACACAAAACTGAAATGAATTTCAGATGAAAGGTCCAGTGTTTCAGATTTAATGGGCTATATTTACAGAATATGGCAGACATGGAATAAAATGTGCTTATAGATATTTTCATTTGTGTTTTTGTATGTTCAATGTTTCTACAGTTGAAAGGGTGAGGCAAAGGGGTCGCAATCAGCAACAACTGAATCCACCACCACGCTGGGACCTTTTAGGTTGTTGCCAGTTCACATTGTGCTTCAGTGCTGAGTATTCCCAAACAAATTTGCTTTTAAATGATCACAATCCAGCTGACTCACAGTATTTGCTAAACTCTAGTTGACCCCTTTGTCCAGCTGACAGTCCGGCCTTACATCTGACAGTGTAATGGAGGTAAGAACTGTTAATTATGGGCATTTACTCAAACTGTTTTTGGCACAAACAGAGTTTGGCAAAGTTTTGCCAGCTGGCTGTTGAACATAACCTTATATGTCGCTTTTAATATTAAAGGATAACTTTGATAGTCTTGCTCTTGTTTTTGTAGTTTTTCAGGGCCTCTATTCATATGAAAATAATAATTAAACATGAGAAATCAGGCATGTTGTAAGTCAAACTTGTTTGGATGAGAAACAGAAGGCAAAGAGTCATACTATTCTCACAGTGTACAGGCCTGACATAATGAACCCTGGGCCCCTGCTGAGCCTTTGTACATGGGGCGGATGCTCTACCAAATGAGCTAATTGACACCCTGAAGAACACTCACTTTTGTTACTCTGTCTGATCGTCTGACCATTGGTGTTTCTTTTTCAGATGCTCACAGATCTCAGTAAGGAAGTAACGGTGTCATCATAACTGATAAATACTATGGATAATGCAAGTCATCATAAACCTCAACTTTCCTTTAAAGGAGGCTCTCCTCACTGTTTTTTTTTGTAGTCAGAGTCAAGAGAAGATGGGGATGAGTTTAATCTTGCCAGAGTTTAGCTGATTAACAATCTATCCAGTAAATAAACAATTACTGAGACCTAGGAAGCTCCTTCACTCGCATACTTTCCACCAGCAGTTCAAAGTGTAGTCCATGACGTGTTTTGATTTTGTCTAATGTCTGGAGTGCAATTACAGACACGAGGGATTCACAATTTAAATGTTTAATTTAAAATGTTGCCTAATCTTATTCCACACTATTGCACATGCTGCGTGTGTGTGTGTGTGTGTGTGTGTGTGTGCACTTCCAGGATCTCTCCATGCTTCTGTGTGAGGTCTGAGCAAATCTATCTGACTGATGCCTTTGTCTACATTTCAGTGTTGTGCAACTCAGTTCAGTCTCTATTGGAGGGGGAATTACTGTCCACTCACAACACACACTGACTCTGTCAATATTGACCCTGTCAGAGCGAGAACACTTCAGCAGAAGTAAGGAGGTAAGGAACTGAAAGAGAGAGAGAGAGGAATGAAGCTACTAACAATGACGATATGTACCTCTCCTCCTCCAGACTGATAACCTGATCGGACTTTTTGAAAACAAAATGCTTCAAACTACAGAAGCATCAAAGAAAGTTAAAGAAAGAAAGAAAGAAAGAAAGAAAGAAAGAAAGAAAGAAAGAAAGAAAGAAAGAAAGAAAGAAAGATTGGCTCATTAGGTCTGAGTGGCTGAAGGTTTTTCTCTGAGTGACAGAGATGGTTGACACGTGTTGAGTAAAATGGAGAGAGACTATAAAAAACTAAAGCCTCTGTGCTAACTGACCCTCCGTGATAGCATGAAGCATCAGAGCAGAACTGCTGTGAATGTCAACATGTCAGCTCGTATTAACACTGACATGACAGACCTGGCAGGTAATTTGTTCTCTCTTCTGCTCCATTGACACTCCTTACCCTTCATTTACCAATCACCTCTTCCCTTCCCCACGCTTCACCTTCATCTTTTCCTGTCTCATTAGCAGTAAATCTCTGCACTGGTTGTTCTGGACTTTTCTCAGCGCTATGTTATATACGCTCTTTTATGTATTGTACTGTTTGTTTGTCAAGGTAAAATGACAAGATTTGAAATAAAATAAAAAATATTTTTTCTTGTTTCATTTTCATTTTTACATTTTTCATTTCTTGCACACATCTTTTCCTACAGTATGTATTTGCGGTTTAGATTAGTCACCGGTAATACACATGAAGAATACACATGATAACTTCCATGTATATCCTGTTTAAATATACTGTACAGAATGCATACCATGTAACAGTGAGGTCCTAATCCGGGGAGGAACCACTGTAAAAACATGAGCCATTTATTTCTATTTGTCCATCAAGTGATGAAGTGAAATGTCACAATACTTCATGACTGTGGTGAGACTGACGCATTAATGTGTCTGCTGTGGGCTCTGCTGAGCTGTCAAAAGCTTTTGGAAAGAGGTCGGTGATATATTGTCGTCTATGATGAATGGAAAATCCTTATTTGTCCAATGGTGCGTGTTTTTGAAAAACAAGTGGAGAATGTAGAGCAGAGGCTAACACAGCACGGCATGGCACGGTACAGCACAGCACATAACCGCCTCTGTCTCCCTGTAGGAAAACTGACAATACTGGAAGGGACAGGTGAGCAACTGTTACAAGAACTATTTCAACAAATCCAACCAATGGGCTTCTGTACTTAATTATTCCTTTATTCCCACAGGTCCTTTAATATCCATGTAATCAATATTAATACAACAACTTGAGTCAAAGACCAAATATGTTTTATTCTCAAGAACCCATTATTCTTCAAACACATAATGGTAGTGAAAACATGGGTTATTTTAGGTTCAGCTAATATTTAAATGTTAGATTAGTCAGTCACTTGTTGAAGTATTACAGGTGACTAATTAAACTTTCCTCTATGTGCCCCGTCCAATCAGGTCATTCTTTAACCAGAGATTTTATCTCAGCCTGGATTGATAAATTCTGCGCTGAAATAAAAATGAAAGATAAAGATATTTCCTCCTCGAGAGTCATTTTCGGTTGAACTTTAACTCCATTTTCTTTTATGAGCTCACCACCTCACACTGACAGTCTTATCTGTTGCTGCTGCTGCCTTTAGAAAACCCTCGCAGAGCTTTGTCACGTAGCCTGCTCGGCTGGGAGGACAACTCCCTGAGGAAAACATCCAGTCCACATAGAAGATGAAAAACAAAGTGCTACGCCAATACTGAATACTAGAAACTTGTCTTATGAAATGTAACTTTAATGTTCTGGATGTAGGTTAAGCTATTAGGCTGTGTAACCAAAACAGATGCTATAGTTAATACTCTAAATAAAAGCTTATTTTATTTTTCAAATAAGACATAGAGGAATGTGTTTGTGTAAGCAGATTAACTCACTTAAGTTTGTATGCAGAGAGATGAAAATGTATTTAATATCATTTTATTTTATTTTCCTCATGCCTAATCATGAAACATTTCTAATGATCTGCACATCACAAAATGTCCATATAGAATCTTATTGCAAAACATTCAGTGACAACAGATTTTATTTGTTTTCCTGCAACATCCAACTGTAGCAACTAAAGCACATAGAGTCACATCTCTATGCTAATGTTTGGTCTCAGAAAGTAACTTTTGGTTATTTTATGAAACATTTTTGTACTTTTTTTCCTGTACGTGTGAATCCTCTCCGAGTACTCCGGCTTAATCCCACAGTCCAAACATGCACGTTAAGTGGCAACTCTAAATTACACACAGGTGTGAATGTGAGTGTGAATGGTTGTTCGTCTCTATGTGTCTTTCCTGTGATAAACTGGTCATTCCAGTGTGTACCCCACCTCTCACCCAATATCAGCTGGCAATGGCTTCAGCCCCCGTGACCTTGATGAGGAATAAGCAGTTATAAAAAGTGGATGGATAGATGCTCTTCTCACTTAACTGAAATTTTCCAGCTTTCAACCATATCACATTGTTTTTATCAGCGGACAGAGTATGCTTAGTTGTCATTGAGACAGAGGTAATGTTGCAGTGCGTGCTGATTCATTACATCTAAAGCACTTTATTTACTCTTTATAGATTCACACTTGAACCTATGATAAATGAACAAACACCATGTGCTCAGCTGTCTTTTTTTTATGGTTAGGAATAAAAAAAACTTGAATGCTCCTCATGCACAGACAGCTTGTTTGAATCACTCCTGCTGATCAGTGGATGTAACATCCACACCCAGGTTATATTGTCTTATTTCAGAAAACAGGATTCATTTGTAGTAAACTGCTGTGCTTTGCTAAAAGCTGGTCAGTGTCGAATTCCTCAGATTTGGGCATGGTGCTCTTTGACCTATGACACTGTTCTTTTTATAACCTGTACTGTATGTGTGTTACCTGGATACCTTAGTGCTGTTTTGGTCTCTGTGTCAAGCAATTAAAAAAAAATCAAAAGCAAGGAAATTAAACAGGACCTGAAGGTTTTACTCATCTTTCTTTTCATATAAACATTTCACCACTAGCTTTCAGATTCCTTTGAATGATTTCATGTAAAGTATTATCTCTCTTCTGATGTCTCTGTCTGTCTCTCTTTCTTTTCCATAATACAAACACTTTTTTTTCCACTGTCTCTCTCGCCCCCTCATCCCTTTCTTCCTCTCTGTTTGCTCAGTGACTCAGCATGTGTCGCTGAATACATATTTACCCACCGCAGTCCCAACAGTGCCAATGACATTTAGTAGCAGGAAATGCAACAGGAACTCATAAAGTCCACACATGCATGCACACACTGAGGGATCACGTTCGCATACAGCAAGAGCATGCAGTTCTTCTGTTGTCCATCAGTATGTTGGATCACACAGAGTCACTTTTATTTTGTAAAACACATTTCTGGAACAGCAAGCAAGACATTCCTTTGTTTATTTTGTCAAGACTTTGTTGTTCTGTCCAGCTGTTGGATTTTGAAAGTGTGTTCTGGATGTGAACATCTGCTTAAAGTCAGTCCAAATCCTCAACATGCAGTGCAATAATGTTTGAGGTCAATAACTTAAACGCAAAATGCCTACACTGTCTGAAGTGAAGAAGATTATGGAAATATGTCAGGTCAGGTTTATAATAAGTACAAAATGAAGCACGCATGCAAAAAATAACTTCACTGAGCGAGAAGTTCTGTTCACTTTTTGCATGTGATGTACATTATGATCAAACTCACTTTTTAATAAAACTATTAGAAAAAGCAATAGTCCGACATGTGACAATGGGTCCTGATATACAAAAGTAATGGGCAATGGTGAAGTAATGCAGAATTTCTTCTGCATCTTTATTTTACCATCTGTTATTTGACAGTGAAAGTGTACAGACATGAAACACAGACAACAGAGGAAGAAAGGTGCAGCATGTAACAAAGATTCCCAACCAGGTTCCTGGTTTGAACCTCGGCTCGACTCATATCTCTTTTTTCATCACCATTTAGGCCCAATCCAGACCAGACTGTCGTGAAAACAAAGGTTTTTCAATTCACTGGAACTGCAGTACTTCGTTTTGGCCATGGCAGCATAAGCATCAACCTCAATGGCTGTAAAGAGAAGCTAATGCAGAATTGCGAAAAACTGCAGTTCCTCAAACGGCCACTTGAGGCTGACTATAAAGCAAGTCAGTCTCCACAAGCCCCCATGTTAAAATGTCCAACTTTACAACAGAAATAAAAAAAACAGTTTTGGTCTCTAGGGCTAATTTCCCTATTCAACAACTGTACTGAACTCAATTTTAGAGCTCAACTGTTCAAATTATATTAGGTATATTAGGTGGGTAGGCAGGAGGCAGAACTGTCAAGATTTGGTGTGGTGATCGTGGTTAGAGCGACTCTAAGCTTCACAACAGCTCTTCAGAAACCTGTGGGTGACATTACAGATATGACGGCTATTCTTATTACTGTCTATGGTTGGTACAGGCTGCTGGTTTGATCAGACCAATCAAACTCGTCCACAGTCAGCCTAAAAAGTCACTGAAACTGAGAGCCAGAGAAAGCAGTAATTGAGCGACATTTACAGTGACTGAAAATGGAGGAGAACTCTGTGCTCTGACCACACTCCCTATCCCTAGCTACCTGTCCATTAGTAAGGGCATCAGGGCATCAGATAAAACAGATATTTTGTAACTTTCCTTGACAACTTAAAGAGAAGTCCTAAGTGGCCAAATAACTTAGACAGCCATCCTGTGTCTGGGGGAAGGACACCTGAAATGTGACAGTTCTGCCATCACAGTTCAAGGTAAGATATTAATCATATATTACATCAAGCTGGCCTGTCAAGTGTTACAATAGCCAATAGCAGTGAGCATCGCTTTGAATTTATATGATTTTTTGGAGGAGTTGTGACAAATGGAATCATACATTATGATATCTAAATTTGAAAACATTCATTTTTAAATTCTGACCAATTACTTAAATCAAACAGTCTTTAATATGTCGTAATCATTTGCCTGTGTTCAATACAAATATGTCAGCATAGACCAGGAAAAATTCAAAGCCATGTCATGACGTGGAAAATTTTTGTGTAAGAGCCAGGTATAATTCAATCAAGTCAAATTATAGTCATGATTTAAACTATAACTGACAATTTCCCTTTCTCATTGGCAAATAGAGGTGGTATTGTTCTGGAAAACTGTCCAGCTGGTTGTAAACCTTTTTTTTAAAAAAAAGACTGTAATGAAACATTTAGTCCATGATATAATATTAAGATGTTATATATATTAAATACAGTGGATGGCTGAAAAAATAGTATGCTTCATTCTTAATAACTATCATATGATATTTGATTCTAATCGTGTTAGACATAACTACCCATAAGATACACACATAGTCAGTCTGCACCGACATGTCTGTCCGCCGACTTGCTGCGTCAGACATCACAATCCGGGCCAACATAGGAACTAACTGTAGTGATCCAGTAAATCACCCACTCAAACCACCAGACCTGAAGAATCCAAACCACTTTAAACTATCTACTGGTTGGTTGCCCAATGTCTCAGCCTCTGCGTGGGACCGTCAATTCAATTGCAACACATGCCATTCCTGTTTTTCATTACAGTGTAATACTTCTGCAAAACACAAACAGATGAGTAATGACAGCAAGGAGAGTGAGAGAAACTGAGTGAGAGATGGATGAGTAATGCATAGTTACTATGTGCTATCAGGAACTACAGTATAGTTAAAGTTTAGGATGAGGATGAGAGAGAAGGAGGTAGAAATAGAGACTGAATAGAGGAATAAGATAGAATGAGAAAGAAGGATTGAGTGAAGAAAAGAAGATGAGACCTGGAGTAGGGTAGACAATGATAGCAGATACAAACAGAGTTAGAAAAACTGAAAGAATGAGACAGGAGGAGAGAAGCTGCTTTAATAGAGAGAGAAAGATTGTAAACAGCCATATATCAAGATTCCCTCTCATGTTTTGATGGCGACTGGTGGATTATGACATCCTTGGTCAATTATGTTTCCATGGATACAGTCTTGGCATCAGGCTTGCAGTAAACTGCTGGAAAACACAAAGTGACGTTATGTAATGTGTGAGCATGGTGTTTCAGACCACAGTCAGACAGCCATGACACAGAAATGAGGAGACAGAAAGACACACAATGCTCACTGCATGATAAGAAACACGCTATAAAAATCACTGACATGGGAAAGAGTTTAACTCACGCCACATTCATTCTAAATCTCAGATCATAGCAGAAGTTACTGTGTCTTGTACACTGTTTTGGCCATCACAAAGACAAAACTAACTAACACCATGAAGGGAAGCAAGAGTTGAATTTCCATGCCTTCCAAGCCTTCAACTTGTAATTTATTGAAATAACCAACATTTGTTTCGACTCAAAAGTACAGTTTTTAAATTAAATTTCAGGGTCATACTTAATATGAAAACCAAAGTAGTTCCAAACGCCAGATCTGAAGGATGGTGGAGGAGCTTCGATTTCAGCGAGCAGCACGTGGAAGCCAGGCACAGAAAAAGCAAAGAGAAGCCGGTGGATTTTCAAAATAAAATACCCCCAAACTGCTGGTCTTAAAAACAGACAGACGCTAAACTAATTAACTGCGTAGCATATTTACACATGTAGAAGCATGTTTAGAAGAACATACACCAAGAAAATGGCCAAATCTGAGCAAGTTAACAAAGTCTGGCGGGCTAAACGCTCCCGTTGAGGGGATTGCGTACGCAATGTGCCAGAGATGTGTGCAGTGGGGTTTCGGCATAAGGTGGAGTAGTCAAGCGCAGATCGACTGAGCTTTCAGCACAGAGCGCATCATCAGAAGTTGATAAAATAAATATAAAATTGCGTATTGTTCGATTCATAGTGTGTACCGAACCGAGACACTGTATCGAAAGGTTCAATACAGATACTGTACATGTATTGTAGCACCCCTAATAGAGAACCCAACTTTCATGCAGGAGACTGGATTCTATAAACTGCAATTAATGGTCCGGTGTATCATATTAAGGGGGCTGTATTTGAATAATATAGTATTAGCATGAAGTATATTTAAAGTATTTTTTATTCATAAGTGTATAATTACCTGAAAATAAGAATTGGTTTTCATTACCTTAGAATGAGACTTATATCTACAGACACTGCACGTCCTCTTCTACAGAGTCCGCTAAACACTGGCTCTGGATAGGTCCTTCATGCCCAGAAGGAGAGGGTGAGGCGAAGTTTTTACATTCATAGGCCCAAAATTCAACCACACACACAAAGGGCTCATAGAGATGGTGGAGTGATGGGTAGCCTCCTGGCAGTGCCCAGGAGGTGAACTGGCACCTCTCCAGCAACCAGTCCACCCTCCACGTCTCAGTCTCTACGGACTGAGCTACTGCCGCCCCACTGCTCCATAATGTCCTTAATTTTCTTAACTGTAACCACAACCTTTACCCAACTTTGTCTAAGTGTTTTAATTACTGAATTACTGAAACTTAGCCATACCTTAACCACAGCTCAGTCAGGACACTTTGTCTTTGTCAAGGTTTTAAACACTGCGTGCAACAACACATATTAAGTCTGACGGTGTGATTCTGCATATGATGATGATGATAATGATGATGATGTGATGCTCTGGAATTTATCTGCCTACAACATTCAATGAACATGAACGTGTGCTCACAGGTGAGAACGAAATAAGTTTTTGGGGAAGGATCAGGGAGGTCATAGGATGCAGCCCTGGTTTCTGTCTCCATATTTGGTCAGGTCACACATTGTATGAACTAGTTAGCCAGAAGCACAGAAGCACACCCCTAGAAAACTTCCACTCACTTCTTTTTTTTTTTCAGGAACCAGAAACTCACTTGACATTGTCTACAAGAATTTAGATACTTTGGAAGCCTTCATCATGAAGTTATTAAGTGCTAATAACAGGTTCGGGTAGACCCACAGGGCTCAGACCTTCAGGGGTCCTGCATTTGTACCCTGCTTTGACATCTAGTCTTGTTGAGGGGTCTGACCTCAAAATCGACTTTAAACCCCTGTAGTATTACAGTTGATTATCCATCCATCCATTATCTGTAATGGGCAAAAGGTGGGATACACCCTGGATAAATTACAGTTGATTATGTATACATTATTAATATTATACTGGTGTATGTTCTTAAATATATTGGCATCAAATAAAATCAAACATATTTAAGCAACAGACATTTTGCACATAATTTTAGTCTTTAATGTGCTTTTTGTTTAATATCACATGATGATAGGCATAAACACCTGGAAATCAGGTTGTGAGGGAATAAAATAATTTGCTTTCATTTGCAAGTCATTTTTTTATTCAATTTATTTATTTACTTTTTGCATTGTGAAATATGACAGAGTGCTGCCTGGAAGCTAGTTTGATTGATATATGAATGATAGCTCTGTGTGTGTGTGTGTGTGTGTGTGTGTGTGTGTGTGTGTGTGTGTGTGTGTGTGTGTGTGTGTGTGTGTGTGTCTGCATGTGTGTGTCTGCATGTGTGTGTATGTGTGTGTGCCGCTCTGTCTGCGAGTGTTTTTGCTTGGTGGCATCATTTAACCTCCTAAGCCTTATTTACAGTACCATAATGACAGGACCACAGACATCATGATGCGTCACTGCTACACATTAAACACACACACACACACACACATGCTCAGAGACAGGCAGAGGGTCAGTTTACATGCGCGGTGTCACTGTGGTATATTTAAGTATTTAAGCGTCATAAACAACAAAGCCCACAGCAGGGCCAATCACTCAGATGAGAGGCAAAATTGCCCTTAATGGAGTGTAAAAGGCTGCATATGCAAACAGCGAGTCTGCAGGCTAACGTCAGACACTGGCCTAAACACTGTTTTAGGGGCTGAAATTACAGTTTAGCTGCTGCTCTGTCTACCACCAACACACCAATTTCAGGAACCTGCAGTGTTGCGAGCTGACGATGAGTTTATTCATTCATTCTCTTGGTCATTCATCTCTCATTTTAACAGGGGACGACACATTAAGAGTGGAGCCTCTCTCACAAATACAACTGATTACAGGACAGCTCAACAAAAACAAAGGACATGTCAAGTTAAAGAAAAAGTGCAACATTTTGAGAAAGATGGATTTAGGCCGAGACTCTAGTTATGCTTCCATAAATTGTTGCAAAAGTTGGAAGTGAATTTCTGAAACTGTGGCAAAGTGAAATGTGAAATTTGTTTGCCTCAACTACCTATGTGTCTATATAAGAGGGACATGACAAGATGACAGCATAAAGCAGTAAATCTGATATCAGGACGTTTAGTTGATGCTTCCCACCTGAGATGGCTGTCAGGGTTCAGTTCGGTTCAGTGCGGTAATTTAATTAAGCCGTTTTCTTTGACAGTATGCACCATTGGAGCAATATGAACTGACATAATAAATACCTTAAAACCTCTAAGTCAGGGTCCTTGAACAACAATGCTACTGTCTTAGCACTAATGCTGTCACTAAAATAATATTCCAAGTGTGTTACGAGGCCAGAAGATTAAAGAATTAAAATCACAGACACACACGTACACACACACAGTGTCATATTCAGTGCACCTGGTCCTTTGTGTGCAGTGACAAAGACTTTTATCAGAGGCTTAAGACAAAACCTTCCGCCGGTGCTAATCTGTATTTTCTTATCAACGCCTCCTCAAATCACAATCATATGCTAACATCAGCTGCTATCCACTTCATGCTCCCTCCAAAGGCTAACACCAGATAACATGAGTGCTCAGTTATCATTAGTCCTATACTAACTGTTATTAGTGGCCAGCTAACAGCTATGCCAAACACAAAACTTGATGACTAATGATGAAAATGTCCCATAAGGGACCTGTAAGGACGTATAGAGATATAAGTGCATTTTTAGTATTGACTTGAATGTGAATGTTTCTATATACTCAAGTCTCAAAGTGCTGCAGATAGGTGAAGGTAATTGGCATTCCTTGTATGATCCTCTAGTTGGAAAGTTGACTGTGTTCATGCAGCAGCTTAAGGCACATTATGAGATTGTTAATTTAACAACAGGGTCAAAATGTAGAGTTGCTGCAAGTGAAATATAAATAAATTTACATGATGGTGTGTAATATGTACAGAGACAGGGTAGACTGGAGAAGAAAGAATGCCACCTTGTACTCGAGATGAATATACAGTGAGGTCAATAATAAGATCTACATCTGTACGAGAGCTCTGTGTACAGCAGTGCAGTTAGGTAAACATAAGGCCAGAGCACTGATGTATTAATGTGTGTTTGGTGTGCAGTGCTATGTAAGATAAGCTGCATGGTGTCGAGTGTGAATGTGTGTACTGTATGTATGTGTGTGTGTGTGTTTGGTGTATGCTGAGCCACTCTGACATGATTTATACAGTTTTCACAAGAAGTGGAATTGTGAAAGCTGTTTGCTTCATGTTAGGCAAATTACCTATTACATAACACAGTGCAGCAAGGTGCAGTCAGCCAGTGATCCAATTCACTTTTTGTCAATTTCAGCAAATATCACCTTGTGGTCCGTTAACTTCCCGTTATGTGTGCACGATGAAAAAGGAAGGTTTGTACACAGCGCTGTCTTTGTAAATAGTAAATAATTGGAGTGGCTTGGACTGAGCCGCACAACACTGTTCATTCAAGCAATGACTTGTGTTCAGGTAACGTTCATTTATTTTCCCATGGATTTTCAGCCCCCTTTCAAGTTTTGCCATGATATGTTATGTGTTGTGCTGGCTCTGGAAAACTGTCTCATCCTCAACAGTTTGCAAACCCACAAAGTAGCTAATATTTGTTACATGGTGAATGCAATGTTTGTGAAGGGTTTTACAGCCACGAAAACCTGAAAACAGAACCTTCCCTCTTAGTTTTATGTTTTCCTTACATATCCCATCCATGTAAAAATTAATGGCATCAAGCAGTCTAGTAATTATCACATTACAAACTTCTTCCTTCCTTATATTTACCAAATGACGTCATTCATTTTTGGAAAGTTGCCCTGTAGTTATTAGAAATTATAGAGAAAATAAAACATTACAGATTATTTTGCTCTAATGTTCTCCAGACATCAGTTCATTTTGTGTTTTTATCCAGAAAACATCCTTCATAATGTTTCACTGTGAATTGTTGAGTTAAGTATGTTTAGGTTCTATAAATGGCTGCATAAGTTACTTTACTAACATTAACATTAAATGTTACTGAATGAGTTAGTTTTAAAATTTTGTTCATAAACAAAGCATTTAATGGCACACATACAAACATCCAACAATAAAGACAAACCATTTAAATTATCTGAATCAAGCAACTCTACATTCAGATCATTTCTTTGGTCCTGAGCCTTTTACCGAGCTCAACAATGTTTTTCATCATATATTAATGAAGCTATGTTAAATATGACAGAACATAATGATATAGTAGTATAGTGACAGAAAAATTAACAAAACAGAACATGTCTTTTATCATTAAATGTAATGGCATTGAGACATTTTTTATAAACTTTGTGCTCTTTGTTGAAAGTGTAATGAACATTAGATTCCACTGAATATTTAATTATCAGTATTTGTCACCTCAAGCAGAGTTTGAAGCAGTTATCAGTCCACCTGGTCTAAAGGCTGGCTGTAAAGATGCATTTACACACACTGTGCTAAGTGAACCTGATGGCTGCATTTAGCAAGAGCAGGGTGATTATGGTGATGTATTACCAGGAGCTGTTATGGTTGGAGCTGACAGCTGAGGCCAAACATTTTCACACAGACCTGTCTGGGGGAAGTAGAGACGCTGTCAGGTTTGTTTAAGCTGAAGGAGCTTTGTCGCACTCTTTCATAATCTCCCTCTCTCTCTCTTTATACCTCCTCTGCTCTCTCTCTCCCTGACTGTCTCTCTCTCTCCACACTATCTCGACCTAGGTGGGCTCTGGAAATGGTTTTCCTCTCTTGTTCTTCTCTTTTCATTTTTCTTCCCTCTCTTTCTCCTCTCTTTTCTTCCCATCTCAGGTGTAGACACATAATTACTGCATGGGCTCAAGTCAGTCTCCAGTTACCCCTAATGTGCTGCCTTTTAACTGTGTCCAATCGTGTGTTTGTTTGCACTGTGTATGTGTGTGTGCATGCCCACGTATACAGGTCTGTGTGTGGATGTATGTGCATAGTGTGTGTGTGTGTGTGTGTGTGTGTGTGTGTGTGTGTGTGTGTGTGTGTGTGTGTGTGTGTGTGTGTGTGTGTGTGTGAGGAGTTATTGGCTTCCAGAAGCTGATACTGCATTTCTTCCCTTCTCTTTCGGTCTGAATATTTAAATAATGATAAAAGCATATGAAAGGGAAGAGGAAACCACAGACACACACACACGCACACACACACACGTACACACACACACACACACACACACACACGCACAAGCATACACAGTCAGGCCTGCCTGCTGAAAACAAAGAGTCGTGATTAGATGGATGCCTCTGATGTTTGGATGCGTCAGAACTTCAAAGCGTGCACGTGTCCAGAAATCACAGTGACGTCTGCTCAACACTTAGCATGCTCCACTATTAGCTAGGTGGGATCCTACCTCAGAGGGCGATAACACAGAGCCACAGTTGGCAGAGTACTTTCTATGATCTGTGGTCTATTATGTGTGTGTTGGAACCCCCCAGGCAGCATGCTGCTTGGACATCAGATGGAACGGATATCAGCACCCTTCACATGGCTGCGAACAGAGTCACCAGAGTAAAGGAAATGTCATCACAGATTTGAGCTGTTGTTGTATATTACAGAGCTGTTGCAACTCAATAATCTTTATCCTGTCTTAGTGGCATAATGCCATAATTGGAATAAAACAATGTTTTTTTCTGTGTGATAAAGATGATCTGTCAGCTTGTTGAATGAGTTTTGATCTAAATAAAATATTGCACAGTGAGTACCAAACCAGTGCAGTCATAGAAATCATCTCAGTTTCCTCCAAGAAAAATGCCAGTTATGCGACGCTTCCCACTGACACTAAGATAGACTCTGGTTCTTTAGGTGTATATAATAATAATAGCTTTATTCATATATCACCTCTCACGCTCACTTCACAATGATAAGATGTAACAAGCTGTAATTTGTATCAAACTAAACAAAAAGTTCAGTTCTGCTCAAGGTTTCTGCCTGTTAAAAGGAAGTTTTTCCTTACCACTGTCGCCAAGTGCTTATATAAGGTAATTTGCAACATTTACATTACAGAAAAACTGTACCGTGAACTGAAGGGAAATCCATCTTTATTTGCTGCCAAACATATTAGACTTACGTTGAGGGTAATCTGGAAAACGTACTGTATTGTGATATATTCTTTTGTGTGCATTTTTGTTGTTGTTGTTGTTGTTTAGTTTTTTGGGGGGTGTTGAAATGATCTGTTTCACAGTCTCGTCTTGTTCTGGCAGCACAGTTTATTTTCCCATGAATCTGTTTTTTGCCTGCTAACACATTAACAACATTAAAGATTTTTTTATCATCATTTTATGAGTAATATGTTGGGTTCTAATGATTACTTTGCTCTGGTGGAGCTGAACTGTGGCCAATGTAAATACTTTGTAATCACTCTATTTGTGAGCTTTCATAGAAATCTTGCTGCTGCTCTGAGCTCTCCTTTACTTTGCAGTGTGAGTCCTAGAGGGAAGTTCCAGGATCAGCAGAGTGTGCAATGATCTGCTTTCTTAATAAATCGGGCGCTGAATGTGCATTTGTGGCTGTAAACTGACTCTTTCTTCTTTCATCCAACCGCTCTGTTGTTTATCTGTCAATCAACCTCCCAATCAAGAGGTGCCTTTCTCTTTCTGTAAGAAATGTACAGTTCTCTCAAAGAGTGAACTGAATGCAAACAGCTGAGTGCTGAAGAAGAGCTGCCTGATCTTCAGACATTCTGAGACAAACTCAGGAGGTGGTTAAGTAGGAGCTGCCTTTTACATGCCTTGCTCATTTTTTCCCTCTAGACAGGAGGAGGAAGAGTGGGTACAGAATGAGGGTCTCTCTAGCTCTCTGTCTCTCTCTCTCTGTCATCCTTTATCCTACTCCTTCCCTTACCCCGTCTCTCTCTCTTCCTCTCCCCCTCTCCGCCCTTGTCTGGGTTAGACGGATTTGTAGGTATTTCCCAAGATTTGATGGTTGCTGTGGTCTGGATGACGTTACAGCGCTTTGTCAGCGGCTCTCATCCTCTCTCCCCCTGTCTCTCTATTGCTCTCCCTCCTGGTGCTTCAGGGGGCTTCGAGGATTACAGAATCCCAGACACTGACAGTCTGAGGTGAACCTCCTGAATATTTACAGGAAGGGGTAGTGGAGGTAATGGGTAGGTTGAGAGTGTGTGTGTGTATTTCTGTATGTGTGTGTATGTGTGCTACAGAGATATTTAGGATAATTAAAGGATGTGCCATGCTCAGGTGGCTCCATCAGGAAGGGTAGTGCAGGTGTATCTGATCATAACTGCTATTGTTCGGATGGTGAAGCAGTAAAGTGATGAAAAGTCTATTTACCATGGTAACCACAGTGTGGATCAAACTGATTCTAGTGTTGTAAAATGGTTATTTTCTCTCTTAACTCTCTCCTAAGGAGCTCTACTTTACTTATTTACTTATTCTTTTGAGTCTTTTATTTTTTGTATGTGGCCATCTTGTTTCTGGAACTTATTTAGGATTTCAGTATACAAAACTAATTCAGCGCGAGCAGTCCCATTGTGATGCAGTTACAGAAAAGAAGTTATATAAATGCTGATTAAAATGTGTGAAAAAGTTAAGCAGAGTTAAGTGAACATATACTTATACAGTGCTTTCCATCACCACCATCAAAACATCAAACATGGCTTTCCTTTGAAATGTCAGACCACAGAACAGTGTTCCACTTTCCTTCAGTCCATCTCAGATGAGCTCGGTCCAGAGAAGTCTGAAGTGTGTTTCCTGAGCCCCTGCAGTAATATCCTTTATACAGTCATGTGGGTTTTTAATGCAGTGCTGCATGAGTGGTCAAAGGTCACAGAATCTTTTCAACAATGGCTTTAACAGTATTATGGCTTGTAGACAATGAAATCTATACATTTTTGAAACTGCTCGCACAGTTTTTCACAAAATCATGAATCTTGCCCCATCCTTGCTTGTGAACGACTGAGGGTGCTCTTTTCATACCCAATCATAATGCTATCACTTGTTACCTTGTTACCAAGTAAATGGACCTTTACTTGTTGAATGTTTGAAATGATACATTCAGAGTCAAAGGTGATCAGTTAAACAAAATATCTTTGTGCTGTATGCAGTTGAATATAGCTCAAAATTATTAAACAGCATCCCAACATTTTTTTTGGAAACAGGTTCATACATTATTTCCCTAAAGTGGGAAAAACTGTAGCCTGTATCAACTACAAATAGCAATGGTAGTAATTATAGGCATTTTTAACATTGTTTGCATGCTATACTACAAAGAGTCAATCTAACTTGTTGGTGTTGGAAGTGCTAAACAGATTAAAAATGAACTGAATGAAAGTTTAATGATTCACATTACAATTGAGCTGTTAGAGTCACTGGTGCAGAAAGTCATCTGATACAGAGCATAAACACATTCTTTGGTTTTGGACTACAGCACCTGAACAAAATAAATCAACAAAATCTGCTGGTTCCCTGCCAGCCTCACTCAGGCAGGTTACTGTGCCTGGTCATGAAATAGTTTCACAATTTACCACCTGTAACACATGAAGCACAGTGTGTCCGGATCAAACAAACATTTTAATTTAGCTAATTAAGCTGGTAGAAAACAAAAAAACAGTTTCCTTTTTGTTTCATTGTCAGCATGCCTTGTCATGATTATTGTGCAAACATGAAAGTGGTTTCAATTTTCTCATTCAGCTCTCAGCAAAATAGCAAATAGATTATGTCCTAAAATGTTGTAGTTTTAACTGCAGAAGTTTCTGCTTCTTCTAAGAAAGTTGTTGTCTGACACTTTCCATACAGAGCGAATCTAGACCGTACTCTTTATAATATTATTCATGGAGGCCCGACAATTCCCACCATAAGCAAGCAGAACTTCCTTTAAGAGGCAGAAACCTTGAGCAGAACCTGGCTTATGGTGGGTGGCCATAAGGGAGTGACGGTATATAGAAAAAAAAAAAGAAAAAAAAAATACTCAGACACCCTCTATACTCTTCAATGTATAGAGGGTGTCTGTCTCCAGAACACAAACTGGGAGCTGGTTCTACATGACAGTAAGTTGGTAGATGAAGGTTCTGGCTCACAATCTACTTTTGTAGACTATAGGAAACACAAGAGTGCATGGTTCTATTGGGGTAATAGGTTACTATGACCTCTTCAAGATATGATGGTGCCTGACCATGAAGAGCTTTGTTGCTAAGGAGAAATCTTTTTAAATTCTAGATTTGAATAAACTATCATCTGCAAATAATATAATTTGGAAATCTCACATATATTAACACTGTGCTAAATAAACAAGATTGAACCCAACACCGAGCCTTGCGGAACCCCACAAGTAAGCTTCAACAGTGATGAATCAAAAGTATTTATTTTGACATACTGATGTTTTGGAGCCAATTCCAGCTGATATTGGGCAAGTGGCGGGTTACACCCTGGATATGTCGCCAGTTCAGGGCTGACACATAGAGACAAACAACCATTCGTGTTCACACTGACACCTACAGGCAATGTAGACTTGCCAATTAACCTGCATTTTTTTGGACTGTGGAAGGAAGCCAATTCCCCAGAGAGAGCCCACACAGACACAGGGAGAACATGCAAACTCCATACAGAAATAACAGAATGTTATGTCATGTGACCAGTAGTCAGGAAGTAAGTGCAGGGTGGCTATGGCTCACGAGATAGTCGTCCACTAATCAGAAGATCGGTGAGTCCATCCTCCAGTCTGCGTGTCAGTGTCCTTGGGCAAAATACTGAGCCCAAATTGCTCCCAAAGGCTGTGCCATGGGGGTGTGAACAATTACCTCCCTTCTAATGTAGCTCTGAGGGTATGTGTTGATTATGTTATTGCTTTCACACTCACATCATTATTTTTTGGACAGTGTTACATTCTGTGAAGTTTGATGCTAGAAATCTACCAAGTTACTATTGCTGGTGACCACACTGTTCCTAGGCCATATACAAATAATTACAAATAAAGAAATGTGCACATTATTGATTTAATGTTAAAATATTATGCCATATATTACATTTGAAGGTAAATATACAATAAATACATTGAACAGTAACTGATTTAATTTATTTAAAATTCAGTTAGGTTGATATTTACATTGTGTATATGTACAAGCAAGAGTGTTGTTGATTATGCCTTTTGTACATTTTTTATATTAATGTCATCATCAAGAGCTCGTCATACAGCATGTATACCAAGAGCATCCCTATATCTATCCCACAAGTAGCCAGGCGAGCTACACTTTTAATCTCTTCAATAAGTCAACAGTGTCAGACACCAACACTCTATGCTCTTTATTTTCTACTGCAGTTTATTCTCCACAAAGTACAAACAAAGTTCTAACCACGAAACCCTACCAGGTACGTCTCTGTCACGTCCATCCTGCATGTGACTTCGAACCCCACTGGGAGCGTTTCAGAAGCCCACCAGACTTTGTTTACTTGATTTGGTCATTTTCTTTTGTTAATGCACTTCTAAATATACTTCTACATGTGTAAATATGCTACGTAGTTCATTTGTTTCGCTTTTGTCTTTTTTTTTTTTAACACCGTCAGTTTGCATGTGGTATTTTATTTTGAAAATCGACTGGCAGCTGATATAATTGTCTAGTACTTTTAATATAATCTAATCTAACATTATATTGTATTTGTTGACTCTTTACTTACCTGAACTTGCTGGAATAAACAGCATATGCATATATAACTGCATATGCAATAAACAGCATATGTGATCACCAAACAGCATTCAGTAAACAGTAAATGAGTAAAAGTTTGCCATGAAAGAAAGGAACAAAAATACACACCTCACTGACTGACTGCGGTGAACTTTATGGGCATAACATTGGGTTTGGAAATACAGGTACTTGGATGTGTGACTTGAAAGAGATTGTGTGTCAGTCATCTAGCAGCTATTTGCGCCTGAGGCAGAATCCTGTGCTGGAAGAACACAGTGATCCAGTTAGGGTGCCATGTCAATTATGTTGTCCCAGGTAATAAAAATACTGTACATACAGGTAGATGAGCCACAGCCAACTACAAAGACAGAAACATGGGCGAGTTGCCAGTGACCTGTCAGCATGCGTCCAGAAGAATTATCTGTGTAGCTATTGCAAAAGTCAAAATGCATGAAGCTTCAAACATCACTTCAGGTGTGTCTGTGTGTGTGTGTGGATGTATGTGCATAATGTGTGTGTGTGTGTGTGTGTGTGTGTGTGTGTGTGTGTGTGTGTGTGTGTGTGAGAGAGAGAGAGAGAGAGAGAGAAAGCAGAAGAGAAAGCACATAGTGTGATGTGAAATAATTGTTGTGCTCCCTTAGAAGTCCTGATCAGACACGCTTGTAAAACTTCAAACAGTCAAAACATGTATGTAATTATGATTATTACCTTTATTGTTATAACCCAACTCGTTTTGGAGAGCAATAACGTATAACAGAGATAGGAAATGAGGTGGAAAGCGACAACAGGACAGGTTCTGGTTAAAGTCAGGTGTTTAATTAACCAAGGAGAGTGCGCTTTCACAAGGAAATATAACAGAAAGAGGCTAAACAGGTGCTGACAAATAACCAGTACACAAAATGAAGTTGAATGAATTACAGCTACTTTGCTCTTGGCTCAAAAATACACTAAAGAACAAAAAGAGATCAGCACCCATAAGCTTACAAAATACATTGGACAAAAACCAAACTAGCAGTTATTCTTGATTCCAAAAGCACTGAACTGCTCAGACGAGCAACAGCCAGGCAATACTATGGAATACAAATACTCTAAACACTCTCTAGACTAACACAGCCACCCTGAACTGTGGACACACAACCTATTTAAAATGCAGCTGGGGTTGATTGAAGACTCCCGATTGGTAGGTTTGGTTGAATCACAGCCACACCAATCACAGACAGCAGGGAACAGCAACCAGGAAGTATGCGGTCTCAGCTCCAGAAGGACCAATCCTCGACAGGGAATCACAGCTGGATTTGCATAACCGGCAAATCACTCATGGAAACAACACAATTAATACATGTTGAATGGCAGCCAGCGGCAGCCATAACAGTATCAATTACACTTTGTACACACTGTTACATTTTGCCGCAAACACTGTCTCCCAGAAGAGCTGGCAGGTTAGTCAGACTTCCAGAAAAAAAGTTGTTTCCTCTTTGGGTAGAAATCAGACCTGGTCATGATAAATCTGTGTATACTGGACATGCATCAGATTAGTTATCAGATTTCTTTAAGCATAGCATATTGAAAGCAAGGCTCACTTATAAAAGATGCTGCTTCCTGATGATTTTGTTAGTGTGTATGCTTGTGTGTTGGAGTGTTTGGGCAGAACAGACTGTGGTGAAATTCCTTCTCTTTACAGTGAAAATGTCTTGAACATTTAGGCAACTGTGGAAAGTGACATCTTGAAACTAGTAGCTATTCATTCCCACATGTCACACAGTGATGCGTGTTGGCAGTTTATCTGTCAACGTGCATCCATGACAGACCTTATAGAAAAACTTCACCACACATTACAACATTTCCCTTAAACTTTACTTTGGCAGTGGAATCAAGCCTCCTTCTTCAGGTTTACACAGCCGTCACTGAGAGCGTACTCACCTCTTCCACAACAAATTGGTACAGCAGCATGGACAGTCACACATGTAAGAAAAAAACTGCGGCACATAGTCAGTAAATCATCCAAGATTATTGGGACCCATTTTCCTTTTAGTTGGATCACAAACACACAATCAAAAGAGCAAAAAAGCTTCTCGTCCTGCTTACACATCATTCTTGCTGATTTATGCCCACTAGGAAGCGCTATAGGTCCCTGCCCGCCAAATCATCCTGTTTTAAAAATTGTTTTCTCCACTGCAGTAAAATCTCTGAACACTCCTCATATCATGGCAGACACCTGTACTATACTTGCACATTTTAAATCTATGGAAATGCAATCTTTTCTCTTATGGAAATCTGTGAAAATGACAAAATCCCACAATTGTTGTCCACAGAGTATGTCCACTATGGTAAATATGGACAGCTGTACACGTGTATTTGTTCTGATTACTTCTGATCAAAAACTAGCGAGTTGACAACTTTGCAAACAGCCAAACATCAAGCAAGGTCAACAACACAAGACCAGCTCGGCGTCTGTCTTTCAGCCTTTTATTTCACCAAGCTGTCGCCAACGACTAAAAGTCAGTCCCAGATTTACTCTTGTCCAGCAGCTTCTTGCTGGCTTCTTGTTCTACTTCATCTACGTCCTCTTTGTTCTTTTCTCCTCTGTCATTATGTCCATAGAGGCTGCTGAGCACCATTACATTGCCCGCTTGCCCGGCTCTGGCACAACACCGTCACTCTGTGATTAAGAGGTTCAAACAAGATTAAAGAGGAATGAACTAAGGACTAAGGAAAAAGGTCAGTCATGATTGGACCGCATGTTCATTGTCAAACTGAAGCCTTACAACACCTTCAAAACTCCATGTGTTTTAAAATGACAGGTAAAAAATGGTGTGGTATTACAATTTACAACTTTTTATAGTGTTAATTTGGATGAACACCGCATGAATAGCTGATTTTTCATTTATGAATTCTTCCATTACAGTACATATGGGGGATATAGCACACATATATTAGGCCTTTATGACAGTTTAATGAATCCTCGAATGTAAGATATTATTATATATATTATATATATATACACAGTATATCTGTACTGAGAAATAAGTTCTATTCTAACAGCAGCAACAGCAGCAGACAACAGTCCTGCTGCTGCTACTGCTTTGCCTGGTTCCCACAGCCCGTCAGTGGAAACCTGTGGAGGGAAAATATTTGGCTTAGAAGCTTGGAAGACAGAGCGGCAGAACCCAACCAAACCCAGACCTGGTCCAAGTCAGGACGGAAGAGAGAGGGAGCAGTCTCAGGGCAAATACCAGGCTGCTTGAACAAAACCTGACAGGACTCCGTGGGCAGGATTAGGGGAAACTAAATTTCATACATAATTGCTTGGGGCTGGGCTGGGATCAAACACCTTGTTGATAAATACTATTAGTAATTTAGCAGTCAACTGAACAATTTACTGTTTGGATCAGGGCTTGTCCTCAGGTTCAGCTCAGGTTTGGAGGAAAAGTCCATTTAGGCTGGAGTCAGATGAGGCTCACATTTTCAGATTTAATCTAATGTTGAAAAACTGTCAAGTATTTTTCACATCGGTTCCAGAACTTAATGTAGCGTGTTATTTGATTTTTGTCAGGTTTGTTTGTTCAGTCAGACACCCTTGATAAAACACACACTGAGAATTTTCCAACAATTTTCCAATAAAGACAGAAGTATGCAGAGGGAAAAGAACAATCAAGTGACTGACCAGATGATTTGCCATTCAAATGTGAGGTTGGTTGCACAGACAGCCGATCATGGTGTGCCTCAGTGTCTCTCATTTTCGGTGTTAGCTAACATGAAAAAAAAAATGTCTAGAGTGTCATTTCCACCGAACACGTCAGAAAATATTTAAGTGTGCCAACCAAGTGTCCACAGTCCAGTTTGTTCACTTTTCTGACACACGATCCAACAGCACAGCTTGCCAGTTAAGTCCAAAACTTCGCATGCATGCCAGTGCTCCAGGTCCAACTCGAAATGTGATACATTGGTTGTAAAATACTAGACTTAAGTATTGTGTGGAGGATTTTAGGAACAGGGGGAAATGGTTAAGGTATTTATCATAGAGGTGGTCTGTTTTAGCGTGACTCTGAGTTTTGGGGTAATGGTCGAGGGCGCCTAAAGAACACTTAAAGAGTAGGAAGAGTGCCACGGAGCCACAGAGGAATGCATGCAGCGAGCCCTTAAATCATGTTAGTGAACTGGATTCACAATGTTTTTATAGGGTTCGAAATTCCCACTAAGTCACCAGGTTAGATACTGCAGCTGTTGAAGGAAACACACCCTAGAAGTTCATAAGCACACTTGTTTTAAGGTTACCTCTTTATTTGTATTTCTTTGATTTCCTATGCCTCCCAGAATGCCTTTAGACAGTCCACAGAAAACATATGCTGCTTCCAATTGAAAATATGCTTACGGCAGCAAAGGGACACAAAAAACCTAGAAAAACATATCTTATCAACTTTTTCAGTTGTTTTTAGTTGTATTGTTTTAATTCAGTACAATTCAGTTGTATTTTATTGGTATACCCTTAAATCATAAGAGAAGTTATCTCATGGCATTTTACATATAGAGCAGGCTGAGGCTGTACTCTTTATAAGATTATTTAGGAAGACTAAACAATCAGCAACCCAATCAGCAAGCACTTGGCCACAGTGTCAAGGGAAAAAAAATCTTTTAACAGGCATAAATCAGAACCTAGCTCATTGGTGGGTGGCTATCTGCCGTGACCGGTTTATTGGTTATTGCTTTCTTATTAAGTCTAGACAGAACAGTAGAAAGAATACTATTATCCTATCCTGTACATCTTAAAAAAAACAGGCAGGGTTCATCACAGGGCTAAAACATAAAGACAAACAACTATTACAGGCAATTTAGAGTTTCCAATTAACCTGCATATCTTTGGACTGTGGGAGGAAGCCGGAGTACCCAGAGAGAACCCATGTAGACATGGAGAAACCATGTAAACACAGAAAGGTCCCAGACCCAGCCACAAATTCTCCAGCACCAGAAAGGGGAGTCCAAATCCAGAACATTCTTGCTTCTTCTTCTTGCTGAGACAACAGTGCTAACCACTGCACCACTGTGCGACCACCCTACTGCTATGATGATATAAAAACTACTATATTATAAATGGAAAATGGTAAATCAACTGTACTTACATAGCACCTTTCCAGTCTTCTGACCACTCAAGGTGGTTTTACACTACATATCATATCATTCATATACTAATGGTATTAGCTGCCATGCAAGTACTGTATTACTATACCAGAACCTTATTTAAAACATTGCAAATCCCTGCTGGTTGTATCTGATAGTTGTGGTGGCACTGCTGTTGAAGCTTCATCATCTGTTGTAGTTTGTGACGTTACAGTACATTGGCTATAAATTAGTTAATGCCTATGGTATGGTATGGCATTAACCTCTACTCGCTCCTATGATCAATGAAATACACAATTGGGGCAGTGCTCGCGAATCAAGTAATGTCTAGAGTTTAGGCCTTGCTCTTATGACTTGCCTGCTGTCCTTGTTTGTTGTTTGACTGACCTCCTGTACCTGTGCTCCTGACCTTATCTGTGGTACCACCATCAGCATGAACCCTGTGCTTGTACCAAATAACATTGTATAATAAATAATAAAGTTTTTTGTTGCTGAGCATATTCATAATCCCCAGAGAAAACCCTTTCCGTAGTTATAGTTGAATGGTATGAATACACTGTCTGTATTAGTGCTATAAATTCCTCAAACAGCAAAAAGCTAAACAAAAAAATAAAACATTTACACACACACATAGACTCAGTACCCTCTCACCTTAACATGGTGTTGAACTGTCCAGACCACAGGCTGGATTTACAATGTGTTGTAAATCCAGCCTGTGGTCTGGAGGAAAATGGAATGAGGGAGGAGAGATGAGTGGGAGGTACAGGGAAAGACAGACAGAGTGATTTGCTGAAAATCTCACAGCAGACGTCTCTTCTCCATTCCTGAGAACCTGACCATCATGGAAAAACCTCTAAATAGGCTTCCAACTAGATTCCTCTTCAGGCTGATTGCTGAAAGTACGCATTCACAGGAAAACAGGCAGGATTAGACAGAGAAATGAACAGAAAGCATGTGATTGTCCATCTACGGTCTGCTTACAATAACAGTCAAAAGTTTAAATGCACCTAACACAGACTCTCATTCAATGTTTCTTTCTAGATCGTAGCTTTACACTGAAGACATCAAAACTATAAATGACCACGTGTAAATAAATACGTTTGAACTAAAGTACTCTCCTCAGGCTGCAACCAGGACATGTCTTTGCTGTTGTTTCTCGGAGTTGGTGTCGAGTTGTGTGATAGATAGACACAGAGAGAGATATAGTTCCAATTAGTCACTGGGAACATGGAAAATTAAGGTGTACTGCAGTAGCAGATCGCATGACATGGTTAAGATACATTTGAGTGAAACAATGGTTGGTTATTGATTTCTCATATAGTAGCTGTGTTTGTGCGTTTGGGTACCAGACAGACCCAACAGGGCCGGGACCATATCCTACATTAGCCTTATCCTAGTACCAACAGCCTTAGAGGACATGATAAAACATTAGTTATATACCGTAACTCCAACATGTGCTAAATGATGGGTTTCTTTTATCCAGTTGAAGGAAAAGCTGTTTGAGAGAGCTGATTGTCTGGGGTCAGCTCAATTTCTATACAGGTGAGAGCAAGATGGGGTCCACATAGTATGTGGCTTTAGATTAGAAGTCATCTGTCAAGGGTTAACCCACTAGCAATAATCTTAGCTGGCAACCCTGTACTTATAATACGTGACTAAAGACTGGCCAATGGTGTAACTTCATCAGTGAATCGCTCACTCAGTTAGCCAGTCTTTCACATTTTATTATTGGAGTCACACTTTGCTGTGGCCCAGCACTAAATCTCTCTAAAAACACTATTAGCAGGTTCCCTTCAGAGGATCTTGTTTTCTGCTTTGTTTCTCATCTCTTACCACCCAAATGGTGGCCAAAAAAACAATACAAGTACTTGATAGTTCATTTGCAGCTAACCTGAAAAAGCTGCTTTCATTTTTAACATCTTATTTCTGGCAGTACAGTGGCATTCTACATCATGTTGTCAAGCCAGGATCCAAACTACACAGAGAGCACATTCCACATGAGGAGTGTTTCAGCAAGCTTACTGTATGTCATCTACGAAACAACCCAGGTTGAACAAAGCACAGCAGGCATGCCAGAGACAGAATTTCCAGCATATATAAATTTCCTTGATGCAGAGATCACCCAGGGAGGAAAAGCGCGGTCGTCTGACATGTATTAAATCTAAAAATATAAGGACACCCTTGTTGTATAGACACCATATTTTTGTGGGTAATGTATTTTCACATAGAGCTTCAGCTGTGCGTCATGAGAGCGAGCAAAAAGTTGAGTTAATATTCTGATGTTTTCTGTGAACTAGTTTCAGGGTTGGTTAGGGTTAGAGCAAAACCTCCACTGGACCAACCTGGACGACTGCCACTGATCGAAACAGATCTGGTATACCACAAGTTGAAAATATTTGTGACACTGCTTAAGGTTGTAATGCTTCCATTTCGATCATTGACAGTTTGGTAATATTTAAAAGCAAAGCAGGCTGGAGACAGAGAGATCTTTGGTCAGCGTTGGACAGAAAGAGCACATGGCTATTCTTGGAGAAAGTGCAGCAAAAGAATTGGTTTTGTGATTCCTCAATGTGGTCTTGGGACTCATCATCCACTACCTGTTGGCCTGGGGTACCGAAAAAGTTTGATAGGTTTCAGACAATCCAACAAGCACTTGAAAGTTTTACTGGACTTAAACGTCTCACCCTATGTTCTGATTGCTACTCTCTACTTTTACTATGATTCATCCATAGAACACACCTGTTTCATTCTAAGCACATATTTTTCTTATTAGTGTTATTACCACTGCTACCTTTTCTAACACCACATTTGCCTCAGCTTACTTCTAATTAAACCTTTGGCTGTTTGTGTTGGCTTTTCTCTCCCCCTATTTACTGGCTCATGGCATAGTCACTATTTAGTGTGCCGTATATGGTTATGAGTTACTTCAAAATCCCATCATTTGACATGTGAGTGACTTGAAATGTAATGTGAATTTAGTTTTTTTGCCTGCATGTCCATGGGTTTCCAAAACCCCACATATATGTTTATGATTTAGGGATGTAATGGTTCGTGTATTATTGTTGAACCGTCTATATGAAGGTCACGGTCCATTGCAGACTACACAGTACGTAGATCGGTTCCACATTATGTGCATCAAAGTTTAATGTGTGTTCCACCTGGAAACCTTTAGCAACATTTACTGAGGTTAGCACAACTAGCTGATCAGTCACATTAAGGTGGGCACAAATGAAGCACCAGAGCTGGAAGACCTGCCCACTCCTCCTTTAAATCAATTGTTTTATTTGTGGTTCATGGTCAGCTTCAACAACAACACTCACACACAGATGTGACACCTTAATGCAATGCAATGTTTTAAATGTCATACAGCCATGGTGAAAATGTATTTTTTTAATTACTCTATATATGTAGTTTTTTCAATTTCATAATATGAGACACACTTTTCAGTTTTATATCTTACTGTGACCTGACGCCTTTTGGGAAAGTGTTCATTGTTCATACACAGAAATCTTCATTATTTTTAGAGTTGAGATGCCAATGAAACTAGCAGGCAACATGCTACCTCAGTCACCAGGCATCAGAGTATTTTATCCATCTTTGACACTTGCACTACTAAACAAAAGGATTTTTTTTACAACAAGGTAAAAACACACAGGCAGATGCATCTAAAATGGAGCTTTTTGTAGTCCATCTTCTAAATATTGTAGTTTCACCACAGACCATGTCAATAACATCCACTGTTGCATAATTGCACAGCCTGTAATTACAGAGCACCACAGATGTCCTTAAGTCCTTCTGAACTCTCCTTCACATCTTGGCTTGACTTTATGACGTTTTCCATTGATGTTAAGGAAAAGTGTTTAGGAAAGGACATAGGAGGTCATTTTTTTTGGACCATTGAAATGCAGCTAAAGTCTAAATATGTTGGTGTCATGCATAATGAGACACAGGTGAAAACTAACCGGGAACAGGGCAGAACAGTGGACAAAGGCAGGAAGTTACAGACACGAGGAGAGGGGAAAATGACAAAATAAAACAGGAAACAATTAACATTAACTTTTTCCTTTCTGTACCAAACTCACATGGAACCGTTGTTCCTATAATGGTGTACGAACTGAAATATAACTTCTACCATTATACCACAGATTTGAATGGAAGCATGTTGATGATAAAACTAAGGAGAATAGAAATATATAAATATACAGTATATATACACTATATGGCTAGAATTTTTTTTTAAAATAAATACATTTTGAGTTGTGGCATTACAGTTTCCACCAACATGTGGGTGACCTAAACAGGAAGGTGTGTTTTGCCCTATATTTATTTACATCATGTTGAACTTAAAAAACACGTGCTGCATTATGTTCACTTCCTGTTTGCATTCAGTAGACAATAATGACCTGTACTATTATTAATAATAAAGACCATGTCTGAATAAGATGATTATGAGAAAGGATCTTCAGCTATAAATAGTGATTTTGTATGATTTCTGAACAGATTTATGGATTTATCCTCAAGAGACATTATGAGTCTGAGTTAAACTTGCTGTAACTACCAAGACCCAACATATTTCATGCAGTCGAGTGACAAAGGAAAGCTAAGAAATGAGTGGAGAAACAACAAATTCAGATGCTTCCACACAGGTGTATTGCATGGTACAGTAAAGCAGTATATGTGTAAGCATGTATAAAAATGCTGCATTTACTTGATAGGTGAGCAAACACAGAAAGCAACTGTCCCTCAGGATGTGATCAGACTGTCAGCAAGAAGTCAGTCATCTCAACATCCAACATTTCCAACAGTCATGCAAAATTAGACTTAAGACTTTCCTTTTTGATAGAGCTTATAGTTAGGGCTGCCTCAGGTCATCCCTTAGTTATGCTGCTATAGGACGAAACTGTCGGGGGACTCTCCCTCCCTCCCTCCCTCCCTCTCTTTTTCCTCACTTGAACCGAGGGTCTAAGGACAGAGGGTGTACAGATTGTAAAGCCATCCGAGGCTAAATGTGTTTTGTGAACTTGGGCTATACAAATAAAATTTGAATTTGAATTTGAATGTGCTGCTCCTCTAGAGTGTTTCTGGCAGGGAGAGCAGGCTGGGTATGCCACTTCTTCACCTCTGTGCCTTCCTTCTTAATGGAACTAAATAAGTAATACTACATTTACATTTAGTCATTTAGCTTTTATCTTTTCTCTAAAGCAACTTACAAAAAAGGGAAACAATCAAAGTACAGTGCCAATGTGCTAATAGTAAGTACTACACACGGAATCAAGTGACAGTTCTAGAGGGGATAAATTTATCATGTCCAGTTCATAGCTTTGGACAGGAGGTCCTCTCTGAGGAGCTGGAGGTCTTCAGGAGGTTTTTAAAGACAGAGAGGGACGCCCCTGATCTGGTAGGAACTGGTGGCGTGTCCCACCAACGTGGAACAACTGACGAGAAGAGTCTGGATTTCCTTGAGCGGACAGGTGGCACCGCCAGGCATCGTTCATCGGAGGAGCGCAACGGACGTTAGGTAACATATATGAGGGCATCCGAGTAGGTAGGTGCAGTACTGGAGACTATGGCAAGCATTAGCGATTTGAATGTAATGTGGGCTGCTACAGTTAGCCAGTGGAGGTGGATTATCTTCACTGTGAGGTTTCACTGTGCAGACTGGCTGATGCATGTACAGTGGTCCCTCGTTTATCGTGGGGGATACGTTCTAAAAATAACCAGCAATAGACGAAATCAGCAAAGTAATCAGTTTTATTTTTTACAATTATTATACATGTTTTAAAGCCGTAAAACCCCTAACCACACACTTTTATACACTTTTCTCAGACAGGCATTAACATTTTCTCACATTTCTCTCTTATTTAAACACTCTCAAAGTTCAAACTTTCGCAGATTTAACAAAAATAAGTACAATACTGTATTAAGTAAATGAAACCAAAGATCAAAACCTGTTTTCAAGCCCAAACATTTTTAACAAATTTAATTTTAATGATCAATCTACGAGGTTTGACACATAAGAAATTATTACCAGTAACTCACACGTATTTCACAGTTCCTCCGACAGTGCCTCTTTGTCCTGGCGCCGCTCCGCTGTAACGGCTTTTTCCTCTGAAGGCCTCGGTGTAGGTGTTTTTTTCCGAGTGCTGAACATAGTTATGGGTAGTTGTTGGCGCTGTTTTTTTCCGATCGCATTTTGTACAGTACTTCCTTAGCTAATCAGGACGCAGAACACGTGCGGTTTTCCCTTAGCCAATCAGGACGCCGAACACAATGTGCGTTCATACTGTACAGTACACTGTAAAAAAAAAAAGCATGCAAAATTACACAAAAAAAATCCACGAAACAGCGAGTCCGCGAAAGGTGAACCACGTTATAGCGAGGGACAACTGTATAGTTAGGTAAGGCCTGATTTTTCATGACCGGACAACTGAGGCGATATGATTAGAGAAGGTTAATAATAATAATAATAATGCCATGCCAACACCAAAACCAACTGGTCCTGGCTGTATCTACGTATCTTTTTCCATGCTTGGTGTGTGTGCAAAAAACTCTAGCAGCAGCAGGCTGGGCAGGAGACCAGTTTTACTGGTCCAGCCCACTTGAGTTCAAATTTGGCTGTATGTGGCTTTTTAACTAAAATGAGTTTGACACCCCTGCCCCCAGTTTGAATGAATTGAACTATTACTTTGTCGTTAAAAATGCGTTTATATTTCATGGGGAGGTGTGTTGTGTGGGCTGCAGTATGAGAGAGTGTCTTCTGTTTGCTGGCGGGTAAGTAAGGGCACAGGCAGGACGTCCTGTGGACACAGAGCCAAGAGGAGAGGGTGTTAACCGCTGCTGCTCATCACTTCAGCTGAGGCACTAAGTGATTTCACTGACCGTTCCCTGTTAAGCCATCATCATTTCATCATCTTCATCGCCGTCATTCCCGTCATCATTCCTGAGGGAGAACTGTCAAATCCAATCCACATGAGCTCACTGCTGCGCCTGCACATGACACACAGGGGGGACTACCACGCTGTAAACGGACTGCACGTATCCACTCACACACAGTTCTGCCCAGCATGTGTGCTTGAAAACACACTGAAAGGACTTTTTGAGTTGAAAAAAAGTATGCATGTTTTCACTGTTGCCAGGGGGAACGAGGCCCAAACACAGAGAGGGGAGTTAATTTCTCTCCCTCACTCACATCCTCTCTCAGCAACCACACACACATTCATAACATGCATAAACTCAGCCATACATTCTACGCATACACCAGCACATAACATGAGCCAGGCCGGGCGCCCTCTCGGCTTCTCCAATCCCTGGAGAGTCACAGGCGTGTCCAAGGAGGCTTTTCCAGCAAAACTTGGGGTATTTTCCAGCTCTGGCCTCCTCTCCATTAGCCTGGCCAGCCTACAAAGCGCCTCTGGCAGTAAATCCACTGCTCAGCTTGTTATGGCGCAACAGCTCTGAAGAAATGTCACAGGGCCTCGCTGCCAGACCACAGCTAACGGCTGGCTAAAGACGTGAGCGTGAGCCAAGAGGGGATTCCTGCAACACACATGTCACCACAGCAGGGGTGGGAAGAGTAGGAGTGCTGAGGTTCGAATATGTGACTGTGGGTCATTATGGATCCAAGCCAGGGCACAGCTTTTTCCTATCTGGATACTTATGTCTGTGTGATGTGTGAGTTTGTCCATGTTTATCTATCAAAGATTTTCTTATGCTGGAATTTGTTCGTGTGTGTGGAGGTGTGTGTGCACACAAGTATTTGTGTGGGTGAATGGAGACAACTAATGAAGGAATGAATGAATGAGTCTTTAAATGTGGTGCCTGCTCATTACATCACTGTTAATATTAATTATTTAGTCCCAAAATTACAAAAAAATTACATTTTGCTTAACTATTTACTCACATTACATCCATAATAAATATTTTTTTAATATTTTAACTGAACAAACTGTCAGAAAAATACAGAAATACATTTCACTATGACCAGACAGTAAAGTTAGGATGACACTGCTTGGAACAAGTAGAGTGATGATTGAAAGTTACACCCACAATACACAGGAGGCCATGAAGCATCACAGGTCAATTTGTGTGCAGTCGTGGGAATGACTGCTCACATCAGATAAATCAAAAGCGAAACTGAACTGTGGTCATGCTTGAGATGCATATTTCATAATCTGTCATAGTCAGATAATTTAATATATCATTCATATCATTTAAGTCAGTGTGCTTTCTTGCCAGGTTCACTCAAAGAAAAAAAAACTAAACAGAACAGGCGCCGAAAGGAAGCAGGCCTTAGCAGTGCACCTGTGTGTCCATGTAGCACCTTGATTTCACCGTTTTGGTCCATCCTTCACAGAGTGAAATGTTTTGCCTGCATCTTGTTAGTTTGTTTGGATTTTTCCTAGGTTTTTGTGCTTGTACCACGGGCAGCCAGTCAAAGTAATTCAAAATGTTTCCTTTTTGTGTTTTTTTTTTATTGAAAATTGACCAGATTCTATATAATGTTTGTGTTTCTAACTTCTGGACAGCTTAAGCTGCTCTGTGCTGCTCTGACCAGGCTGGTTGTATCTTTCTTTAAAGATAGACCATGTATTTACCATGGAGCAGAGCGGAGAGATGCTTCTAGTGGAATTGATCCACAAGCATTGTCTAGAACAACTGTGATCAGTTCAGCAGCCACTAACAAAGAATCAAGCAGTCGTTAACTGGCTCAGCCATGAGGGTTAGCAGGAATTTTTGTTGTGCATCCATAAATAAAATTTTAAAAGTTAAAAGCATAGCAATACTGAATTTTGATTGGTTGTTGCACCAGTTGCTAGGGTAAATTAAGGCATGTCAAAGTTAGTAATATAAGAATAGTTAATTGTCTGTCCAAGAAAGGAGAAGGCTAAAATATTTGACCATGTTGAACGATTCACCACAGTGACTGCACAAACACTCATGCTCTGTCTGCACTGCAGTGAATTTATGCAGAGGAATTTAATGTGTGAAATATTTCAGGGAATTTCAAACCCAAAAACCCATTCCCCGGGCTGTGCTTGTTAGAACCAATTGATTGCTGGTTTGGCTCTGTATGTGGGATTTTATTGACGATGAGAAAAATATAGACTAAGTAACCAGAATTACAGATGTTTATATATGCATCTGTTGGACAGTCAAACTCCTTGCAGGCGTAAACATACTTGGCTTGATTCAGATTTCAATTACACTTTAGGCAAAAACACAAACACGCAAACAGATTGTGAAAATGCAGTCTTGTCATAGTGTCAACATTTATCGGTGTGTGTGTGTGTGGGATGGTGAAGCTGTTTTGGGGAAAGTTGTTGAATTAAATACACTGACTTCTCAAATTGTACGTGTATAAACACATTCATGGTATCAACACACATACAGCTATATACATACACACACACACACACACACACACACACACACACACACACACACACACACACACACACACCTTCAAGCATCATTCAGGAAAAATGAATCTCTATAATGCAGCCAGTGAAGCATGTGGTAACTTGAGTCTTCACGCACACACGGTGACACTGATCCAGTGGGGATCCCCAGTCCAGTCCAGAGCAGCTCTCTGATCACTTCCACATGTGTCTGGCAGTGCGTGTCGCGTGGGTACTGCCCCCCACCCCTCCTGCAATGACATACACTCATGATTAACCTCAACATAATCAGCATATGTAATCAATCTGCAGTCAAGGTGATGGCAGCATCTTTGAATGATTCTGATGGTTGTCAGCTTTCTCTTAAAAAAAACAAAAAAACAAGACAATCCTGATGAAAATTGTGTACAGTCTGTTTTACTTTTAACACATTCATCAGAAGATCAGTGACACTGGTTGAAGCTTACCTAAGACTTGAAAGTTACTCTCAATGGAGGACTCCAGAGTCAGAAATATTCTACATAAAATTGAACATACGCCTCTTCTCGTAAGAGTCATAACTTCATATCTGTAGTCATCACACACATACTCCTTCTCCTCCTCCTCCTCTTTCATTCAGCATGACTTCACGGAGCAGATTCAATAATATGTCCCTATAGGATATAAAAAGTGGAAACATTTAAGTAATAATAAATATAAAGGACGTTGACATTACGTCTGCGATCTTACCTCGGTATTGTTTACAATGGTCACCTATGGGCAGCAACTAAGGTGGTTGATGGTGCATCAAAAGAACCAAAGACACCACACGTATGACCAGCCAAGCCAAAGTTATTGGTGATTGTCAGTTCTCAACAGCGTTTATCCGTTACCTAAACAGGTAACCAGGTTATAATCGGCAAACATTGCTTTAATGTTAGCTACACTACCATCAGTTAACTTAGAGGTCAAAGGTAACATTAGTGATCATCATCGTCACAGGCAGCTGCTCCGTCACTGTCCACAGCGACTGTCAAGCCTGTGACTCTTTTCTCTTCTCAGCCTCTCCACCGCTTACATTCTTCCACTGACTCACTCCTGCCTCAGTATTTCATACATTTACAGCTCAGTTACTTAGAGAACTTGGCTTAATGTTACTGGAGTGGACATGATGCAGTCACAAGTTACAGCTCATCATCACAGTGTGGTGTTTAAGTATATAAAACTGTTAATATTTTTATTTTATTATTTTATTTTTAAATAAATAAAGCAAAAAATGATCAACCCATATCAACAGACTTCATTTAGCTAATTGAACAGAGACAGATACAGAGAATGGTGTACTCATTCACCCCTAATTTGAGAGTTTTTAATTGGTCCCTTCACTGTAAAAATCCAGAATTGCAATGCTTCATCTCTGATGTGTTCATGATGTGGGGAACAGTGAATTAGTTAACAAGTGCGTGAGACACAGTCTTCAAATTCACACTCATCCTTTAGGCTGATGTCAGCAAACAGGCTCATGTCTGTCACTTTGCTCCAGTCATCCTGTCATAATTAACAGAAGATAAAATGCCAAAGAGTCTGAGGAATTAGTCTGACAGTGACAGTGGTGCATTGGTACAATCGTTCATTACATTATGTCCATCTGCACAAAATAATAATGACCACTGTGATAACCAAACACCAAAATAGCTTTTTAATTAATTAATTTAAAACTGGCTGCAGATCACAAAACCTTTATAATCTGATCATTTACAATAGCAGTCAAAGGTTTCAACACACCATTTAAACATTTGGGAACATATTTAAGCTGTAAAAGGAAACACATGGAGATTAACTAGTGAACAGGTTTACAAGTGAGATGTAATGGCCACTTGTTGCTTGTACTTTTGCCTCCAAATGTGCATCAGTGTGCATAGTTCAGGACAACAGTTAGAGTATGACTCTTACTGTATAAGCTCTACATATGGCTGAGATTTTCATAGTTTTACAAATCAGTTTTATTGCACCACTTCACCTAAAGTGGAGATGATCACATTTTGCAGGCGGCCAGGGACAGAAAGAATGCACTGTAGGGAGAAATTTCACAACACAGATCCAAGTTATTCATGTTTTGGACCTAGACCATGATGACTGTTTTAGTGATCGCTGCACTTGTGCGCGCACACACACATACACATACACACACACACACACACACACACACACACACACACACACACACACACACACACACACACACACACAAATACATTTGAGTGTGCAATGCATTTAAAGAACTGTATTTGCATATTGGTACTAGTAAAGTATTTCAAAGTTTCAAAGGAGCAACATAAAATATACATTAGTACACATACACATACATTAATAATAAAAATAATAAAAAATAAATTAATAAAATAATAATAATTTAAAAAAAAAGTTCCACGGAGACTGATCCCTTTCCCAGGCCAGTTCTGTCCTGACCTCATCCTTATTGCTTGGTATCTTAACCTTAACTACTCATCTTTTATTGTTGTTGTACTTGTTTAGCTTTTCCTTGTTTTGGCATGCATCAGTTCAATAACTTTCACTGCTTTCTCCGTGATACGCCTCAATACACACGTATTCCCTTAATAATGAAATGACTCTGTGGCAGTATGCTAATTGCAAATACTGAGCATAACAAATTACGTGTTCTGTCTGCACCTGAAAAGCGTGCTCCATGTCGTGAATCCTAGCTGTAGCGTAACTGCACAGGATTTTATTATCCAGGTGATTTTGAAAACAGTTAGGGTTGAGACAAATGTTAAGAATCATGGAGCGTCACCATGCTACAGCAAGGCTGTTTTTCTCTAAACGTTACATGCATCCAAGATACTCACAAATCAAAATAGTAGTCATATACTATTGTATTTAAGTGTGTATACACGGACACGCACACTTATTTACTCATTAGACCTGGTAACTATTAATCCTCCCTCGTGTGTAATTGCATAAATTGCTCATCTGTTGTTCTTTCTGTTCTCATGTGTCCTGAAATCTGTCCTGTCTGACGGCTGTGACTGAGGCGCCTGCTTCCATTAAAAATTCACACAGCTTAGATTGCATGCAACACAAAAACTGGCACACACACAAGTATGCACACTGCAGGATATAAGCCTTTGCTAACTGAGCCTTTGAACTGCAGCCAGAGCTTCATGTACGCTGATTGTTGTCGGTTTGCCAAGCAGTAAAATGTGGGCTCCACTGATACTTTACTGTGTGTCTACAGAGCAGTTTAGGGTATGGAATGGACAGCCAATACATAAACTGGAGCTGTAATGACAGTAGTCATTGTTGCACCTCTGCAACAGCAATTCAGGTTCCAGCTGTCTGCTGTTTGCAGCCTAGACAGAGACGTACCTTGCAAGCACAAATAACACACAGATACACTGTAAATGAAAAACATGCATTAAAGTCTAAGCAGTGCTGGCCCTGCATTTTCATTTCATAGAGTAAAATTCAATAGATAATAGTATCCATACAAACAAATCTAAAGGTTTATGCACAGACTTAAGGTTGCCAATGTTTTTCTCCACAGAGTTTCATTATATGGTCCACAACCCTTCTATAGTGATTTAAGATTAAGAGTTAGTTTTATTTACATGGAGGTCAAGGAGGAAAGAAGTTTGTTGATTGAACATTTAGCAGTCCCTTCAGGACAAATGAAATCCCGTAAAGAAAGAACATATGTGATCATTTCCTTTGGGCTATGGCCAAACACACAATCCAGCAGTTGTCAACAAGATATCTTATCGCTCATATCTTATCCAGTGCATTTATTAGTCTTAGACCAGAAACAAGTAGATCAGTCAATGACAAGAACTGGATTACAGTAAATGATCACAGAGAGTTGGAAGCAACAGCATGTAAGTTGTGCTTTCCACATGCAAAGTATATATTTTTAAAAAGCATTGGAAAAAGTTCTGATGGATAATTCTTTTTTTCTTTTTTTTCCTTTTCATGAAGAAAAAGTCAATAACTGAGCCTTTTTTAGTGAAATATGCGTGACTTGTTTAAGATTTACATTCGGTTATTTTTAAGGTTTGAGATTTAAAGTTCATTTATACGTCATTCCACAACACAGTGTTGCACAACACACAAAGTTGTAGTCTCCTATGCTACGAGGAACAAGAAAAAAAATGGTGGAGTATGGAGGATGCATTAGAGACTTATAACCAGAAGAAAAAACTGTCTTTTGGTACTGCATTTGATACATTTGAGCACCAATCATCATCATTTATGTGTTTTGAATGCAGAGAACATCAGAATCATCTGTCAATTGCAATAAGATAAGATGAGATAAGATAAGATAAAATAAGCATTATTTTCACAGAAATAATTACGCTGTACACATATGGTGTGGTATATATGCATATATAACAGTAAATATACAATATAATTAACATATGAACCATCTTTGGACCAGTTGGCCTCCCCGAATAGTCAGAAGATATTATAGGAGACGATGATCTCAAAGGCCACTGCGCTTTATCCAAATGATGCCTGTATTTCTGTTTTAAGGAATATGTGCTTCCATAATAAAAATGAAACAATAAAATAAAATAAGTTTAATTTAGCTACTGGACACTGCATCTGCATGTGTCACTGTCACCACAGTAACATGATACAAAGTGCCAACAACACTTAATCATCTGTGCTCATTTAGATTCTCTGGAAACAGAAGAACATTGTTTTCTCCAGCAGTTCATGTCGTCAAGTCCAAAATGATCCATCTCCATGCCAATATGCTGGTTTTGTCTGGGTTTTAGGAGTGGATCCAATGTTGGGCAATTCTGACAATGGTGTTCAAGATGTCTATGAACAGCCTCAATAACAGCATCCACCTTGGCTAGAGCAATTGTTATTATTGCTCCTTGGTTTCAGCGCATAGCTCAACAATGCTTGACAACAGACTACTACGAGTCCTGCCCTCCAGCCCCAGTCAAAGCCACTGCCCGATCGTCCACACATATAGAGGGCTCTTTATTTGTGGTAGAGGTGTTTGGTTTGTGAACAGCTAGACATATAGCAAAACGTTTTTTGGCATTGTTGGTTCTGGTCTTTGAATGAACATTTTGATCGGACTCTATGTAATATTAAACTATTGTCATACAGATCCAAAATGAGATAAAATTTCACAACTTATCAAAACATCCAGACTCTTTATCTTTCATTCTGAGTCCAGCATTTAACACCTGGAGGTGTCCCTGGAGGCCTGGACTATGAAAGTTTCATAGTTATCAGTGATATAAGGCGAATAAGTCACACAGACTGAGCGAGCTGACCTGACATAGGAAAACCAGATGTGTCCAGAAGGGGATTTTCGGACTTCATTTTCCGGAATTTTACATCATTTGCAGCAGATCTGGCATTGCAAAGCCAAGACTTGAAATCATTTCATCAAAATTCTTTAAAGTGGAGGCAAGGTTCCTGAACAAATGCAGGAGCTAGAAGAAAGAAGAAAAAGAACACAACCATTGGGAGTCATTAGGTTGGGTTTGGCTAGGTAAACAGTTTGTCTTCTTCACAAGTGAGATCTGATTACCACAGATGAAACCAATACCTGCTAAGGATCTAAGCTTTTGAGTCTACATAGACTCCTGGAGTGGCCACAAGGAGAAGAAAACACTGAGAACATCTTACATTTATTGAGTGTTCAAAACACTATTGCATAAACACAAGATTCATTCTGAAAGAAAGTTGTTCAACACATATGATGAGAGAACCTACCTACTCCAATAATTAATGCTTTAAATGTGAGATTGTGATCGGCATTGCAAAGTAAATTATATCGATAACATTATAAAATGATGAATGTACACAATGTACACTGTAATACAAACCTATACAATCAACCTGTTCTTCACTAGAATGAACCAACGTTGAACTTGCTTGCTCACCATGTCTGTTTTCTGACAACTTACCAGACTGTCTGCTTATACCAACTTTCTTCCCTGAAAGCATATTAGGGCAAATAAAGGTCCAAGGTTAACGCATGAATACAATTAGCTTAAAATGTAACATAGTCAGAAACTGCAAAGAGAAATGTGTGTCGTAATATGCAGAGCCAAACCAATTGTACATGTTTCGTAGCAGATACTTAGAGTGACTGGCACATATCAGTAACATTTGCAAAGCTCTGATATCATGGTTATTTCTAGCAAAATGACAAAATCTAGAATCAATCTGTCTCAAAATCTAGAAATATTTTGAGGCAGATGTCAGTAATCTCTGGAAAGATCGAACCCATCAGTGTCTGCATTAGCTCTGCAAATTACCTCAAACTCCAACCGCATTTCTTCTAAGTGTGCCTGCAATAACACTGTAGAGATTACATTGATTCTGTGGTGAGTTTCATCATGGTGCTAAAGCAGCGTGTCCACACCCGTCTCCAATGATGAAACTTGGTGACTGGTGCTTTGAGTTTCTCATGTACTGTTTATGTCACAACCAATGATCTGCTCTAATGAGCATATCTGACAAGGTTGAGAATGTAGGGCAGGAGCAATCAACACAGCCTGAAAATGACGCTGCTAATATGTGCATTTGGGAAAGTTGCACTTTCATCCCACTCTCCACTGGCAACATGTGGTCATCCATACTGGAGAAGGATAGCTGACTGTTAAGTCTTATTCCCAGTTCATCACATACCTATATTTGATGACCTACAAGCACAAACAGCACCTGTTGCATTGTGTGGCTCACTCCACTTTGGTCCACCTATAACCATAACCCTAAACGTTGGTATTTGCCTTTGGTTCGTCTTCCTCTTGCCTTGAGAGAACAGGGTGTTAAAGTGATACTACACCAGCTAATAAGATCGAACTAATAAGATAGAACCTACCTTCATGGACGAGTTAATAAAATGATTTCGACTTAGAATGTTTTCCCCATTTTTCATTTCAATTGTTTTCCCTAGGATATACAGTGCATGTGTAGTACATTGGTGTTTTCAGCAGGACAGCTTTCACTTTTTGTTCAATAATTATCAGTTTGTCTTAACAATACTTCCTGTGAAACCAAAGAAGTCAAAGCACACTGTCACACAAACGCTGGAAGGAGTTGAACACAGTCAGCTCTGGAGTGCATAATGTACGCATAATGTAAAAGTAATGTAACCATAATGTAACTGTAATTACAGCTACTGTACAGTGACTTTTTTGCTCAAAGTTCACAAGTTTGGAAATGTTTCTTTTTCTTTTATTTCATCTTTTGTATATTTCACTAGCAACTTATGATAAAAAGTGATGTTTACAGTACTAAATTGAATGAGATAAGTTTTCAGATCAGAACACTCCAGTACAAGTTAAAAAAAAAGGTACTTAATGTAAAGTAAGTGAGTAAAGATACTTATTCTGCCGAAAAGAATTATTAGAGATGGGTCGATTAGCATCTGTTGGCTTATAAATAATGGTCTGGTATGACTATTACTAACAGTCACATGAGATCATAGTGATCTTCATTTTAGTTATTTGGATTTGTTTTCATTATAACATATTTAGTTATTGTGGCTAGCGCCTCCAGCATCACCAAGTTTTTGAAGGACAACTAAAAGAATCATTTATTTGATTTTATTGAAGATATGTTGAATTAAGTGTATAATGAATCATAGCTGTTTATCGTTGGAGTCACCTTTTGAGGTATTTGAGTCAGCTGAGCACATAGAGTGAGTCAAGGAGGTGAGAGCCATCCTGATCATTTGTGCTTTCATTACTTTAATATGTGATTCAATCCTGCCAAATAAGATGAAATCACAAAACAAACTCATCTACTAGAAATTCACTACTCAACACAGAATACACAGTTTTTTTTACATTTTTAAAAATTAATATTTAATTAACTTAATCAGTCAAAGCATCAATCGATAAATGTAACCAAATGTGGTTTGTATTATTCTTGAGAGATAAACTGTTTTTCTTTCGTGTCATATGTAAGAAACTCACAGCTTTTATGCGAACTCTGAAATAACAAATGAACCCAATCATTTGACACTTTGTCACTTTTCCAGTGTTATGCTGTAATAACCTGACTGTTCCTCACAGATAGGATCATCTCTCTCTTCTTGAATAGTTGTATTATCAACAGATAAACAATTTCCTTCTCAGATCAGTCTTTCTGAACTGATTCATCATGTTCTTATCACTTTGAGCTTATGTGTATGTTGCCTTTTTCTTTATTTAATTAAGATTCACGAGATTTTTGCTTTCTCTAAATGATCCTTCTACATCATTATCTTTAAAATCAAAAAATAAAAGAGTCTGATGGAGTGGAGGAAAGAGCTAGGGAGGAAAGTTTAGACTGGGGCTACATCTTGATTCATTCTTGGTGCTTGTCTCTGCTGTTATTGGTCAGCTGAATTAAACTCCACCACATCACTCTAAAAACAATGGAATATGGGATCTTAGAGATCACAGCCTCTGTAAAGTTTAATGCAGTTTTTGTCCAACATCTTGTCTGATATTAACAAAACAAAAAATGAAAAAAACAAAAAAAAACAAATGTCTTTCTATATGAGTCCTTTTTTATTATAATTTTTTTATATAGTTTTGTGAGATGGTTTATGAATATTAAAGCTGTCCTGTGGTCAGAGATTGTCAGTGTGCCATTTACTGGTCAGACCAAAATGTACTGCAGCACGAACAGCCGTAAAACAAGACCAGTTCAAGCCAAAAAAACATGCAAGACTCAGTAAACACAGCACAAAAATCAGTTTTAGTTCTTTGAAACACACTTGTGTCAGAGAACTGTACAAAGTGGGTGAGACTGTCTGATTCAGAAAGTCAAAAAAGAATGTTGGATTTAGCATTTATTCAATCAAACCTCTTTTAACATGTGCATCTTCCACAATACCAAATTTGGTTTGTGATGTTCACAACATCGAATAGGACATAATTTCTACCAAAAGAATAGTCCCACTTTAGCAGTGTGTGCCGGAGAGGAGACTGCTACACTTTAAATGGCCGATGTTTACATCTCCCTGACAAGCAACCTCTTGCAGTTGTTTGAATAATAACTGCTGCCTGCATAATGTTGCTATAGAGCTACAAAACCTCCTTGAGGCAATGGTTCCTATCCCATCTCTTACAAACAGTTACTGTTAGTTCTTTTAGACAATGACTATAGTCTTACCCTTACTTTAAATCTCCCACCACTGCACCTGACTGGAGCTGGAGCCTCAGAACTGAACAGGGCTGAATTTTTTATTTCATTTTTAATTACAGGATTAAATGAAAGTTATGTTCTGCTGCTATTTGTTCTATTTCCAACATGCACACTTGTGCGTGTTTCTGTTTGCAAGCTGAGCAGAAAGGGCATGTTTGGAGTGTTTTCACTCTAACTGCCTACATGTGTTAGTGTGGCTGTAGAGGAAACTTGCGAAAGACAACTTTCAGCTCAATCTAATAGTACTGACCAGTGACTTCCCTTTAGGGCTGTTGTACTTTTAAAGGCCTAACAGAGGTTTATCAGTTTAGGAACTAAACTAACTAATATGATCAGAAGCAAAATCAACCAAAGCCTTATTCCAGGAGGAAGATCTTGAATTGGATCCTAAATTTAACCGGAAGCCAGTGAAGTAACATCAGTACCAGGGGGATGGAGGAATATTGAGGTGTCCTGGACTTTGTAACTAGATAAGATTAGGAGAAAATGTAGACAAAAGACTATTCTCAAATTGCTAGAAAGATAACTGTAGCAGAATGTGGTACACGTTTATCAAATTTCATCTGGTAATCGAAGATGATGTCCAGGTATTTAGCAAAAGAGGTTCGACAAGTAGTCAAAGAGGAGAGGAACAGGAGGATGTTCAAAGAAGACCTGATCTGGGACAAAAACCAGAACTTCAGATTCCCTGTAATTTAATTGCAGAAACTTTTGAGACATCCACTTGACCCCTTGACACACAAGCAAATCAAGGGATCAAGTGACCCAAGAGGAACATATAAACTTCTGATCAAAATCTTAAGACCAAGAGAAAAATTACTAATATTCGCCTTGTGCGCTGGTGGAACCAGATTGTAAGTAGAGTTTCAGAATGCAAAAAGAAGAAACAGGAGCAAGAGACAGCAAAATAGAAAACTCAAACAGGCTGTTTATTAGCTGATCAAAAGTTTAAGACCGCAGCCTTAAAAAGTCAAAATCTGCACAAAAATCTGGCTTTCATGTCATTCTCTATCAGGCATTCACGCTGTCATGACCCCTTGATGGCAAAGACAAAAAGGTTTTCTCTCTTTCAATGTGACAGGATTGAGCTGCACAAGCAAGGCCTCTTGTAACGCACCATCCCTTTCGAGCTTGGATGCAGTAAGGCAGTCATTTTAAATTTCTAAAAGATCCTGAGGGTTATGGGAGGGTTATGGAACAAAAAAAGTGATAGACCCAAAAAAATTCACCTGCACTGAGCTGAAGGATCTGACGGGCTGTCCGTGAAGACACAGGTCGATTCTTGACCCAAACTAAGACCCTTACTGTACTATACTTTTTGACTGTAGCCAAATGATGATAAGACGGCATCTGCAACAGAAGGGCTTAAACAACAAAACATGTATTAAAAGGCCATGTCTCCTACCATGGCACAAACATGCCCAGTTGCACTTTGCAAGGGAGCTCCAAACATGGGACATTAGAAGATGGAAGAAAGGTTTATTCTCTGACGGGAAAAAAATAATCTGGATGGTCCTGATGGCTTCCAACATTACTGGCATGACAAGGAGATCCCACTGGATTTCTACATGGCACAGTGGAGGAGGCCCTGATCTAAATTCTACTGAGGACTTTGGGGAATTAAAGTCTTTTCACATGTTTTCAGCAACTATTTTCCAACATATTTAATGTGTTTTGAAATAAAACATGGAATTGCCTTTACACTGACTTTAAATGCAGTTTTCAATAAACTGCTGATTATGTTTTGTTGGTCTTTTGCTCATGTTTCTTCTTTTTGCATTTTGAAGCTTTCAGTGTGCACAGACAGTTCAGCTTCTATAGTAGCTAGTATAGCAAAGTTATGATTTATTGATTTAATTTGGATGAATTAAAGACAAACATGCAGACACCTGAACAAGCCAGAATCATGTATGCAGGCATATGAATAACCAGGGTTCCCTGTATTGCATATGAACATCATATCCTGAATATGATACAAAACTAGCACAGCAGTGTGCATATAAACATGCTCATGATGTGAACTTGAACAGTCACCTCTGTCACACCATCACAAGATGTGCTAGAGGAGGAACAAACTCCCTCATTTTCTCCCACACTCCTTCTTTGTGTTAAACACACGCACGCACACACACACAGACACATACGCAGGGAGAGCAGACACACATTAAAGATATTAAACAAAATAATTGAGATATGTGTTCTTGCTTTGTTGTGGCTTTAGTACTAATCTTGTTTGTGAGTACTGTTGGGCCCACACATGCATTACCCACTCTGTTGCTTAATTGTGTGTGTGTGTGTGTGTGTGTGTGTGTGTGTGTGTGTGTGTGTGTGTACGTTTGTTTGTCTGTAAGCTGCTATTACAAGTGTGTCTTGCAGGAATGTAGTGACTGCAGTCTAGACAGCTGATCCCCGTCTGTCCTCTCTCCCAGGATCCAAAAACCGAAACTGTCGCAACCCTCAACATCTCCCCCCAAAAAAAAAAAAAAAAAAGACACCTGAGAAATGTAACAAATTCTCAAATAATTCTATTATATATTGATAGATATTGATTTTATATATTATATAAAATTAGATGTGTACGGTGCTGTATCTGGGATCTCCTCCTATGTTGAACTGCCCAGAGCGTCAAGTCTTTATTCACTCAAGCTACTCCCGTCCTGTTTTATCAGCTTCATCAGGTCTGTCCTGACGGATCACTCTGATGCCGTGATGATCACTCCAACCCTGACAATCGTTCTTGTTGGTGCTGCCATTCCACTTGACAAGTAATTTAATCTCAGTTTTAGATGCTTTTTCTGACACATCACTGATGTCTCGTGTTACAAAGATATCTGTTGAGTTATGAATCCTGAGCATGATGAAGGCCTCACGTAACCTGCACCTCTTTGGAGCGCACTTCATGCATGTCCTCACGTAGGATGACAGGAAGCCACTCTGCTGAACTGAGCTTCTTACTGTGCAGGTCCAATGCACACTGAGTAGACCCACATCTGCTGTCTCTAAACATGATGCTCCAATATGTCCTGAAGGTACTCCCTACTCTGTTGACAAAGCATAAAATTCATATAATTTTCTTACTCATCAGACCATTCACTAAGCCTGTGTGTCCTATATGAGTAACAAATACAGGCAAGTGTACGCTAATGTAATGTAATGTAATGCCTACATGTAATGTAATGCCTACATTACATTACAGATTAGATTAAAAACTTCCATCCAAAGCTATGCTTGTGAATGGGTACAAGATGACATGGTGTGTTTATTAAATGAGACTGCATGCTTAAAAGTGTGTATGCACTTGAAATGTGCAGTTTACAGCTCTACTCTCACCATGAACTCTGTGTAATACTGGGACCTGTTATCTGCTCCATCTGCATCTCAGTATGACCCTCCTGTAAAGTACCTATTGTTGTGGAGAAATTGCTGAAGTCAAAGGTCCATGGTGAGGTCAGGAGGAAAGAAAGTGTTCAGGAGCCTCTGATGTCTTATGCTGTATTATTTATTGACGCTTGGCCAAGGAGAACTAGAGACACTCTCAAAGTACACCTGAAGTTCTTGAGTCGGTCTCACATTCTGATGAACTCATGCTGGTGGTCACACTTTAAACCCTCATAGATGACGCCACAAATACTCTACGCCCAAAATAGTCAAAGGAAATGCATTTACCCATGTTCGTGTTCACCTTCAACACATTCTAGTCTGAAGACACTGTTGTCTGTTCATGCTAATGGAACGTCAACAATTAGCTATCTATTATGACTAGGAAGGCAGCAACAGGCCTCTTCGACCCCGGCCACCACAGTGTTGAGATATGGTGGCACCTAGTCAAAGACAAACAATTAATACTGCTGAGGACCTCAAGGCCCACACGTGACATCAAGTAACCTAAGGATAGAAAATTCCATAACACCTATTACACACATAAAATAATATCACATAAAACTATAGTAGTTTCATATAAGTACCGGAGCATAGACTCAACAATAAACCTGAAAACATCCCTCACCTCAACTCCTCACCTCCTGCACTTCATCTTGAATAACTCGGCTAGCCCGTCCTGGTTGTTTACATGGAGTAAACACAATAGGATGGTGACTTTTTTTTAAACTCTAATGGGCTCAATGACTGACATGTAACGAGAGCATTACTAACTAAGCCACAGGTACGCTTGCTATGCAGACAGCAGATGATTTGTAACGCTACTGGCTTTGTCCTGTTTCCACAAGGTGCTGGAACATACGAGAAAGCTCTGTGACAAAAATAAGCTGCAGCTCGTGGGAATCTACTACCAACGGAATGTGGCCACGCTGATGAACTCAGGAATCCTAAACATGCAGCTCACCTGAACTACACAGTCAGAAACACAAAAGACTGGAACAGACTACATAGAAGAGAACAAACTGTCTTACAGGCCTCTATCATACCACGCTCATATGAGATGGATGGAAAAACAAGAACCATGTTTAGCTTCCTACTGATTCTGGGGACCCAGCCAGAGGTCGTCAGCTGATGGAGCAGTCAGGGGTTCTGTTTCCACTGCATACTACAGAGGCAACAGGAAGAATATTGACTTTAAAGACTTATTAGTACATGTTAGAGAAATAATATTGTCTCAGAAGACTTCAAAGACTAGAAAGGGGGTCCGGTTTCGGTGGTCTGACTGTAGGTGACGTGCAAGAGGCAAAGTGAGAGAGGATGGATGGACTGAGTAAGTGAGTGAGGGAAGGAATGATGAAACAGATTAAAAAAAAGAGATAAAAGCAAGAACAGTTACAAATCATGGATGAACACAGCGATAGAAAGGACAGAAGAAAAAATATAAAACAGGCAAAAATAAGTGTAGAATATACAAAGAAATACACTCACGTAAGTGCCACTCAACTGTGTCTTCTGCATTTGCATATGTGTTCTCATCTACATCACACCTTCGACCCTCTCTAATACACCTGGGAAAGTTATTTTGCATGTGGTGATCATTTGTGGAGATGCTCTTTGGATAGGTTACAATTAAATCACTTTTATGAAGTTTCCCACCTTCTGAGTGAGTCTGACCAGTAAGACAGTGATCTATAGTGCCAAATGAGACTCTCTTGGTCTCTTGTCTTATTTTCTGGAACATTAAACATGTTAGGAATGTCTCTCTGAATGGGGCCTGTTTCCTTTTCAAGTCTTTCACAACTATGTGTGTAGAAAAATATGTGTCTGTTTGTGTTCATGTGTATACTGTGCATGGCCAATGGGATTTGTTGTGTGTGTGTGTGTGTGTGTGTGTGTGTGTGTGTGTGTGTTGAGATGAGGATGGATCAGACTGGTCGGGGTCTCAGCCTCAGAGCAGCAGTGACTTCATTAAACAAACCTGATGGTCGGAATTTGTTTTCTGTAGCCTCTTTCTCCCCACTCCACCTGCTGTCTGGGAATGTTCACCAGCTGTGGGAACACACACACACACACACACACACACACACACACACACACACACACACACACACACACCGGTCCATGTATTTACAGTCAAACGGAAACCAGAAGGGTTTCTTTCAAGATACAAATCCATTATTTCCTGAATCTTAGTGATCAGAGATAGTCTGTGTTTTTATATGATCTTAAACATTTAAACACAGCGCTCTAACTACTGATTTTGTCTTTTTATTTAATAAGAGCAGAGAACCAGGTAGATTGCACGATAAAAACAGCATGTACTCACATGACAGGCTGCTCTTTAATCAAATAACATTTGAATGTCTACATCTGTGTCATTTTCATGCCTTAGTGTTTTATCTCAGCTGGAAGTAAAATAATAGTTCTAATACCAGTAATAAAATCATTTGAGATAAACATGTTTCCATGTTAAGTGATAGATTACGATGTTGCCATGTGTCTTTAGTATCTGCTTGGAATTTTTACTTTGGCCGCTCTACATGCAAATAAATCACTGAGTTATCTGAAAAAAAAACTCCCATTTATTTCAGGTTTCTCGTGAGCAAGCTCAAAATATTTTGGACTCAATTACCCAAAAAAAAACAGCAAGCAGCTTTACAGTCTGTTCCCATGTTAGACCAGCAGTCACAGGTAAAAGGCTACACAGCGTCACTGTTGTCTCTCAGCCGTGCTTGTATATTCAGTGAGCAGTTGCCTGATGAGCAGTGAAAACAAACACATTCCTGGGCAGTTGTAACAGGTGTGTGCAGCTACTAGTAGCAAACACTGGTAGCCTGTGTGTTTTCATCAGGAGGCTGCGACTGAGCGGGAGACGTCGACTCTTTGATCCCAGTGCCGTCCCACCACTCGCTGCTCTCAGGGTCTGTATGAACATAACGTTCACAAATCCTCAACACTTCATTCTGAATGCACCTACTTTAGAATCGCTGTTCTAGTCTTGTACAGTAGGTGTTAGGGGTAGGTAGTCAGATGATGGGTGGCTGTATAAAAAATAAAATAGATATAAAATATTTATTTGAAATTGAAAAAATAAAATAAAATAGCAAATCAAATAAAAATGTAGATACACCATACGCATACAGTATATGCATATGCATGTTAGAGAATGTTAGAGAATAGTTGCGCTGTACACACACAGTGTGTAGCATTGTACACCCATGCTACATGTGATATATATGTCTATATTTAACAGTATAAAAGTAAACACAGGGAAAAAGTAATTGAGGTGAAAAACTATATACACACATACACTCACACACTGTTTTACTGTTCCTTCCTTCACATTTATTCTACCTCCCTCTCTCTCTCTCTCTCTCTCTCTCAGCCGTGTCTAGAAATGGCACTGGTATTAAGCCAAACCAGGACCCAGGGTAAGGGGAAAAAGTAGCTTTCACTAAAACCACAATCTGGTGGAAGTGGGGAGTGTGAAGGGCTAAACAGATCCTGGAGACCATGGGAAAGACTGCAGGATCAGAGAGCAGACTGAGCGGTCTGTAAGGGAACAGCAGAGGACCTGAAAATACTCACATATGACTCATACATGACAAGCTGGAACAGTAGCATAAATGTGGTCATCATGATGTTGATGGGACTTAAAGGGCTTGGTCATTTCCAACATGTAGTGTCCATATGACATGATGTATAATGTGATTTATTCACATGAACTTATAGGCTATAAACGTTAATGGATGGATAAATAATAAGTCATAAAATAACTATTATGGTGGAGTGCAGTGGATGAGTTGAGGAGTCTCAGCCTGAGGAAAGATGCTGCTCTGTAGACAGCTGCAGGGTGAACAGGCTGTTGTTGCGGTGGCTCTGTGCAGACACCTCACTGATATCACTAATATCCTTTAAATGCGTACCATCTCCTGTCCTGTCATATCCTCAGTCACCTGCTGCAGAGCCCTCCTTCCTCTGCCATGCACGTATGCCAATCGTGGCAGTAACTGTGTTCTGGAAGGTTTTTTGTCAACAGTCTGGTGGCTTAAGAGAGTGATACAACTGCTTCTGTTTCCTGTTGGAAATTGCTGTCTGATAGTGAAGGTGAAGTGGTGAAAATATCCAAAATATAGCATGCACATATTTCAGGTGGCTAAAATATATCTTGCTGCTGATCCTGGCTGTCCACAGTTAACTGAACTTCTGGTCCTCCCGTCTGCTACTCCACTGTACTGCAGGTAACACACTGACCATGAATACCTGATGCACTTCATATAACCAGAACTATGCATTTAAGAGAAGCAGCGCACCTAGATAGTTTGCTAGTCTATCACAGGACACTTGCAGACCTGAAACACTAGCTTTCACTCTGAAATGTACACAAAAAACATACTAGTCTCCACCTGAGCTGCATGTGTTCGGATGCAATTGTTACTGTGACGTAACAGTAATAACCATAGCCTGATTTCTAAATGAGTAACATAGTTTAGAACAAAAAGACGTTTTTGACACAACAGTGCTATCTTTCTGTTTTATGAAACACCAAATCACACCTGCTGGATCATAATCTTAGTTTCAATGTAAAGACTCATGGAGACTGTAGTCAATGTCTGAGACGCTGTCTTTTATTTACCATAATTATACTGGTCTTTTTAGAATCAACATGGCAATGATTCAGTGATGGCGTAATTATGCATGCTGTAACTTTAGCAATGTAAGCATTAAGGACAACACTAATGCAAACCAGTCGTGTCACCTCATATATCAAAATGTGTGTGTGTGTTTAGCCATGTTCATAAGTCTGCTTAAATGAGACTGTTGAGATGAGATTTTATGAAAGTAATACACACTGTACTTTAAGTTTGATGTGCCTCAATAGCACTGTCCTAAAAGTGTGTATTAGTGTGTGAGAACGTGTGTTTGTGTGTGTTATGAGTCATGCCTCACACCAGACAGCAAGAGTTGGTTGGTACTTGGCAATAATACCATACACAGACATACACACTGAGAGAAATCTAAGCCAGACACACACATATCCTGTAATGGGAGCATAAGCTCTTCAACACCACAGAGTGGGCAGTGTTTAGACCTGCGGCAGCCGCGTACATTCCTCAACAGTGACGCTGGAACACACACGTCTGGGTCAGACCTGTGCTGCACTTGTTAAGAAATAATCCTTTGCTTCTGTAATTCCATAATCATGGATGTAGTAAAGGGTATGATCACTCACACTCATTCTGACACTCTTAAAGAATAACACAGATGAGGAGAATATTGTGAACATCATAGCTTTAACCACTCTTTCATAGCACGATCAGCATGATCCAAAAATTTACAGCTCCAGCGGTTTTAATGGTTGCCTTTTTGTTTCAGTCACCTTGATGATTTCAAAATAAAGGCAAACCAAAGTAGAAGGCGGAAGAGCATTAGATGTGTGACAGTGGTTTGTGATAAAGGCGCATGTAAAAGGGGTAAAAGGGTGATAACAGACTGGAACATGACACATCTAGATGGCTTTCATACTTGTATAGATTTTCAATGTTTACATGTTTTTTTCTTTTGTGTTTCGAACCCACCTGGAGTGAGACCAGCCAACTCACTCAGCTCACTTGGTGCAAGACTTGTTGAGATGTGCTTTTATTTTTGTTTTACTACAATTTATGTTTTTTATTTGTCCATGTTTGGCAATAAGATTTCTATAAGATGATAACTACTTAGGTAAAAAGTGAGTTATTAAAACATCTTAAAACTAGATGAAATGCTAATATAAAGTTTGCGTTTAGGATGTCATCCTTAAACTGGCCTTATTAAGAGTTGACAACACGGGTTAAAGTGGTAAAGTAAAAGAAATGAAAAGCTTTTTGATGATTATCATCTAATTAAAACTTTACAAAAGCTTCTTTGGACATTTTATATTTTAATTATTTAACTAACAATATCATCTATTAATGTCTTTAATTAATTATAATTTTGTTTTGTTTTGGCTGGCCTACAGTCTAAAACCCAAAGATGAATTCAAATTCTCATACTTTGTGAAACAGATGTGGGAGGACTTTTAACTGCCTGCTAAAACATTCTCGCTCCAAACATCTCAAAGTCTAACCGGTTCTAATGACAACAGATGAGGACAAGCACACTCACAGTCTTTTGTTTGCAGTGTTTTTAGATGACTCACCTGAGATGAACTTGAGCCCTCCTGTCAGCCAGCTAACATGGAATGTTCACCTGACACACCGGACGGGTATTTGTTTTAGTCTTTGTATTTGTAATTAAGGCATTGTAATCTCTTTGTGTCTGGCTGATATCCGATCACCAATACTGTCATTATGTAACAGGTTTTTGCATACTGTTTTAATCCCAGGCACTTTACAGTTAGACACGTAAGACAATGTAAGACTTTGGTGAGCTGATCACACTGTCAGACATGTCTGGCCTTTCTACCCAGTAGGAAGCGAGGATAAAGTGATTTATCCAATCACCATCATGAAGGCTGACGCAAAGTGGATGACACAGAAGAGATGCATTGGATCGACCCCAGAACAATGATGGTAATGTTTGTAAGGCTGTGTAACGCTCTGCCTCCGGAGCAGGGATGGAAAGAGTACTCCTGTAGAAAATAATAAAAAATAAACGATGAATGAGAAGAAACTCATGACTCATGACTGGTAATGTGTGTGTACCGCCACTCAAAATATTATTACAGTACAATATTCATATCTCAATAGCTGGAACAGATATCACAAAGAGGATTCATAGCACCTACGAGACACATGTGCCTTATGTGTGAAAATTAATGATGTGATGTGTCCTTCTGCAAAAATGTGAAAAAGAGAAGTGGTCCAAAGCAAGTACAGAAGAAGAAAAGGAATAACAAGTATAGAGAATAAAGAGTACAAAAATATAGATAACCTTTAGCAATCACACAATGAGAAGTCTAAAAATTCAAAAGTGAACAGAACAATGTGTCTGCGTGTGTGCATAGTTTCTTATTTTTTACTTCATGTCCTATCCTGCTGCTGCTCTCATGCCTCACATCCATCACCTTCTCTCCCCAAACTCTGATGTATGACCTGTTGGCTTTATTTCATCTGATTTCTTCAGAGCCTGGGTTACTCTTTAAAAACGGAATATTATCACCAACTGGACACTGAGGAGGTGAGGTGTGTGTTGCTGCATATTTATCACATATAAAATGTCAGTTAATTTGAAATGTATTCCCCTGATATTATTCTTCATAAGAATAATGATAACAAACATTTAACTATAAGCTGCATTTATCTACTTCCTCAACTCACTCCACAAAGTGTATTTTGTCAATTTTCTTGAGAGCCATAATGAGTTGATCATCTCGTAATTGGCTTGATCGTTCCTCCTCCTAAGTTAATGAATAAACTTCTTCATCTTTGTTGGATTGGATAATGCTCACTAATGTTCACTCTTGAAAGGATCATGAAATGTGTTGGTATGTCTGACTGACCCCTTTATTATGAAATTACTAATATAATTGATAAACATGCTCCCACAAAGGCTATCAGAGTTAAAGGCAAACACTTACCCTGGAACAGCTTACATCTTATCAGCCTTCTCAAACAAAAGGATAAGGCCTGGCCACCTGTCTAAAGATTCTGCTGATTAAAAATGTACAGACATATGTGGACATTTAATTAGTTTTAATTTAATTTGACCAAAACAAGAAATGCTAAATCCAACTCCTCCAACTACAGAACTACAGGCTAAAAAAGACAGCTTTTAAGCAAAAAGCTTCAAAAACATGAAAGCTTCATAAAGTAATTATCAAATCATTTCTGATCCTTTACGTACCACTTGTGCTTCTTATCTACATTTCTCTTCTATTTTCAGGTCCCAGCACATGAATTCTGCTGGTAGTCTGGGTATCATGTACGGTAACTAGATCATTTTGGGTTTAAAGGAATCTTATAACCCTAACCCTGAATTTTACTGCCGACTGATTAAGACAGGCCAAAATTGTAGTTCTTTGTGTGTGTGTGTGTGTGTGTGTGTGTGTGTGTGTGTGTGTGTGTGTTGTGTGGTTTGTGTAAACACTCTACGCCCTCTAAACCTGCCCCCCCCCCCCCCCCCCCCCCCCCCCCCCCCCCCCTCCCTCTGTACAGTTACACTGGCCAATCAGTTGCTGAGGCAATAGTAAGATTATCTCATATTTGTTTGTCAGAGTTGTTTGCCCAAGATGGACTGATGTCTAAGCTCCACCACACACAGCTGTAGTGGTTTAGACTCAGACCTGTTGTATGTAATTATTTTATTTGAGATAATATGGTGAGATTAGTCAGTTCGGATTACGGCTACATAATTATTAAAAAATTAAATTAATTTAAAAAAGTGGAAGAATCTCTTGGTCTCTAAGTTTGAGAGGGGGGTAAAGCAGAATAAGTTCCCTGTTCTCATTCATATGAAGCATGCACACGGGAAGAATCTTCCATGTAAATTATGCCAGGTTCAGACTATATGACATTTTTGTCTGTGTTTATGGTCACACCGGGTCAGATGGGTAGTAATGCCATTTTAAAGTGGGTTCCAGCATCCTCCTGTCCAATCAAGCTCAACTCGCAAGTCAACAGAACAGCACCACCACCAGGCTGGGAGGAAACCCAGCACAAAAACTCACTATGACTCCAATACTAATATGAAGCCTGTCATAAAAACAGTGCGACATGTCATCATGTGACTATGAGTGATTGGAAAGTATTTTGCACAATATGACAATATGCATGTATTTACATCTTAATATGCTTAATTCAGACTATGTTTCTCATAAAATTGTGTCGCCAGAGCAAAAGAAGCCACTTGAAATGTAAAATGTTCCTTCCCCCACTGTGTGCTGTTGTTACACAATCTTAGTAGGATTCATGCCAGTGGAGCTCAGAGGCTGTCTGACACATTCGGGCTGCAGAGGTGGCATTTTTCAGATTATTTACATTCAAACAATAGCCATTATTCATCCTCATGGGAGCTGTTGATTAACCAGTACTGCTGTACTTTGAAAACCTTTCAGAGTTGTTGACACAGAGAGCACTACACTTGTTGAATGTGAATTACAGACTGACTGACACACTGCCAAAACACACAAACTTGTAATTCTTTCAGGCAGCATGGTGAGTGATGGTTTCATTCCTTGTTGTATACACAGTATACATTATTTGAAGTAAAATACTTTTGACCTAATAAAAGAGTCACGAATTACCTTTTGGGAAATGAAATTTGACCTGATTATACCCAAGTCGAGAAAAATAGATAAGAATGTGACCATCGAAACATGTGATTAACAATGCTCATGGTCCCACAGAGAGGTGTCTCTCTAACCCTGTCAGTGGTGTTTGCTACATGACTCACAGGCAGTGTGGACATTAATCAGAAACCATACAGCATGTCATGTCAGTGAGCTGCTGACCTAACACTAGAGGCAAAGTCATTTAAAAGTGAATCCATTCTTAATCCTCTCGTGTAAGAACGTTTGTAATAAAACTCTAAAAAGAATCAAGTGGTTTCATGAAATCCCTTTTAGTCTGCTTGTGTCTGTGTCATGCATATAGTTTATGTATAAATGACATGATCTTAACCTACTTTAACTTAGTATACATAAATAACTTACATGAGATTCTTAACTTATTTTTTTAATATACCAAATGGAGTAGTTTTGGTGCCTAAAGCTAGCCGTACTGCAGCTGTTTCACAAAGTTAACCATAACAAGGTTTTGGATTTGTAGGTATGCACTACTCGCAACTGAAGTCATTGTTATTGTGTTGTGTTAATTTCATACAGACTGAAGAGTGGTGTCACAGATACTAGTTTCTATAATTCACCAAAATATTTGACCGTCATGATTATGACTTTTCCAGGGACACAAGAACCTTTGAGGAAGTGAAGAACTTCACCTGCTGTCCAGAGACTAAATTTAGGTTCTCTGTTGTACGATTGTCATTATGAGACTGCACACAGAGAGGATTATTTGCAGTGAAATGTAAAGATCTGGTAGCCTTGTCTTTAGTGTGTGAACAGGAGTTGAGTGGTTTGAATGTCTCAACCAACTGAGAAAGCCCTGGTTACCGAGAGGTGGATGTTATGCTTCCCTCCCTCTACTAAATGTCTTTTAGTGAGGTACTGCACCACAGCTGCTCTATTATGACATTGCAAATAACATAATCATACAAGAGGATGTGTGTCCTGACCCACTCATGGGACTGCACAACAGACCTGCTGTATTTCCAAATACGACATTGTAATCTGATTAATGAATAAACTTAATGAAATACACTGACACCTGCCTGATGTTGAAAGGAATAGTTGAGGTTTTTTGAAGTGAGGTTGCATGAAGCACTTATGTTATCATGCGTGAATATAAATTACATTCACAAAGCAGGATTTATGGCCCAGACTGAAGATAAAGTTGGTGCAACCTCTGTTAAACTCCAGTCCAGTCATTCTCAAAGGAAACACAGCAGCAGCCTGACCACATCAATCATGTAGGGTCAGGATACTAACCGAGTGGACCCGTGCAGACTTTTGCCACACATTAAACTCTGGGGGATTTGAAAGTCAAGCAGAGATGACTTTGTGCTAAATAAATGAAAGCAAACAAAGGATTATGAGCACTGCAAGGACCAGCCTGTGATTTATGTCTTCCAGATATCCCTGATCTACGTACTTAAATTCTTGGACGTGTGTTTTTCAGACAGTGAATCACACTCTGCACAGGCGTTTATTGTAGTCAGGTTTGCATGATAACCAGCGTAAAGCTGTCATTATCTTACAGAGCGGACTGCGCTTGCATGAATGTGATGCACTTAATGTCATCCTCTGTGATTTTTGACATTAAACATATTCCAGCTGGGTTTTTGTGGTGGATTTTATTTTCAGAAACACACACAGCATAATGACTGTCCTTGAGGAAATGACTAAAAGATTCTTTCTGTCTGTGCCACATGTGGGGTCCCCCCTCCTCACCCCCTCCCCATTCTACGACTGTCTGTATGAGTATTTTTGTCGTTTTGTAGATGTTATTATGTGGTGCGGGCGTTCTATTCTTACTTTCTCTTTTCCACCAAAGCTCTTTTTTATACCCCTCTCTCCCGAGGAAAGGCCTCCAGAGGCTGGTCTCCAGCACCATGCCTTCCCTCTTATATGATGAAAAAAGGGGGAATCATCTGTAAATTGCATGCAGGCTTGTGCCCTAATCATAACAACTCAATGTAACTAGATTGACTCTCTCCCCCTGCCATGATGTGGTGGTTCATGAGTAGTAACAGATCCCCCACCCTAAAGAACACATGCTTTTAATTCTCTCCTGACAGCAAAGAGAGATAAAGATGAGAGCGACAGAGACAGAAAGCTAAGACGAAACAGATTATGACATATGATGTTCATGCATTAAAAGTTTTCTACTTCTATCTATCCATCTATCTAAGAACATTATCTAAAGACACTGAACTCCAAGACTATTAGCATAGAACAGAGACTAAAGGTCCTGAAAAGCATACCCCCAACAGAGACTGTAGCCTCCACCAGTTACCTCGAAACAAGTGAGGCAAGTAGTAAAGAGGAAAACTTGAGTAAGTTGTCAAAATTGAAATAAAGCAGGGGTCTCAAAACGCAGCCCTGGAGTGCGCCAGTTGTAAAGGTCCAGATTGAGAAGACTCTGTGAGGGTGAATGAGGTGTGTCTGCTCACCCTCATCACCTGGAGTCAGCCAGTCAGAAAGTCCTTGAGCTTTGTGACCAAACTGGAAGGAATAATGACGTTAAATAATGAACTGTAGTCACGTAGGTTGGTGGAGAAGATGTGTGCTGTGGTGATCAGTTAAGCAAACTGGAGTGGATCCAGTGGGCTGGAGCAGTACCAGGGGATTGTGCTTAAACCACCAGCACATGAGCTTTGAACCACTGGGACGAGGAGGTTTTCAGGCCCACTAGGGTGGACCAAGCATGGAAATGTCAGCGTGGGGCAGTGCTGGAAAGTGTACCAGTCAGTTGAATAAAACTTATAATAAAAGAGAACCTTGAATTCAGAAGGTTTACTTTTGTATTTTTATGTTTAATGAGGAAAACAGATCACACATCTGTGAGCCAGGTGAAACTACAGGGGGTTCAGTTATTTTGCTAGACTTTCACCTCTTGAGTCCTATTACATCGATTCATCCATTATCTGTAACTGCTTATCCTCACTAGGGTTATGGTGGGCTGGAGCCTATCCTAGCTGACTTTGGACAAGAGGCAGGGTACACTCTGGACCTTCAACACAGACACGGGGAAACATGCAAACTCCACACAGAAAGGCCCCAGGAACCAGGCACCTTCTTTTTGTGATGCGACAGCCACCATCGTGCTGACCCCAGTGCTATTACAGAAAAAACATCTTTGTCACTGAGGTAAACTTTGCTTCTACTTTACACTATTCCAGTATAGAGTTTCAGATGGTATTAAACCATGAAGTCCTATTTAAAATCAAGTTACTGTACTGTATTTAAGAATTGTCCAAATATACAGAATATTTTTTGTGTGCACTCAACTCAGCATTACCGGGATAGGTCATCTGGGGACAGGTGCCCCCGAGGCAAACTGCTGTCAGTCACTTCAATGCACTAATAACATGCTTGTGGTAAGCTGCGAGAGCATCGTGTTTCCGTCTTGTTGATTGAGGTGAAGTGTGAGAAGCCGCAGACTAACGATAGCATTTCATGTCAGCTTCACAGAACAACGTCAAGACAAGGTATCGCCGCAGAAACTTGGAAACCACTTCAGTTAAATATGCATGTACATGTGTCTTGTGTGAGTGTGTGAACATGTCTTCTTGTTCGAAAATGTGTGTGTATATGCCTGCATGTGTTGTGTGTTTGTGTAGGAGGTTTCTGGAATTGTAAATGTAGCGGCAACTATCCAGAAAAAACAGCCCGCTAACACGGAAACCCCACCGGGCCTGTCTACGGTGCATTGCATGAGCTTCACGTATTTGGTCCGCCCTGCACGCGACTTCAAACCCCACCGGGAGCGTTTCAGAAGCGAGTGTTTAGCCCGCCAGACTTTGTTTACTTGCTCAGATTTGGCCATTTCCCGATGTATATTCTTCCAACTATGCTTCTACATGTGTAACTATGGTAAGTAGTTAATTGGTTTCGCTTTTGTCTGTTCTTACGACTGGCAGTTTGCCTGGCTTCCTCACGCAACGAGCTGTGGACGGGCCCGATGGAATTTGGGTGTAAGAAGCTGAGTAGGTTCTTACTGTGATGAAGTACAATCCAACGTAAAAATTCACAGTCAGGTAAAGTACATTTTATGATGTTTATTAACAAAGGACAAAAAATAACCTTAACTGCAAGGTGGCAAAATAAACTAGATGAAACTTTACAATATATGATACAACAAGACGAGATAATAAGTAGTGAGCTGGTCATTAGACGGTAAGAATAAGGTGAAACCAGAATCACGCGTCCTGTGCTGATTAACAGAAGAAAATGTCCATGGTCTAAACAAATAAACAACTAAAACTATATACAGTCGTCCCTCACTATAACGCGGTTCATTTTTCGCGGACTCGCTGTTTCGCGGATTTTTTTCAGTGTAATTTTGCATGTTTTTTTTTTACAGCGTACTGCACAGTATGAACGCGCATTGTGTTCTGCGTCCTAAATTGGCTAAGGGAGAACCGCACGTGTTCTGCGTCCTGATTAACTAAGGGAGTACTGTACAAAATGTGTGTAAAAATGTGTATAAAAGTGTGTGGTTAGGGGTTTTACGGCCTTAAAACATGTATAATAATTGTAAAACTTACTTCGCAGATTTCGTTTATTGCGGGTTATTTTTAGAACGTATCCCCCGCGATAAACGAGGGACCATTGTATATTTAAATTTTGGCTCCTACAGTGAGAGTCCCGCATGACTCACACTGGTATCCAATACGCTAGCAGAGAAGCTCAGTGTGGTCTCGCTAATCCAAAAATGGGCAAAGAGGTGAAGATGTCAAAATGAGAGTGAATGGCTCTATGTGCCCTGTGATGAACTTGTGACGTCGCCCTAAATCAACAAGGATAGGCTCCAGCCACTCTGCGACTTGTTGGCATTTGCTTCACTGACAGATTTTCACTTTGTCTAAACCTGCATAAACCTTAATATTACTATGGACTTCCTGCTAATGCAATCATACCGAAATATTTTTTTGTCGATTTTTTGATTTTAGGATTAAAGAGCCAACACACGTGTTTGTGCTCCAAGAGCCAAAGCAAACAGGACAACCTGTTCCTGGCATGTATTCCAGGAATGCGGGCTCGTTCAGTGCGTGGTAAAAAAAAAAACATTGCAATCAACATCAGTCAACATAATAACAATTGACAGCTTCATCCTTCATAAGTTACAACCCACATTGGGGTTGGCTCAGATGAGTCCTAAACCCGCCCTTAGTAGTGCTGCTATAGGCCTAGACTGCCGTGGGATTTCCCATCATGCACCGAGCTCTTCATGTCCCATTATTGCATGTCAATAAGCTTGTGGGGAAAGCATGCTTCTGTTCTGCGTAGTTCTGCCCCAAATACAATGAGTAGTTTTAACACAGTGAAACAAATAAAAATTACATGAAATTAAAATAATTTAAATAGTATTTGGATATTCTCTGCAAGATTTAGGTTCCTGCCTACATCAAAATAGGCAAGTTAACAAAACAGTATTGCTGATCCTAGTTGAGTGAAAAAGAGAAACTGAAGGTGTACGGCTATGTTTTTTGTTTCATAATGAAAACAGGTGAGAGAATATTCGTTTGAATTTATTTATTACACTAAATGTAGTGAAGTCGGTTTCTTTTGGGTCCGGCTTTCTTTAAGGCACACTGAGCGAGAGCGAGAGGTGATGTCCATGATTTCAAAAAACGAGTCATCAGGCCACAGAACACTTTTCTGCTGCAGGAGTATCTGTGTCTGTGATTCTTCAACTTCAGTATGTCCAATCTCCACACACACACACATACACACAACGCACCACTCCTCTCTCAATTTTACTGTGTGTGCGTATGTAGGTGTGTGCGTATACACTGTAGTATGAGACTTTGACATCACAGCTTTTAGTCACACGTAAAGGGTTTCCCTATCTGAGGGTGTGGGTTGCTAGGCAACATGTGGCAGGTCAAACAGCAGCCATGTGTGTGGTGCAGGCTGTCATGGCAACGCATAGCGATCCCACACTCGTCGTAACAGTAGTACCTGTGTGTAGTGAAACCACATAAAAGGCTTGGCTCTTTTTGGACACATCAGTGGCTTTTTTTTTTTCTTCTGTTTTTGTTTTTGGTGGGTTAAAGGCGCCTCAGCTCATCATTTAATAACCAATTAAACTGTCACCTCTGCAGGCTGTGTGATGTATGACTGTATATTGCAGGTGAGAGGATGAGTTCTGGCATGTCCTCACAGCAAAGTCAGAGAGACGATTGAAAAAGGACACTTAGGCAATGCATTTCCAATGCTGCACACACACACACACACACACACACACACACACACACACACATGCCATCCACCTCTTCTCTTAAGTATATCATAGTTAGATGGGACATTTTTCAGGAGATTAAGATAATTGTGTTTGTTCCAGCAGGATTGTAAAATGATGGGGAAGGCAGACAGGCAGACTGTTTTGACTTCATAGCTGCTTTAAGTAAAGCTGTCAGTTCAGTTCAGGTCGGTTCAGTGAAACAGACTGCTGATATTATGATGCACTCACAAGGCTACTGACAAGACAAAAAACATGTACAGGAGAACTGGATGCTGGGGTCAGGGGGTGGCTTTCCACAGGTTTTCTAACATGACATGATCTGTTCTGATGATGTGGATGGATGATTTTTGAAAATTTCTATAGGCTACAGACTAATAATAGACATTGCAGATAACTATTCAAACCTTTATGTCCCACAAGAAGAAACTCGTGCAGTAAGTCAGCATAAAAAGACATGAACAGAATGAAAACACAAAAAAGATACCACACATGCAATAAAGAATACAATAAAAGCTCAGGTCAACCTGCAAAAAGACAAATGGTCATCATGAACTTAACTAAAACAACTGAAGAACAACCTCTATTTTCCCCCTAATTAGTACCAAATCACATAGTTATTTCTATGATATTATTAGGAAACAATACACCAAAATACAGTATGAGGACTATATTTTTAGATGTGTAACTACTGATGTACATCCCAATTTACTACATGTTACTAATTTAAAAAACTGCAGCTGACAAAAAACGAATTGCTGTAACATGACAGGAGGACAATGAGCCTGAAAAAAACTTTAGGAACTATTCATAACAGAGCATTGCAATTGCAGTGTCGCTTTTCGCTTGTCTACTCTTGTCTTTGCACGCTCTTTAGTTTGCATTAACTATGGCCAACCAAGCTGAAAGGATAAGGAATCAGTGAATCAGTGTGAGAATCATTTCACACCTTATCAGTCACCTAAACAGTTCCCCCACTGTGCACACACGTTGGGAAGACATCCATTTGGCAACCAAAAGCACAGATACCCAAACACCCCGCTGAGCTTATTGTGCATTTATGTGCTGTCAGGATAATCACATACAGCAGTTTCCTATAAGGAATAACCTCCAGAACATTTTCCAGTCACTCACTGAAGAAGCAGGTATGAGGAATGTGAAGGACACAAATCAAAACAAGTACATCGCGATGTCTGGAGACATACTTTTCAGACTGATATAAGTACAGTACAGTAGGTACCACAAGTGTACAAGTAAATCATTTTTGATTTTTAGGATTAAAAAGCCAACACACAAAGCAAACAGGACATGCTGTTCATGCATGGCATGTATTCCAGGAAGGCGGGCTCGTTTAGTGTGTGGTAAAAAATAATTATTATAATCAACGTCAATCAACGTAATAACAATTTGACAGCTTCATCCTACACATCACTTTCATCAACCCACATTGGCTCAGGTGAGTCCTGTACCCTCCCTTAGTGATGATGCTGTTATAGGCCTAGGCTGCCGTGGGATTTCCCATCATGCATCGAGCTCTTCATGTCCCATTATTGCATGTCAATAAGTTTGTGGGGAAAGCATGCTTCTGTTTTTTTCAATTACTGCAGTTCTGCCCCAAATACAATTACACAGTTTTAAAATAATAATAAAAATAAAAATAAATACAATTAAAATAATTAAAATAGTATTTGGGTATTCTACACTAGATTTAGGTTCATGCCTAAGGCTCCTCATTATGTTATAGAAAGTCAAATCCCATATTACATTTCCTTCAAAATCTGTTTGCTGTTTCCCTCTAATTAGTACCAAATGCAGCAAGGTAGGGCAAGCTCTATAAATGCAAATGTGTCTCCCTGATTGAGTGATGGCGTTACACCACTGGTCGGTCAAGTGTAAATATACCACATTCATGACAATAGTACATATATATACTGGATACATATGCAGTATGCTTCCCTGTGGTTTCTTTGGCCAAGCACAAAAGTGGTGGAGGAGATATCAGGATGTTCCAGGGTGAAATCCTTTTAAATCCGTCTCTTTCTGGAACTGAAACGCAATCTATGATGATCCAAGTCAAACCAAAACATTTTCTTGGCAGTCAGCAGCTGATCTGAAACTGATAGGGGGTCTGGAGAGGTTGGGTAACAACAATAACACCGATCAAACATTAAACCGCTGAGCTGCTGATTTTCTTGGAAATGCATGTCTTTGTGGGAGACTGTTACAAGATTAACACAAAGTGTCTTGAACTGTGTGTGTGTGGGAACATCATAGAGAGACACGACAGACAGGGAGACAGACACTTGTCACATTTTGTCACTATGGATAAATATGTATCATGTATGAGCTCCCATATGAGGAGCAGGTGGGAAATGTTGCTGGTAGTGGACAGAGGAAATGCTAATGTGTTTTCAGTCGACGTACTTCATGTGTGTTCTGTCTACTATTGTACATAATGACAGTAAATAATGTTTGCACAGTACGCCTTCACAGTCAAGCAGTTATAATCCTTTGGACCACCAGGAGATTCAGCTCTTTAGATATTCAAAAATCTATTGTATTGCCTCCAAGTCATTATTTATTCATTTGGCTGTTTAGATAATATGCATGGTCATATATTTTATATACTTGGTTTGTCTGCTAACGTTTGTGGTAAGAACAAGTAAATATGTCAGGTAATGTTCTTTATTGGCCAACATGGCATAGCTTGCATGCATTTTTAAAATATTTTTAAATCTAGCCTGCAAAAATCTGCAACATGTATGTACACGCTGCTTATCTCATCTGACTGAGAAGAATGAGTTTGTGGCCACACAGTGAGACAGTCACTCTAGAGAGGGCCGTGACACAACAGGTAACACTATCACAATATCCAATGAGCGACAGATCAACTATGAAGGACATAAATATATACATGCAAATCTATAGGTTTCATGTTGTTTTTAAATAATCGGGGATTGAACAATATCCTGTTCCCCTTGGATAAAGAAATTAAATATTAAGAAGAAGAAGAAAAACTTCTTACTCAAATGACGGGATTACAGACTACCCTTGGCTTCTGTAAATGAGGGAATAAACAATTGTTCATTTTAAAATAAAAGGCTTAACAGTTTTAATGTTGAATGTTAAAGCTCATTCCTGAGATCATTTTTTTCTAATCATTTTCTTACCGATGAGAAAAAGCTACTTGAATACCTTTATACATCCATTGCGCTCTGCCAATGAACGACACCTGGCTCTGCCACACGTACACTCAGGACAATCAAGACTTTTCCCGTCTGTTGTTCACCATTGTTCAAACGTGCTACCAGTTCCTACCAGATCAGGGGTGTCTCTCTCTACCTTTAAAAACCTGCTGAAGACCCAGCTCTTTAGAGAGTACCTTCTCTCCAACAATACCAACAATTGGACATCCTAAATCTATCCCCCTCAAGAACTGTCACTTGATTCTATGTGATGTGAGTACTTATTGCTGCACCAACAGGTCCTGGTCACACTGTACCTTGATTGTTTCTCTTTTTTGTAGGTTGCTTTGGATAAAAGCATCACCTAAATGTGGATGTAAATGGTTTGTCAATGAATAATAATAATAATAATAAAGTCAGAAAGTGCTGTTTGATAAACGTGCTGGTAGAGGTCTACCCTAGCCCCTGTGAGGTTAAACCCAACTATCAACACACTGCTGTCCAGCTTCTCAGATGTAAAATATCAATCCATCCAAGACTTGGAGTGCTGGTTTGTAGTCCTTATTTAAAAGCCTGCATTATACAGCTTTCGTGCATGTCAAGTGTCTACATTACTACAGGATGGAAACAATATGTTGGATGGTAAAATGTATTTTATGTACTGCGATGCCTTTGAGGCTGGGCAGGGTTTCAGATTGAAGTATAGTAACAGTTTAAAGCTGTTTCATATTTCCCTGCTGATACTGCACATAACAAACAATATATGAGCTGAGGCAACAACAATGCTGCTAAACAAACACACAGGCAGGTGGAATCATTGTTACATTACTAATAGAAAACCCCATGGGACCATCATTGTTTCTGAATGTCATTGTGTCTCAGTGTATAAGGCTGATCCCAGTACAGCACTATTGAATGTGGCAAACAATGTCACACTTAATTACAGAGCTGCGCTCCAGGAACACAATACTGTCTACTTTTAGCACTGACTTTCTGGGAGTCTGTGTGAGTGTGTGTGTGTGTGTGTGTCTGCGTGTGCACATGTACACATATGACTGCATGTTTATATCATTGAATCAAGGAGCTTCCTCACTGTGGTCAAAATCCAAATGACTTCCCATGTGACATTCCTGTGCTGGCTTCACAATGCTTTCTGCTGGTGGCCCAGGATGTGACCTCAAACACACACACATTTTTGTGGCTGACCTTAAGGAAGTGGCTGATATTCCTGTTCAACACGCACTCTGGGCACTAACACGCAACATGTTACTTTTTTCATTTTTACTAGATTTTGGTTACATTAACAAATCGTGTGTTACAAGAAACATTTCTGGTTATAACATAAGTTTGTTCCATTCAAACGAGCATTCTTGTTAAAATAAATGATTTTATGCGTAGTGACAGCTTTCATCTACGTTATGTATAATTACATACATTTACATCTGGTGTCCGTTTAGATTGGTGATTTTTCTGCGTCTGGGCTATAGCTCAGCACTGATCCATACAGGGTTGGGAAAAGGACAGTCATTAAAACTTGAATCTCATTAAAATAATTTATTTGATTTACTGAATTTAATTCATTCAATTCTTTATTTCATTTTTGTAATATTTCATTTCATTTCATTCATGCACTAATATGTCCCTTCACATCAGCAGCTAGTTTCTGATCAGGTAAATTTGTGGTGTCTATGAATAAAGTTCATACAGGCACTGTGGACAACACAGAGGTCCTGGAAGTGACACAGGAAGACCGTGCATGATTGATTGATTGATTGATTTTGATTGGCTGATTGAAGTGTTTATTTTGAATATGCAAACAAACAAAAAAAAGAAACTACGGCAAACATTTAAACATAGAAATACATATTCGAAAAGGAGTGAGAAGAAGAATAACTTATAAACTCCCAGCCCTTCACTTTAAATAATGAATGACAATACCAAGCTTCCTTGCAATTTACATTATCTTACATGTCTGCAGAAGATGTAAACAGAGTGTGCAGCATCATGCTAATGTGCTTGTGTGTATGTTCATAGAAACAAACCCAAGTAAAAAAATATATATTTTGAACTTATGCACGACTGGAATTCCCATTTTGGTGCCCAAGTGTGCAACAGTGGTTTGCTTCCTTTTGAAGACTACAGTCACTTCTCCGAAATTGAATAACTAAAAAAATTGTAGATGACAACACACTAAATGTATGCACACACGCTCAGTCACAACCTATAAAATCTTGCAAATTTTGGTGTATCGCAGAACCAAAACAGAACAGAGGGATTGGCAAGAAAAAGGCAAAGAAATGGCCAAATCTGGATGGAATAGTGGATGAAGAGAGAATGAACACAGTTCAAGTCACTTAATTGTGCCCACATTTCCCTTTATTAGCATCCAGTTCATCTCATTTAACAGACAAAGGAGAGAAATCCAAGGAAAATAAGGGTAGGTATAATTAGATGAAGGGTTTAGCCCAAGATTACCTAGACTCACCTAAGTGAGTTCATGTTGCTCACGTCGCACAAGATGTATTATTTTGTGCGCTTTACTAACAGCGTGAAAAAAATGCCTGTCAGAAGAAATGTAAAAAAGTACAGAAAATGTGCCACCTGTCATTTGGTACTGCTCACTCCTGGCAGTGCTGTTAGCGATTGTAGTAGGCCAGTAGCCAGAGGAAGGACCCTGGCAACGAGCCTTGAAAAACTTTCCTCAACAATTCTCCAACTTAATTGTGAGCCGGCATTAGCAGGAACAGTCTCATGTGTAGGCATTTCCTTCCCTGACTGCCGTGCTGCTCCTTCATTAAATAGTGAGCTGTGGAGTTTACTTTCAAATACCACAAGTTCCAAATGGTCTATGAGTATTACTTAATCTAAACTATAGAGCAGGACCCAAATCGGTTGATATTATAAAAAAGTGACTTTACGTGTAATTTCCCAATTACAGTTTAATGGTAATTTACTCATTAATGAAGCTCCAAATGTCCTTATCCTGTATGTGAAAGCTCAAGACAGACACGTGTTGTGCTATAAACAGAATAAAACATGGACATAGTCTCCATGACGTTACCCATAGGTTTTCAAAGAACTGCTGCGAGGCTCAGTGTGGCGGCTCTGGCCAAAAATGGTCAAAGATGTGGCTCATCGATGGATCTGAGTGGGCTTAATGAAGGCTGGTTGCTCAAACAACCCACCACCTGTCACGACAGCACCCACCTGTCAATCAGAGCAGCACCCTAATTATGTATAACTTTAACTCTTGATATAATTAGCTATAGAGACCAAAACAGTTTTTTGTACCAGGCTGTGAACATGTTTATTTCTGCTGTGAAGTTGGACGTTTATAACCAGCTTCATGTGACCATTTGAGGAACTGCAGTGTTTGGCACTTCTGTGTTGGCTTTATTTCAGAGTCATTGAGGTTGTCTTGCATTGTGCCCTGACTGGAGCTGAGTTAGCGTGCTGTTATTCTTTGCTTTATAACTGGTAAATAAACTTTTGAAACTGGCAGTAAGAGCACAAAAGAAAAAAAAACACAGGCATATTGTACCTCTGTGTACAGTATGCATACCCACATGGAGCTCGGTTGAGTTTAGTGGCTTCTTGCCCTGGTCAGCATCTAACTGGCTGCTTATCTTTGGAGGAATCTCGGAATTTAGAGTAAGGGTTAGCTCGACATCCGCACTTCCTTACACACACACACACACACACACACACACACACACAGGTGTGCATAACACAGTCTCAAGTTAAAATAGGCATAAAGACTGGAGATCAGTATGGCCTGTTCATGGAAACCGTTCCAAAGCCACACTCAGCCGCCTAAAGAACACAAGCTATGATTTCTGTAATGATAACAATAACACACACACACAGTCACACATCGACACACATATGGCTTTTGTTATGGAAACACAGTTGTGTGTGCTTAAGGTTAGGCAGGGGAGTGGTGAAACTGTTCGCTCTGTAAGCCCAGAGTATCTGGATTTCATTTGCCTTAAATCAGATCTGCTTTAAGAGCAATTAGAGTCAGAGTCCATGGCAGCCCTGTGTTTCTGAGGGTTGCTACGGGCAACCAGGGGCACTCTGGAAATAATAGCACAGCTGTATAGTAAAATGTGCTGGCATATCTCTAATTTAGGTAACATGCGAAAGTGAGTTTACAGAAATTACCTGCCAAATTCTGTTAAGCGTGGACTGTTTCATGCCAGATACCATATGTTGTTGCTGCAAACACACACTCTCTCTCTCTCACACACACACACACACACGCACAGACATATACACACATCACTGTGCTTCTACATTTATGAGGACCTTCCACTGACTATCCACTGAGTCAAAACTCAGTGGATGAACTCACACAAATTAAGCACTTACACATGTGATTACACACGAGGACAGATATTAAAGTCATTTTCCAAGAGTGAAATTCACATACACTAAACACTAAAACTAATAAATGAATGCTTTAACATTAAATATACATTACAGCTACATTCATTTTAAAGCAGCACATTGTTCCACATGCTACCAAAGGGGAGAGTTTATGAAGAGCGGCATTCACAGGAATGCATCTTCAGTAAAACTACGTTACACTGTGGAAATGATAGATATGCAGGCAGCACTCAGGCAGTCTTCCATTTATGTAACTCGAAAGTGGAACTTGCCAAAAGGCTGTAATGAAACTTTTGGGTGTTTTCTGGTTAATGAGCTCTTTGTAACCCAGAGTTTGACTACCAAAAAGTAATTTGTAAAGTAAAAGAAGCCCTTTTTTTCTTTCATGACTCTGCAGTCCAACAAGAACAGTGGAAGCCGTGTTAGAGTCAGTTGTCAGAACATTAATATCCATTAATATTGTAAGTTAATCAGCTTAATAGTTCTTAATAAGGACCTCCAGTGTTTGTTCTGTAGCTTGTTCTGTAGCTTGCTGTGTACCCTCAGCTTTCTGCATTTCAAAAGCACCAATTCACACAGATTCACACACATACACATATTTCCTGCATAAGCTGTTTTCTCTCAGTGACCCAGGGCTGAAAAAATAGCTGAAAAATAATCTGTGTCAGTTTAAGTCTGAGTTCCATCAGGAAAGGTCAATCAGCCAGTCAACGTTTGTCTCCCTGACATTTTTCCTTCCTGGAGGCCCAGAGAGGAAAACTGCATGACATACACAAACTAGTGCATTGAGTTGTTTGATATACCTGCTGTGTAGCACAGCGTAGCCAACCGGTCTAGCAGCAGCCTGTACTCTGTTAGTGTATTTCTAATTGTAGCATAGCTTTGTGCCAGGACAGACAATGAATGGACTGAAGCACTCTCCCCCCTCCTCTAACCATGGCTTTAACTGCCTGTCCTGTAACCATCAAACACTGCCACTGGTTTCCTACAAGGCTTTGGAGCGAAGGAACATGAAAGGAAGAAGAGGAAGACAGCTGAGGCCCCACTTCTCCTCTGGATGTGGTAATAGATGGGTAGGGCTGGAGGCTGCTGGTAATTGGTAGCTTGGTGTTTAAAGAGGGGTCCTTCAACTGAAAAACCTCATGGGAGGTCTTTAATTTATGCTACTAAATACGCCCCTCATCCCCTCGCTCCAAGTGAGGACGCATGCGGTATAGACGTTTATGCTTTTTGTGTGTGTGTGTGTGTGTTCTGCACATGCACTACGTACTCACATACGAGTTCACTGTATATGCGTGTGGTTCCACATTTCTGGCCCTTTGCTGACTCAAGCTTCTAGTTTGATACTGTCTCAAACTGTGATATGTGGTGCACAACAAAGTCTCCACAGTTCAGGGGTGAAACCACAGGTTTACTGGAGAGGCCAACAGTGGTTTTACAGGTTTAACCATAAATGTAATTTTACTGGGGTTTTTTGTTGTCGCTTTAAGGACTTAAAAAGACTTCTGACTGTATTCTGTAAGCCAGAAAATATATTTTTTCAAAACATGAGTACTCCAACATTCTGGAAGCATTGTGGTATTCCTCATATTTTCTGTCTGGGACCCCTGACTTTTGTTCTGCTTTAATGTTCTGATGACTTAGTCATCATTTCATGAGAGTAATATCATGAACTCATCTCTACAGAACTGAAGCCTTCAGGAATATATACATCATCAATGACATCATAAAAGGAAATGTGCTGTGGTGATTACAACGACAAAAAAAAATCATTCAACAACCAGAAAGTCTGGATGAGTGACCAGTGAGTCCTCACCTCTCCAGTCACGTTGTCTTCACTATTATTGTTGCTGTGCGTCATTGTCTCTCTCTCTTCCTCTCTCTGTGCTCATGATGGGAAATGTTGGGTTTCCGCTCTTTATGAAAGGTGTCATGGGATAACTTCTGTCATGATTTGGTGCTGTATAAATAAAATTGTACTAAAAGTGAAATGATATAAAGTCTGAAGTATATCTATAGCTTCTTATAAGCGCAACTACTTGCTATGAACTAGTGTTCTCATTCAGGAAGCAAACCTTTACCTACCTACACTTACCTGCAGGAGGCAGTTGTGCCATCACCTCCACATACTGTACATCATCTGCCATGTGCAGCAATCAGCAGCAATATATCTCTATGCCTCTACATGAATGTAGCAGTGCTGTTCTGTCAGCTGGTGCACTTCAGGTATTTGACATGGAGGAGGTATTTGACATGGAACTTATTTATTATACTTAATTATTCTTTCATGTAGAATGTTAGAATTTTTAATGACTGTTAATTAAACCCACTTAACTTTTATTTCAAACCCCCATTAAGTAAATTCACTATGGTATCCAGTTAATAGTATTTTCTCTGAATCATGTTCACAACATGTAGACCTACACACTTCACTTTGACTGCCCTCTTCTTCCTCTTAGTACTTTTTTCCAGGTTCAATTCTCCAATGACTATAGATTATAGACTCAAGATTCAATATTATATGTTAGAAATATTAAATAAGTCGTTACATTTCTGGGATCTGGTTCGTGTGCTCTCATTGTGCGACTGCACACTGTCAAAGATGCTCTGTATCATTCTGAAGACAAACAGTGGACTGGGGTGTTTTACTGATACGTCACTGATCTAGGTTGATGCATTATTGTCTTTTTTTTTCCAGCTGACTGGTTTGAAGAAAGAACACTGGACAAAAAAATAATGACACTTTGTAAATATTGCAAAGTGGCTAGTGAAGAGTAATTGAAGGCCTGACCTCGACAGCATGAAATCTAATGTCAGTATAAGACAGAAACAGCGCACAGTGCTGATTTTATCGTATCGAGTTAAATGAGCTGAAAAAAGAGACGTAGAGTGAGAGAGAAGAAAGAAATTTGGACTATTTGTTCCCATCAGCCGAGGCAGAATTCCCCTTCTCGAGTGTGAGCATTCCTAAATCATTCCTTGGCTGTTGGCTCTGGCAAGAGCCCAGAGTCGAGAGTGAAACAAGGACTGGGGAGCAGAGCAGTACACGGCGGGCCAGCGCAGTGCAACTCTGAGCTCAGTGACCTGTGAGCTGAAGCAGGGGAAAGGCCTCCACAGCAAATTCTCACTCACTCCCATTCGATTAATTTGACTTTATTTTAATAGTTTTAAAACGCTATTATATTTCATATTCATTTATGTCTGTTTGGCCTCTCTAATTGATGTAACCCAACGACAGAGCTGGGTATTGACAACAATATTTGAAATACTGAGAAATGTAGTGGAGCTCTATAAGACTGACATGTTTGGTGCCACTTTTTTTGTTTTTATTTTGTATAAATAATAATAATATTAATATTATAATCTAATTTATATGAATTGAAATGTATTGATAATATTTTTTGCCGCTTAACTGGGCCAAAATATCTTCATTATAGTTTCTATTATATCTTGATCTTAAACAATTAAACATGTTTTGTGGTAAAACAGACTTATTCTTATTATATTTCTAAAAGGAAAATATTTTGCCTCTGATGACTTCACTGCCAGTGAACTGTAACTGACAGTATTTGTTGGTCCTGTCCTTTCAGCTTCTTCACCTTCTTCTCTCTTCACCTACACTTTGTCTCTGTTGTTGTCTATCTCTTGTGTATCTATAGACATTCTCTTGCAGAAGATTGCTTCAAGTGTTGCAGCATCACTCCTAACTGTTTCAGCATGTGGACAACTCAAGACATGACTGTGCAGTTCAGCGTGGAGCAGATTTAAGACAGAATAGATAATATAGATATCATTAGAAATGCAATTTCATCTTTGTCAAAATTAGTTGCATTGGATCATTGCCTTTTGACCTTCAGTCTAATTCATGCCCTTAAATTTAAATATGTATGGCCAAGTATTCCACTTCAACAAATTTACAGGGTCAGTATTGTTAGGGACAGATGCAGCTGGTTTATTTTTGATGAATCCTGCGACTAGCTACATGAAACAGCACAGAGCAGATCGAGCTGGCTAAAAGTCAGATACAGAAACGACATCAAGAATCCAGTCCTGATCGTAAAAACAGACAAAGGGAAACAATTTAAACTTTGTACAAAGTCTGCTGGTCAAAACACACCACATGAAGCTGCATGGAGATGGTCTGATTCGTACAACAGATCTTAATATGAACAAAAAGCGTGCTGCATCTAGAATGGTTATCAGCAACACTGACCCCTGACCTTTGACCTTCAATCTCAGCTGTTATCTACACACAATAGACCGGGTGAGGGTGGAATCCTCTCTGATTTCCTCACAAACCCAAACAGAGTTACCCTCAGAGCAAAGTCTGTCTAACAGCACAGACTGATGACTTCCTTTACTGCGCACACACACAACTCACACACATAGCACAATACTGAGGCTTGTGTGTGTTTTTTATGAGTACACGTAACACGTGATACGGCAGATGAATGTGTGTTTGTGCGTGTGTGAAGGCAGAAGTTCAGCCAAGAACAACACTAAAGCCGGTCTTCTTCCTTCCTGTCAACTAGGGTTGAGAGGGGACGGGCCATATGGACCAGAACTCACTGACCATCACCAGTAGAGATGTTTAAGTTCAGAATAACTTCACGGAGGAAGAATTTGTATGGGCAAGTAAATTTAAAAATATAGAGACACTAAGAAAGCCTGAATCTGACAAGAAGCCAAAAGTCTTGGGACCAGATGAGACACATTCTGCTTAGACTCAAACAAACAGAGTGTTTACAAGGTGCATCTCTCTCATCATGGCATATGCATTTAAGGTTGCATCAATGCCAGGAGACATTTTACATTTTGCAGATAAATTCTTGCATAAACATAGAGCAGATGAGACGAGGAAGACCATCAATGAACTGTAAAATCCTGAGGCTGCAACTAAACTTCTCCACCTCTACCTGCTCCACTCTGAGCTGCTGGACTGTTGTTTTCAGCTCAGCATTCAACATCCCCATGAAACTGACAGGCAAACTTAGTATAGCCATGCCTGCAACCCACTTCATATACAGAACTCTGGGTATGAGGATCATCAGCCAGATTTCAAACAATGATTACAAATCAATCTTGCAGAGTGGTGTATAAAGAACGAGCATTTGCTCAGTGTCACAAAATCAAGAAGCTGATTATTAAGACAGATAGACACACCCCTGACTCAGCAGGTGAACAGTTTTAGGTTCCTGGGAATCAGAATCACAGACAACCTGTCATGGTCATTACATCTCCACCCTGGTGAAGAAAGCTCAAAATTCCAGGTTCTTGTTCACAGTAGAACGTATCCAGAAATATTACAAACTGGGGGATGTGCACAGTCCAGGTGTGTGTGTGTGTGTGTGTGTGTGTGTGTGTGTGTGTGTGTCCTGACCTCCATTCTGAGTGATGCATCGGACCCCAGACATGGTCTGGTAGCCACTCTTCTCAATGATCTTCAGGTAGCGTAATTGTATAAAAGAGGGTGAGACAGAGGGCCAACAGCTCAACTCAAGCTCAATGTGCCTCATGTTTCTGTTTACAACACTCTGCCATGACGCTCTTGGAAACATATTAACCTCTATGGGCCCAGCTGAAGCTGTCAATGGTCCATCTTAGAGAGCTATAATTGCTTAAAGATGGCTCAAAAATGCATGTGTTTTATTAAGTGATTACATGTTTTTATGTAAAAGTTACACCACTCTGTGCAGGTGTTGGACAGATGTGGTGAAGCAGAAAGTAGAACTGAAATGTAGTGAATTTCCAGCTACCTTAAAAATGTAATTAAATACAGTACTGATAGTACTCAGTTACTTGGCACTTCTTGTGATGTGTTATGCAACAAACATGCTACAAAGCCAGCAAAGAGTGGAAAAAAACATGAAAACATCATAAGCTGTTTTTTCTCACCACAGAGCAACTTGTTTATTTGAACTCCACTGATGAATAATGTTAATGAATGTTCTATACAATTAAATTTTTACTGGGTAACATTTTAATAGGAATAAATGTCTGCAAATGATCAACTACAGCAGTGATTCAATTCACGGAGGGTCAAACTGCAAATAAAGTCAGTGTGTTTGGAATAAAGAGAAAAGCTAAAGAGTTCAGAGGATCAGTGATAGCTATTGCAAAATGCACAAAGTAACATTGACACAAGTTTGTATAGTAGGAACTACTTTCAAACATAGAAACCTTTGATCATGACACAAAACAATTTGAGAAAAAATTATGGATTTGACAGCATCGATGGAAAAATCGTAGATCAAAGTAATTTGCAGTTTGATTGTCACAGTTTGATTGTATGTTTTTCTGGGATACCAACAAGGTATTTTCTTAACAAAAGTTATTATAAGTCAGATAACAGTCAACCAGCATTTACGTACACACAACACAACAAGCTTTTCGAAAAGAAAGTCCATAACTGAGTCCATGCGGACACAAATATAAGCCCAATTTCTTTGATGAAAAACGGAAGAGCCATCTGAATTATCCTTAGAACTCTCTTTGCTTGCGAATGTTTGGGAATTTGTTAAAATTTAAGTGGGTATGGTTGTCTTTTGCAGAGTCTTTTCCTACAGAAGGAGAGGGTAATCAAGCTGGTGTGATGAATTACTGAAGAAACCAGAAACAATTAATAAACCTTTGGAAAGAACTGGCACATCTCAGTTATGCTGGGAAACGTCATGGAGCACGCTCAAATTGGTCTTTACGCATTGCTCAGTGCATTCATGGAGCTGCTAATTGCATAATGAAGCATAACTGATTTTTGTTCACCAAACTGTTAAAACTGTCAGAGTGAACTCCCAGAGCCTGTTGGTGATGATTCCAGATGCCATGAAAAACATCAACAAAGACAAACTAGGAGTGCACGAATGAAACGTGACCAAGAAAAAAAGATCTTCAGGGAGACAAACACAGTGGTAACATGATCACTTACACCAAAGGCAATTAAGATGACAGATAAGAGCACATGTTCACAGAGGAGACAGACATCAAGGACAGGAAGAAGAACTGCCTCTTAAATCTTTGCCAGAGATTAAACACAGGAACACCAGTTGGTCAGGAAGTTACAGCAGCATAGAGATGTGACACTTTGTATGAATGTCCTCCCGCAGCACAACTCACATCACATATCACAGCTGATATTTTTATCCATTCCATATGGAGGCAGATGATTTTCAGCTCTTGGAAATGTGGTTCCTTAACACCAGGGGGAACATCCCTCTTACGCAGTCAATGCAACAAAGAACCTCACAGGCCAAGACAGCTTCTCTCTCTCTGGTGAGCACGGTCAGTTCTCTGGATAAAGGAAGATTAGATTTCAAAAGGCTATCTTGGTAAACACTGTGGAACTGTTGATGTAATTTTTGTTGTATTCTGTACTCTTCTCTCCATATAGTAGATTTCAGTCTTACTGATGGAGTTTACTTTCACCATGGCAGATACAAAGTGCATACACTGGACATAATACAAAAACCAGAACCTACACATATTTCAGAAAAAGGCCCCCAGCCTTAAAATGACTCACTTGTGGGGGCTGAATAAATCTGTGCAAATCTTTCACGTCACACTGGAGAGATTATATATCTCACCTGTCTTGGGAAATGTTGCTACAGAGAGGGACATCTGGACTACCTTGAACTGCCTGTAGCACTGCCTACTGTTTTTAGTGGAAAAAGCTCTGCGGCATTACAGTGATCAACAAACTTAGTTAAAACAAAGATTCACACTGCTGGTAGGTTTTCATCCTTTTGTGTACTGCTGCTGTTTTGCAGATGATGTTTCACTTACTGCAGGCTTCTTATTTTCCATTAAAATAACCATTAAAATCAATCTTTTGTGATTTATTAAAAAAAAAAAAAAAGCCTGGCTGGAAACAGAATAACAGATAGCAACAGTGAGTCGGTAAAACGTGGGAATGATTATAACCACGTGCATCCAAAAGCTGAATATAGACACAAAGGACAGATAAAGACGTGTAACGACAGACAGAAGAACTTGCAAACACAGACGAGCACGCTCTGTCTGCCTCTCCTCCGCAGGCCTACACATATAGACATGGGCTAAAGCAGAGGTACACACATTATAGGATTATGTGGCAGCTAAAGACTTGTTAAGACAGAAGTCTATTAAAAGCAACCCAGCAGAGCTCTTTTTGGCAGTGGGCCTTTGATGTTCTCATAAGAGACAGATATGACTGCTATGATACTATGACAGAGACACATCATAAGCTATAGCTTCAGACCTGTCAGTCAGGGCACAATTACACATTTGTTTCAGTGAGCTTTATGACTGAACACTACAGTTGTGGCTGACATGGCTTTTTTAAGGCTGACATGCACATTACACATCTCTGTATGTGTGACTGTGCTAAAATGGATTCAAAGGCTTCAATACCAAGAGAAATATGGCTCTATAAACTGTGATGCCTTCATGTTTACGGATGAATTACGGATAGATAGACAATTCTACATACTATATATGCATTTAATGACTGTATCCGGCTGATATGTGTGTGTATTCTTGATACATGCTGATATTTACTTTGTGATACCTTTTTTCAGAAAGTAGACACACTCATAAAAGTGGAACACAAACATTTGCTCACCATAGCACGTGCAACATTAACCCCTAATCCACCCCCACCCACACACACAGTTCAAGACCCCCGTTTTACACTTTAACAAAGTGCTTCCTTTAATAAGAACTGCCTGCAGAGGAGCTCCCCTCACTCAGCAGTCACCACATCTCTGTGGCATCTTGTGTTCTGTGTGCATGTGTTTGTGAGTGTGTGGTACTACCAGGGACCTTGGGGGTCTTGCCTCAGGCCACATTATAGCTCCTCATCACACGTGATCTCTCAGTAATAGCAGGGCTTGTAGCAGCTAATGGCAGCATCTCTCTAATGATGTGTCCATTGATCCAAGTCCATGAAGCTATTTTGAGAAAACTGCGGCTTCTCTACCACCCGCCTCCGCTCTTGTCTCTGTCTTTACAAGGTGCCATTAGTTGAGGTTGAGCCTGTGAGGTGAGTGTGGCCGGGTTAGAAGTGGATCTGGGTTCATGATGATGAAAATGCCTGGGCTAATTGAAGGCCACGTCTCTTTGGCTTTGGTTTCACAATGAGGCCTGCTGGGCTGGTGAAGGTTTGTGGTTCAACAACTGACTCTCTGGAGTTTATTTTTACACTTATGCAAAACCAACAGCAAGACAATGGCTGCCTTCTTATCCATTCCCCCTGAACAAAAGCAGAGGAAACCACAGACTGTCATCACACTGATGTCACTCGATATCCCATACTATATTATTATCGTTCATTATTATGCCATATCATCGTATAATAATGTGTATGCCCACAAAACAGAGATATATATACAGTATATATAATAAGATATGTTGTTTATTGCATAATATAGTACATCACATCTTGATATTAAGTCATAATTTACAGAATTATACTAAATAGTATTCTGGTGCAGATCTATCACATTACTCTTACACATGCTTCCCTACTTGCTGTTACTAATTTTACTGTGTACTGTAATATTAGTTCAGGTTGCATTAGTTGTGGGTACTGTATGTGCAACTAGTGCCTCTAATATGTGTTTTCAATGTTTGTCTTTGTTGTCTCTGCAAAATAAGTTGACGTTTGTTTAGAACCTGTTTGACAGCTCATGTTTCAGGACACGTGGGGTATTGGGCAGCATGAGCGCAGTCATGCGTTCACAGATCTGACCAATTAACTACTACACTGTGATTCAAGGGAACATTGCCAACTATTCACCAAAGTTTTCTTGGACTCACACAAAGAATGTTGGTTGTTGTCCAGATCTGTCATGATTCAAGATGTTCACTTCCAACACAACAGATAAGATAATGTTCAGTTTTGATTGACACTGTCAATCAAGGTATCAAGGTATTTATTAAGTGCACCTGTTGTGCTTTACTTTCTGTCACACATATTACAATGTGTTGATAGTAAAGGTGGGTGAAAGTGTGAAATGATGAGGTAAATGTATGTAAAAGTAATCCCTGTAAACAAAAAGCTTAGCTTTCAGACCGCACTGAATGTAACATTTACAACACTTTTTGCTGTTTTATCCAGTGAGGTGACAAGTCAAATGTCACAAAGTATGGAGGGTATTTTTTGGCCATTTCAAGCTTTTTTATTTGATAGATACAGCTGAAGAGTGAGAGGAACATGGGGAGAGAAAGATAGGGAATGACATGCAACAAAGGGCCGCAGGTTGGATTTGAACCCTGGGCCTCTGCGGTAAGGACTGAGCCTTTGCACACATGGGGCAGATGTTCTACCGTCTGAGCCACCATGCTGCCCTCATTCAATGGATAGAAGTTTTCCTTTGGCAGTAAACCAGCATTTCCTGTAACTGCCATATAATTTACTTATCCTTATACAAAGTGGCACAGATACAAAGGAAAGTGGTCATTAAGAAGCTCTAGCTTCCACGTACAAATTCACTCTCTGATGACTATAAACTAGAAGGACACTCGGAAGGCATGGCCTTGGCCAAAGTGTTTTGTTTCTACTTTTCTTTGTTTTGTTTTCAAAAATGTTTTTTTGTATGTTTAGTCACTGCAAGTGTGACAGATTCACTCAATTCTATTATAGACAGTAATTATCTTCCAATCTTAATGAAAGTGAAGAATTATTTGTGTGTGGTTCAGGTCCACTTCAAAACTGAACAGGTTCTTTCTAGGCCGATGCTACACCCTTTGACCAAGTTTCATGGAAATCAGGACCGTGGTTTTACCATAATCATAATCATAACCATAATCTTCCTGACAAACAAATGTCACTAAAAACAGAACCTCTGTTAGATGAGCCTTGTGATCATGAAGGTTTTTAATACATTTTAATAAACTGCAACTCTCTGCTCCCTGCTTCTCTCTCGCACCAGGTGCCAAATATCATGCATGCATCGCAGCTCTATCCAAAAATATTCTGTCATGTCATTAAAGGTAAAGTAACATTAACGTCCAAAGCCATCAACATCAAGAACATTTAGAGGCAGCAATGTTATGAAGTGGATGGAGGACAGAATACACTGATCTGAAATAAATGGCTGCATCATGTGAGTCTAACTGCACTCTGTGATGTCCGTCTGTCTATCTGGATGTGTGGAAGTAAGTTTGATTATTAATGTTGTTTCTGCAGGTCCTTGTTTTTGTCAGAGTTTCTTACAGATAGCAGGAAACTCCATCTCCATTCCTTTTACAACAGTGCCACCCTGTGGCTGAATCTGTCATTGCACAGACATTTACACTCATCAGAGCGACACCTGCTGCATTACAGAGGAGCTATGAGAACTTTGAACATCTGAATTTATCATTATGTGGCATAGCAGACTACCTTAAAAATTGACTATTTCTTACGTAGATGTGAAAGGCGGTAGAGCAACTTTGTATATTTAACTGTATATAATATGTAAACAAATATTTCTATAAAATGTGCTATATTACAAATACATACAGTACATCTGAAAAAGTTTGTAAAAGTCACAACAATACATTTTATCGCAATTGTTTAATATATAAATGAGACGTAATGTCCTGAGCTTGCTGCCATTTATAATTCATGTTGCTGGGTGGAAGTCGGTTTAAGAAAGTAGTCTGACTCCGCTTGAAGCAGAAGAACCTAAAATAAAGCAGTGGTGCTTCATAAATAATCTATTGTGATCATCAGTTCTGTGGGAAAACAACATAGAAAGAAAACGGAAAGTAAAAATATGTTGTTGTTTTTTATTGAAGCTAAACCTATACAACAACACATCTGAGGGGACCAAACTATTAATCAAAAAGTTATAAAAGTAAATAAAATAATCCTTGTTAAGTCTAACTGGTATTGGGTGAGATGCTCACATGCACACCTATGAAGCAATGAATCCAACCTGCATGACTCTGGACTGGGAGGAAGTCGGAGCACTCAGAGAATCATTCATACATAGGGGGCAACTGGACCCCCAACCATCCCCTGCAGCGATTACACACATGATGTAGAAACGTACAGCACACAGAATGTGTACATCTGAGGTGTGAATGTGATGAAATTAACTAATATGCTTACAAATCTAAGATTAGTTAGTTTCACATAGAAAACAACTAAATCAAACATGTCATGTAGAAAATGAATATGGGCAAACTGGGCTTCACACCACACCACATTCAGCAAGCACTGCTCAATATCAGCAGTATTTCATGTAGCAGTAACCAAGACAAAGAGACAAAGACAAAGACATTACCTCAGTCTGCACTACTAAGGAACTCTTAACCACAAGTATGTGGTGTGTCTGTGATTTTCCCAAGCAGGGCACAGTTTACATTAACAGCCAAACCTTTTATTTTCCAACAACACACTGAGGTGATTGTAGGAGCCCGAAAGCATTTGTTGTGGTGAAATGACATAGTTCATTGATTATTCAGTAATTTAAATATTTACAGTAATGCAAAAGGTTAATTATATGATTCTTTAGATTTATAATGCGTGGTTATAATTTAAAATATGTAAAATTCATTTGTAATTGATTGGACTGTGTTAGAACTTGTTTGGACCTTTAATGATCCCAAGTGAAGGGAGTTTAGAGGCGGTACAGAGAGATAAGGCATTCAGGCAACCAGAGAGAGTGGAGCCTCACAGTTTTTTGACCTCTTTCTCTATCTCTCCTTTTCTGTATATTGATTTTTATTTTTTTGTAAGTGGAAAAGATTTTCGACTTAAAGTAAAGAATTTAACTTTACAAGTGCTCTCCTGGATTTTTGTGGATTTGGATACACATGAGAGGGATGATAGAGCATCAAACTATGGCTTCATTAGATGGAAACCTATAATATTAGTCAAAAAACTTGCTCTGCATGGATTAATGGATCCTGGAACTGCCTGAATGCAAGTGGATTATGGAAGAAGGAATATTGGGGACATTGTGGACATCGTGGACTAATTTTGTGGGGACATAACGCTGTAAGTTGTATCTTTCATGTGTCAAGTGGTCCACAGCGTGGATGAAAGAACAAGTCATTGTGCATGCCAAACAACAGATCAGTCGCAGAACAATGTTCTCCAGAGATGCCAAGTTTCACACAGAGTGCTGATCACAAGCCAGCTCTAGATATATGCATTTTCCGCACATTTCACAGCCACCATAGTTTCTCCTTCATGCCCATAAGGAGAGGATGAGAGAGCGGGGTTGCGACCAGGAACCACACGGCTAGATGCCATGAAGTTCTAGACACACTGGTCCTTTCACTCTTAAAACAATACAGATAAATAATGTACTGTCTATTCTTAAGAATCATATTGAAATATACCCTAAGTACAGGAATGTACTTGATGTTGACTGTAAACATTTAGGACAGGAGCACATGTGGAGATGAACTTTAGACATTAGAGTTTTATATATTCCAAAATGACTTAATAATTGGGCAAGATCAAGCTGAAGAATTCTCTGATCTGATGTAAAAAACTTCACTCTACTTAAATACTTGCACGTAATCAAAGGAAGGGGGTGTTTATGAGTCAGAGTTCTGTTTATTCGAGTGTTGTGAGGAAAAATACAACTGATTTCATCATAACTTTTTGTTTTGTGGGATTTATTTCAAGGCTACAACTAAATAACAGACTTACATGTGTTCATAGAAGAAGTCATTACATGAAAAAGTATCACAATCATATCAGCAGAAAATCAACAAGATCCAAACGAGAAGCCACCATCACTTTTTATTCTACATTTTGTCCTTGGTGGTCAGTTTCCACTCACGCCTAGTGACATCTAGCCATGTGCACATCTTCAGTGTTCTGACCTGCCCACACTGAGCAGGCTGTATTTCTGTTGAGTTTGAAGTTGTTCCAGAATAAAATTATTTTCAAAATTGTTTGCAAATTTAAACCATTTTTATCATGAGATTTTTTTTAGGATTTGGGCTGATGGTATGCATATTTGACAGAGGGTCCAATCACTTTCAGAAGCACTGCCTTCATACGGTCTGTCACTTTTTTCCTGCAGCCTACACGTCGTCAGCAGACAGGGCATGAAGGCAAGCCCTGCACGGACTGCCGAATGAAAAATCCTAGTTGAGTTCAGTGTTACTAGTCTTAGTGCTGACTGCAGATGCCTTCTGGTTGGATTCGCACATACGCACACATACGCACACATACGCACACGCACGCACGCACGCACACGCACGCACACGCACACACGACTGAGCAGAGATTAAGAAGTCTATGCACTCCTTTACAACCTTCACAGGTGTGGCGGTACTTTGCGTCGTCACTTGGATGGAAAAGAAAAGAAGGTGATGCGCCAAGGTGGAGAGGCGCTTGATGGCATTTCATGAAATCAGTCAGTTGAAGGCGGCTCCTGAGTTTCCCTATTGACTGAATCAAGAAAAGAAAGAAGAGAAAAGTTTGATTTTGTCATGCTGGTATAAAATTATGGTATAATGCAATAGCCTGTTTTTTAGTTCTTGCTTCATTAACAACATGTGAACATGTGGTGTTGTATAAATGAAAATGTCTAGCCCAACCTGTGCACGTACCTTCCTCCCGTGCCTTCATGCGGGCAACAAAGTTGTAGCTCTTGTTCCTGCGATAGTTTTCATAAGGGTCGTCCAGTGACACCCCCACACCTTTATACTGGTCCCATTTATCCCTGATGTCTCCTCCTTTGATCGGGTCCTGGATGCCCTGTTCTTTGGCCCCCAAACCACCTGAACCACTCCAGCCTACAGCAGACAGGACAACATAAGAACAGAAATCAGCGTATACACAGCATGTGGTTTATTTGACGGGTGGATGGAAAACCACATAAATATATCTCAAATATTCTCACAGGAACAATGGATAAGCAGTTTAAATGATGAAATAAAGAGAAAACGAAAGAGCATACCCATCTTCATCAGCAGCTGATGGCCCTTGTTCTCTTCCCCTAGCCTGTTATCTGTAGTCAGCTTGGAGGGAGTGGCACCCATCACTGATGTGGAGCTGTACAGAGCAGAGGAGGTGCTCGTTTATACAACAGTAACGCATAAAAAGCACCGTACAGCAGCTGAAGGAGACTTACGGAGGGGACGAGCTGCGGGATTTGGCACCACGGCGTCTCTTGGTGGGTGAATGTGAACGGGATCTGGATCTGGAGCGAGAGTGACTCCGAGATGACCTGGATCTACTCCTGGACCTTTAAATAGAGGCAGGTTATGGAATGTTAGGCCAAGTAGGTCATACACTATGACCTACTATGTATGTATGTATAAATGTGTGTTTGCACACCTGGATCGTGAGTAGGAGCGGGAGCGGCTTTGGGAGCGGGAGCGGGATGAGCGGGAACGTGACCGGGACGACTTTGAAGAATGAGAGCTGGAGCGCGACGAAGACCTCCCTCTGCTGCGAGAGTGACTCCTGGAGCGACTGCCTCCACGACCACTGGGAGGGAAACAGTTAGAGGAAGGATTAAATGCACAGAAGAAGCATACGGGTCAAGAGAAAAAAGATCCAAATGAAGAGGACGCTCACCTGTTGCGTTTCTCCTGGCCCTTTTTTCTTCGGGCTCTCATCTTGGCTCTGAAGAACTCATACAGGCCGTTCTGCTCCCAGCCTTCACTGGTGGAGGAACAAACCACAGCCAGCTGTGAATTCTGACCTACAGCACATTCTGGCAGAAGCTACACCAGACACTGATAAAGTGTGTAGGATTTGGTGGCATCTAGTGTTGAAGCTGCAGACTGCCACCAACTGAATACCCCTTGTTTCATTCTCCTCATCCAACTACAAAGGAGAATCTACAGTGGCTACAAAGAAAAAAAAAAAAAATCTGTCCCTGTCTAGAGCCATTGTTTAGTTTGTCCATTCTGGTCTACTGTAGAAACATGGCAGCTCATCATTATGATCTCTATGGAAACATAGTTAGGAACATTTTATCTGTATTTCAGTCAGATTTGTCGAGGTGTGTGTACCTGTTCCTTGGTCGATCATGAGACGGAGGACTGTAGAAAGCTTCCACAGCAGCGAGCAGCCGGTCACTAGGAGGCATAGGAGGAGGCAGCCGGATGTCTTTAGGGTCCAGAGGTTTATAATCACAGTCCTCAAGCTGAGCAATAGACAGGAAACAGAGGATCATGAGACACGCAGGTTTCTCCTGATTTGATATATAATCTATTTGGCAATTTCTGTTCCATAAGTTACTGAATCATATCTAGTCTGTAACCAGCTGATAACATTCAAATCCTTTCATGTAACTTACTTTGACCAGTGGAGCCATGAGACCAGCTGGCAGGTCAAAGTAGGGTACGTTGGGCACCAGACTGGGGTCATCTTGGACCGGATGCTGCCGATGACGCATGTGGGGTGAATGGCCGTTGAAGCCGTGTGGGGGTGGGCCAAAATCTGGGTGTTGGCCTCCACCCCAGGGAGGGTGCTCAGCCCCCATACCTGGGGGAGGAAGCCTCTGATTGGGATGGTGATGTGGAGGAGGACCCGGCATGTCTGGCAAACAGAGGAGGATGCTGTTAAAATACGAGAAATTAAATACAATTACACTGAAGTAAAGTTAATTATTGGCCGCTTCGCACCTCCGGGATAATCTCCCTGAGCGTAGTCAAAGCGGTGCGGAGTGTACGGTGGCCTGTCGTAGTGGTGTCTGGGAGGAAAGTCATCCTGCATGAAGCGTGGTGGGAAACGTCCAAAATTGTGTGGCGGTGGAGGCGGCTGGTTAAAAGGTGGGGGCTGCTGGTGGGGAGGGAAGGGCCCTCTGAAATGGGGAGGTCTCTGTAAAAATTCAGACCAGTATACTAGTTAGGACACTAATAATACTAATCAGAGAAATGTAGACTACATAACACAGAACACTCAGAATCAACTAACACGTGCCTGCATTCGTGGAGGAAACGGGGGCTCCCTCTGGCCCCATGGAGGTTGGTCAGGCTGGTTCCCCCATGGCGGCTGCTGCTCATAAGAGTTCCAAGATGGAGGGCCTGGGTCCGACCCACCTGGACCGCTCCAGGGACCTCCTTCTCTTGGTGGACCTCCACTCCAGTTCCCTGGGTCCCTCTGCTCGTTCCACATCCCCTCGTGACTGTTCCAGGGGGGGCAAGGAGGGGGAGGCTGGTTTGGGTCAAAAGGAGGCTGAGGAAGGACAAAAGGCAGAAAGGGTCACACACACACACACACACACACACACACGACTAGGACTGCCCCCTAAATGCTGATGCTTTGATTCATCAGTGCAGTCGCCCTTCAGAAGGCTTGCATTTTGTCAAATCACTGTTGGTCACAAAGAGTAATGAAGCAGGACAGATCACATAGGTCTTTACCGGCTGGTTGGGGTTCCAGGGGCCCATGTGCTGGGGGTCATACCATGCAGGCTTGTTTGAGGGAATATCTGACGGGCCACTTGGGTTGCTGGGGTCCTGTGGTCTGGATGAAGCTCCATCAAACTCCCCTGGAGGGGGACCAGACATGGGAGGCTTCACATCACCTGTACGCAACACACACATTGGCACATTAGAGGACAAACATACATGTGCTTGACCAACATAGAGTGGGTCATAAACTGGCAACACCAAAGACTAAAGTTTAAGTTTAGATTGTGACAGTACTGTACAATAACATTTTGGTTTTGTAGTCATGTGAACAATAAATCTGGTTTCATGTACGGTGACACTGCAGGTCTCTTCTCACCGGCTTGTGTGGTCATAGGTGGGGCCTTTTCAGGCTCGGCGGGGGCAGCTAGCTGTGCTACAGGCGCAGCTTGTGGCTGCTGCTGCTGCTTCAGGCTGGAAACAAACTCATCGTGTTGGGTCTTTAAAGACTGAATCTGCTGCTGGAACGCCAGCTGGATGGGCTGCACCGCTGCAGCATACTCTGTTATCAGAGATGCCTGAGAGAGAGAGGACAAGGGGGTGTCAAGTGGGAAATTGTTGTTGTTATCGACAACTGAAAGCCACTAAGGGATTTATTTCCTGAAACAGGGCATAGAGGCAAGCGAGACCTCTGGGTTCACACATAAATGGGTGGGACCAGCACATTTTTGTGATTTAGGTGAAAACAGGTAGTGCTGTAAACTCGGCCTACTTCGCACACCATGAAGAGAGATGGAATACATTATAACCCATGCAAAACTGCATCAAAACTGAATTTGCTCAACTGCTAGCTTTGTGCCAGCAGGAAAGCAGAGGCTCAAGTCTTATTTTACCGACCTGGTACTGGCCGAGGCCGAGTGCTGGATTCTGGAGCTGCTGAATGGTCTCCTCATCAAAGTACCCGTTCTTCTCCCAAAGCTGCAACAACTAGAAGGAGGAGGAGAGGGGTGAAGAACAATTTTAACAACAACAAAACAGTTTTCCTATTCAACATAATGTGAGCAGAAACATTTATTCAACTATGGATGGATGTGGATGTGAATATTAGAGACTAACAACTAACATGTAGACATTCATTACCCTGTATACCACTATATCATTAACTGGCAACAGAGGCTGGATAAGTTTATCTGAATGTTTTATTAGAATTATTTCGAGTTAAAGGGGAGCGTTTTAGTGTCCTGCCATGTTTATGTTACTACCAAGACTAAAAATACGTAGAAAGACTTCAAATGTTAAAAATGGACACAAAATGCAAAACCACACTACGGTATGAATGTGCTTTTCAGTGTTTACCCTGGTGATCTTCTGCTGCTTCTCTTCCTCTACAGCCAGGAAGCTGGTGCAGTAAATGGGAACCACGACTTTCTGTAGCGCTGCCAACAAATCCTTCTGCTGCTTCCGCTGACTGGGAGGAGACATTAAACTTTTTTTCACAGTTGATTACAAACTGACACAGCCGTTTCGTGAAGCTTACATGTTGAACTCATTGTAGTTAATAAACTAGTTATAGTTACAATAACAACTAGTTATTATAATAAAAGTTAAGTAACCAGCAATGGGTACACAGAGTAAGTGGTTTTTATACTTCTAAAGTACCAGTTAAAAAAAAATTGTGTTCATCTACAAAGCAGAAAGTAATAAAATTAAAAAAAAACTGGGACACTGTCCAAACTTCTGGCTGATACTGTAGGTGTGTGTTCTTCATGTTCATGAAGGTGAAATCGGATCTAAAACACTAGAACAGAATGCTAATTACCGCTGAGGAAAGTGTGTGCTTATGTGTGCATTTAGATTTGCGTACCAGTGATGGAGAACATCGTTGGTTAAATAGATGAGATGTAGGCGGAGCTCAAAATGCGCTCCATCCGTGGTGATGCGATTGCGAAGATGTGATGTCATCAGTTCACAATGCGGTGGAGATTTGGCGTTGTTGAACATCCAGTTCTTACCACCCTGAGAGAAAGACCAAACACACGAGGGAGATGTAAAAGTTTCTTTCTTCTACGTACATGAGCATCCCTAAAAGAAGCTCCATGATGGCGGCCTTACAGAGATGGCATCCTTGGTGCAGGTGTCTATGATGGGCTGCAGCAGGTTGTCAAATTCTGTGATGTCCAGCTGAGTTTCCAGCAGCAGTTTTTGTGTCTGTTGCTCCATAGCCAGAGCGATGGCTGCAGTCACTTGTTCCTACATTGAGAATAAAAAACATGTGGCCTTTAGTGGAACAGGATTTAGGAGGAAGGAAACAAAAGCGCAGAAGGGAAGACACTTATTAAAGACAGTCAACAACAAACACATTTGACACTGTTGCTCTTTGTTATGTATTCACAGGTATTTATTCCCTTTATAACCTCAGACCCACGTTTTGTTTGTTGCTCTACATGGACTGAAAGTCTCGCTCTGTACCTGTCTCAGTGAGTGCAGATGCTGTTCCTGCTGTTGCAGATTCCACAGGCTCTGTTGGATGAGCTCATCGATGGAGGGCGCAGCAGGGGGAGGAATCTGAGGTGGAACAATTATCTGCACTGGTGGAGGAGGGACGTCAACCACGTCTTTGGCGCCCGGGTTGTACATGTCTGGAAAAACAACAGCAGGAGGAAAACAGCAGGGAATATGAACGTCTGAAGTCTGGACCGTTTGGTAAAAGCTGAGGTTGGGAGGTTTAATGACATCTGATGACATCCCCAAAGAGAAATATGTATTCCATTGCACATCAAATACAAGGCACATATTGTGCCGTTTTCAATCAAAGTAACCTCTGAAAGGTCAAATAAGACGTAACAGCTTACACACAGCAAGCAGATGAAACGTTCCGGGAACAAAGCAGAAGGTTGAACAAAATTGAAAAGACATGCAACCGGTGTAAACAAACACTCATTCCTAACCCCCTGACTACTGCAGAAACTGCTGCTGAAAGGAAACACGTTCTCCAAAAATCATAAAGAAAAATTTAAAAAAAAGGTCTCTTGGAAAAGGTCTGCAAACAACTTCTCGACTACAGCAGGGCCGCACAATGTACATGTTTTATACTAGACATGTTTTAAAAACAAGCTGTAAGATAAAAACGGTTTTACTATGCGTAAAGATATATAAAGGGATGTCCAGAGATATTAATATTAACAGCCATATAAAATCCGTCTATCACTAAAGCTTTGTTTAATCTGAGTCTGCTCCCAATGGAAAACTGGCTCCACACATTCAACATGTATGCTGATTTTAAGCCTCTAGTTTGACAGCCATGTGGCTCAGTAGTAACAAGAGTTAAAAGATGGAACTGATAATAAATATTGATTAAAAATAATGAAATGTGTGAGACTTCAAACATACTTAAGTTTGTGACTTCACACTCACACTTCATTGACATCAGTATTGTAGTTATACCTGGAGATTTGTTCCACATTTATTGTACAGTAACATGAGTGCTGTTGCAGCTACTCAGCAGTGATATCAGTGGAATATTACAGGGACTGTGGATCCCACATCCAAATAGAGATGGACACATGAGCCCACAGCTGCCAATTGTTGTAAATCTCGGCTCAAACTGTGGTAGTGAAGAACGTGATCGGAACACAATTCTCTCAACTTTCTGCAAATACTGATGCTGTGAAACAAACACCTGCTTTTTGGTGAAATCGTGCAGCCCTTACGCTACGGCTCAGCGGAATACTGAGAAGAAGAATTCCAGAGACAAACCGGTTAAACAACAGTGTGTCATTTGAAGACGTGACACCAGGCTTCTCGTTCTATCTGAACAAACGTAACATCGTAAAGGAGATAAGCCTCAAATATATTCAGTCAAGCTTCAAAAACAATACAGAACAGAAACTCAGAAGTTAAACAGAAAAAAGACATACAACTGAAAATAAGCACGTTGAAGCACAGGTGTGACAATGTCCAGCAAAAATGTGCAAAAAATGAAATATGACTTTCCAGCTGGGATTTTGAATTGGTCGGACAAATCTGGTTCCAAATAAATACCTTCAGATTTATACTCCTCCCCATCGTGGGTAGAGGGATCTGAGTGGAGAAAAGCAAACTTTAATGCATTTCAGTGTTATGACATGACTGACAGAAGAACTCCATGCAACCCTGCACAACACTGTGCTATTAGAACCAGGCTGTCCATCACCTGACCTGTCCTTCAGAGACCAAAACCTGACTGTGGGTGTTGGGAGAAGCTCTGACCTCTTCTGCATAGGCAACAAGTGGCATTAATAGTCTGATGAGTCAAAACTATGTTAGTTTGCTGCACCTAGTGGTCTAATCGCTGCATTGCAAACTCCTCACACCACCCTCGCCTTCTTATTGTAAATGAGAAACAACTTTCAATTTCAAAGGCCCTGTCTGGAGTCAGTACTTAGTTTGTCTGTTCTGGGCTACTGTAGAAACACTCCATGAAAGAGGACCCGCTTCCACTGTAGATATAAAAGGCTTATTTATAAATAACGTCAAGCATGAACACATAGTTATGAATATTATATTTCATGTCTGCCCTACAATCTTACACACTGGACCGTTGAATGCAGTGGTGCAGGACGGAATATGAATCTCTATCAAACTGGTAAACATGAATTTCATCTCTTTAAAAGGACCGGTGTGGAGGATTTAGTGGCATCTAGTGGTGTAGTTACTGATTGCACCCCCTTCACCTCAACCTTTCTTCATAGCTTGAAGGAGGAACTATGGTGGCTGTGATACACACGGATTCAGCCACTAAGTCATTTGAAATGCATGTTTAATCTTATTCACAGCACTGTTAGTACAAGGTATTTTGATTATGTGTCTTGATTAAAAAAGCTCATACTTGAAGGGGCATGGCCTCAGAAGACAGACAGTTAAACTGAACCATTCCATCTTCATAACCTATGCATCATGCAGCCTTCATCACTTTCCAGGTTCTTTGCCAGAAAGTAGCCCTCAGACAGACATGGAATTGTCTGCTATTTAAATGACTGAACTCAGAAATTTGACTCATCAGATATGAAGGACACACTTTCTTAAGAAAGATCAAGTAAAATATGGTGTGTGTTTAAGAAAATGTGTCATTATGATTTTTGTGTTACTTAAAAAGGTCCAGTGTGCAGGATTCAGTCGAATCTAGCAGTGAAGCTGCAGACTGTAACCAAATGAATACACAAAGGGCCCCATTAAGAGCCAGTGTTCAGTGTGTCCATTCTGGGTTACTGTAGAAACAGATAGGTTTTTATGTGATTATATTATATTAGATTCAATTTCTGCCATATTCTGTAAATAATTCCTTGTAAATCTAACACACTGGACTGTATATGTTTAATTAACGCCATTCTTCTGTTTGAAGACAGCTGTTCTCACTATAATAAACTGCTTCTAGTGTCTACACACTGTTTTGTGACGTTACTCTCCTGCTGAACACGCAGCAGTGCATTACAATGCAGATGTTGCACAGACTTCTTGAGTTTTTAAATTCAATTGATATGTTCTGCTTTTGCACTTTCAACAAACACTGCTTAGTTGCCCAATGTTCGCTTCTCACACTGCTCGTATCGTTCATGATGGTTACACACACAGACACACACAACACTTGATACGGTGCAGAGGACAGAGGATACAAATGACCAGATAAAGCACATATCAAATGTTGATGGTGAAGAGAAAGGCTGGCTTATTACAAACTGGGTCTTACTTTTGTACTGGAGATTTCAACAAGGCCAAAGTAATTATTACTGGGAGGAATTGTGGCCCAAAAAACTACAAGCCTCAGTTTGTATAAAAATTCCCCTTTAGGATGTGAACTGCGGCAGACATTTTCAGCCGCAGTTAACAACTTCGTCTCCACCACAAGGCCACAAAGGACGAGTCAGGGTTCATGTTACTAAGTCATGCTGCTCAGATTTCACATGGTTGAGAATGTACATTTGGAGGACAGGCTTCTTGTTTAGGGCTTGATGTACAATACCTAAATTTGGTTAGATTTTGGCCTAAATACATAAATATGTTTATAATGACCTACTTCACTGAACAAAGGATGTTTTAATACAAAATTCTATAGCTATCTTAATTAACACAGCTGCTGCAGCCAAGAAGAAGGGGTGAGCGATTTGGAGACAATCCTCCATCGTGATAAATCAAAGTACTTCACCGGCCTGACTCGAAACACATATGAAAATTTCCTTTGCCTTCCTTCCTTTCTATTAAGCAGTCATATGAAGTGGTTGATCATTTAACAGCAGCATGTGGTGGAGATGCTATGGTAAGTTTTGCAGTTGGCAGAGACTGAAATAAGCCATGTCAAATGTGTGATTTTGTCCACAGTACTGTTAGGACAAGGCATTTTGTGTACTGTCAATCTTTGGTTTATGATGTTAGTACACATGGTACATGGGGCTAATGATCCAGGATTTGGACACACAATGATGTAATGCAACCAGCGATTCTATAATATAGTGTGGTTTGAGTGGTGATATCGCCCAGTCTAGTAAATCCTCTAATGAGCACCACACCTAAATACAATGAACTATAAAACTGACAATATTCTGACATGAAAACTGAAAATCTGATCAAAGAATATGGTAACAGTATTCAGAAATGTTCCAGTTGTTTCTGGCTGCCAACTCTGGGTACTTGATTATTTAGCGGGAAATAATTTCATATGTGCACAGAAAATTTGAAGGTTTCATATCCAGCCCTACTCTTGTTTCAAATAAAGACTCAATTCCAAGCTCAACTGAGTTCAGCTCCACGTAGCCTTGCTATGAAAACATGGCCTAAAAGATGGAGGCAGCTCGTGGTTGGAATGCTACACAACTGCAGGGCACAGCTGACATCGCAGCGGACATTACGAGCTTCAAGGAAGCACAATGACGTAGGTAAGAGAGAGCAGTTACAGTATTTACAACTAAGGCAGGCTTTGAATGCCTATAAACACAAAAGGAAAAATCCACTTTAAAACACAATACACATTATTAATATGATGTTGGAGAGGACAGTTTGTCCCAAAACAGGAAATAATACAGCCAAGATGTTCCATACAGATGGTGTTCTAACTGGATTATATCACTTAAACACAAGATGAGCAGGGCGTTAATATGTTTATCACTTATTGGTCTGTTAATGTAGAAGTTAGAAGACCTAATGATCCCGAATACCAGACAAACTGTACATTCCAACATCATACACATTTCCATGTGCAAATGGTTTTATGGCGGACTGTCCCTTTAACTACATACGCTGCTGTTGCTCCATAGCAAGCTTGCACTTGTAGTAGCTGAAGTATTCTCCCCCAAAGAGGAAGGAGAACTTAGGGTTGTCCTTCTGTTTCTCCATTGTCATCTTTTCAAACTCTGGCCCGTTCCGAGCAACAAACTGGGCCAGCTTGTCGATGACATTCCTCAGTTCTTGATCTGCATCGGGAGAGAGAAGAAGAGACAGACAGACAGACAGACAGACAGACAGACAGACAGTCAGAGTTAATGTATCACTAAAGCAATATCGCACATGCTGTTATAGAAAGATAATCACACCTTAACAGGTGTTATTACTTGGTGATAATAACTTTTAATAAATTAGAAATTCTAATTAGTTTGTCTATTTAACCATTGATTGGCTCTGACAGCACAGATTTGCTTTGTTGCCCGGCTGCACGTAAACATTTCCTGAACTCTAGATTGTTAGCTATTTTGTGCAGTTCTATTTGTTGCCGCAGGCTTTGTATCATCTGCTGACAGTCGCTCTGGTGGAAATATCGGCCTTTTTTCTCGTCTTGACGTAACGATAAAATCATGTTCAGTGTTACTGGAAGGTAGGTGCGGTCTTTACAACACAGGAACAGGAAACTGGGTCGTTTGATAATGTATCAGAACAGATCATCTGTCGCACACGATGGACAACAATTTACAGTTTGTTTTTTAATTTGGCGTGTATCTGATCCACCAGTTCGAACGGTTCACCTCGTTCATTCCTACAATCATCTCCCTCTCAAATTGAGAAGACATATGATGTCCTTTGTCTTGTGTTTCTAGAGTGATGTGTTTTACCAACGAGTAAAACGAGTTAACGAGTTAAAATAATAAAATTACATATTTCTTTAGGGGACCTTCTCATTCCCTGTTTTCTTCTTTCGTTTAGTTACTTCCTACATTGTAGGTGAACATCGAGGACACAAAAACTATGAACTATCACATGAAATGATATAGTAAAGATAAAAAAGTAAACAAAGCAAAACATGTTTTGTACTTCTTCTGCTTTGATGACAGCTTTGCACACTCTTGCCATTCTCTCAATGAGCTTATTATAATCATTAGTATTCTACAGCGGCATGATCATCAACAGGACAGTGACCCAAACACACCTCCGGGTTATGTAAGGGCTATTTGACCATGAAGGACAGCGGTGGAGTGCTGCATCAGATGACCTGTCCTCCAGTTTGAATGGTTTGGGATGAGTTGGACAGCAGAGTAAAGGAAAGCATGAATGAAATACACGTGAAAAAGACTGTTGGAAAATCAGTCCACATGACTACCTGAGAGATTTCATTGAGAGAGTGTGCAAAGCTGAGAATCACAAACATATCACACTTTGTCCACCACATAATTCAATCTGCTACTTCACAGTTCTGATCTCTTCAGCGTCACTCCACAATGTAGAAAATAATAACCACTGCATGTGCTGCGAGTTGATTGCAGCGTGTGTGTGTGTGTGTGTGCACATGTGGACTCCTACTGTGTGTCTCTATATGTCAGATCTATATGCATATATGGCTAAAAATCAATGCCCGGTGCGCAGTCTCTATATCGCAGGAGTTACAGTAAATATGACGCATGTCCATGTTTTAACTTGAACTTTAAATCTGATTTATCGCAGATTTGATAACGGCACTACATTTCAAAACAAAGCGGGAAAGGAACAACACATAGGCAACACGTCTATCACCGAGCTTTTCTACCAGCGTTTGTGATTTTTCTATGTGAAAAGCTTCACGCAAAAACATGTAGACAGCGGTGATACTGAAGTTAGCAGAGATGCTAAACGCAGCGTTAGTGTTAGCTGTGTTGGTAGCATGGCCGCTATCACTGCTCACCTTCCGGCGGGTTGGGGATGTCCATGTTTGGCTTCAGGTACAGCGAACACACCGAACCTTAATATATATTCCAGACGCCAGTCAATTGGTTTTGTGTTCCACTAAATGGCTAAAATAAAACAGACACAAAACACTCGCATTGCCCCCGGTAGGCACACCGGAAGTATTACTGTACAGAAACAGCGCCACGAAAAAAAATCATCCAGTTTTTTTGTGGCGCCCCCTGTGGCCAGGCGCTGAACTGCAGCCCCCTCATAATACTATACTATACTAATACATTTTTACATGTCTGTTTGTCTGACGTGGCAGCAATACGTTTCTGTAGTTATCTGTGCTGAAGCTTTATTTTTGTACATTTTTCATAGACAATTATCTCCTCGCTGGTTATGGAGCTTGAAGTTTTGGGGCTTTTTCTAAAAAGTTTCTCATGGAGCCTGGGCAGTTTTGAGAGAATTCTGGCATCGAAAATCAAATTTGGCTTTGACATCAATCAAACAATGCCTGAATCAAGTCAAGTCTACTTTATTGTCAGTGCTGCTACATGTACGGGACATACAGAGAACTGAAACAGCATTTCCCTCATATGGCTGGGTGCAATGAGCAAAAGACATGAATGAAAAATATAAAATATATACAAGTTTAAAGATTTCACACCACAACTCAATTGACAATTGGAAACATTAGCAATGAAACGTTTGTACTGGGAGGGAAATGTGGATGTGCATTTGTTTACCTGTACTATTTTCCTGTAATAAAATGCTTTTATTCTGAAGAATCAACCCGGAACCTTGTTGTCGTGCCGGCGGAAGTTGCCGGACGTGTGTCGCGTGTGTGTCGAGCAGGTCGGTGTGTGTGCTGTGGAGGCTGAGGTGTCACAAACTGAAGCTCGGTATGTTTCACCGCCTGCTTTTTGCTCTTCCTCTTCGCGTGTTGCTGTTTGTGAACACATGTACTGCTTCGTGTAAGTGTGAGTGTTGTTGATCTGAAGCTGGGTGAGCTGCGTTCAAACCAGATGTTAGCTTCACGGTTAGCCACAGCCGTGTCAGCTGGTAACGTGACCACGATCAGTGTGCAGCGTGGCTGGAAACATGTCATGAAAACTGTATCTGTGAACTATTGACGGGATCAGACTTAATCTGACACTAATGCTTCAGCAGTCTCATCAATAAACGAATAGAAAACATCACAGCACGTATCAGTCAGACATGGCAACTCATTCTATATTCTATTTAAAACTTTAATATAATTTACAGGATGGATGATAATTGCATATTGTCTTTATGTAAGCTAAAATTATTAATAACAACAACTTGTTGACGTTTTGGTTTGTAGTATATGAAGAGTTGTGTTTGATGTAGTGTATACAAAGGAAACAAAGTTAATTACTTTTTAGAATGAGATATTTTACAAATGTATTGGTCATATTGGTTTTATTTTGAAACGTATACACTCTTTTACATTCATGTGCTGTATGTCTGTTTGATTTGCAATGTCAGGGAAGACTGAGGCAAATTCTACTTTAGGTAATCTATCTTGAACTGAAGTTTTCTGTCTGATTAACAGCCAACAATGTCCAAATGTGATGATTTTTTTTTACAATGATATTCAAATATTCTCACATACAGTAAGAGTTTTGGCAGTCCTTCAAAGGTGGCATCATTCACGCTGGAGAAATGTGGGACTACTTTCCACTTTTTAATGCATTCCGTCCTTCCTCCCATATAGCGCTATGGCCAGTGCCGAGCAGGTGGAAGCAGTTGGACAGGTTCTGGTGGACACAGGACACGACCTGGCGCGGCGGTTCAGAGCCTTATTCACCCTGAAGAACCTTGGAGGTAAAACACATCCATAAAACCTCCACAAACGTGGCAAATATTTGTAAATAAAATCACTGTAAATAACCAAACTGCCGTTACTGACATGTTGTATTCAGTCGTGAAAGACGTTCGTGCAGACGTAGACAGAGGCAGCTTTTCTTCTTGCATCATACTGTCTTCATGTTGTGACTCTTATTTCTGATGTGTGGTCAAATCCACCAAAGCAATCAGCCCTTAGGATGAATACTTGGCAAAGGACGTGTGAACTGATTGAAGCTGTGTGCGTTGTGTGTGTCTGTCAGGTGCTGAAGCCATAGAATGGATCAGTAAGGCCTTTACTGATGAGTCTGCCCTACTGAAGCATGAGCTGGCCTACTGCCTGGGACAGATGCAGGACAGACGAGCCATACCCGCTTTGACCGCTGTGCTCAAAGATACACAGCAGGAGCCCATGGTTAGGCATGAAGCAGGTAAACACACTACACACATGAAGCTCACTACCAAACACACATAGGCTGCGCATGTATGAACAGCGATCTATCTTTACTGTTTTTTCCTCTGTTGACTTGTGTTTGTTGTCACTGTGTGCTCAAGGTTACTATAAGCTATGAATGTAAATATGCAGATGAGCTGTCCATCGCTCTGACTGTGTGTCTGTCTCTAGGGGAGGCTCTGGGAGCAATTGGTGATCCTGTGATTCTGGACCTGCTGAAGGAGTACAGTCAGGATCCTGTCATAGAGGTAGGGACAAAACATGGAACCCATAACTACAAAGACAGTGAGATCAGGTAAAGAAATGGGCGCCTGTGTCTCTGGGGGTAGAGTGGGTCATCCACTCATCACAGGGTTGGGGGTTTAATCCCCACCACCCCCTCTCCACATGTCAGGGGGTGCCTGAAAAAGACACTGAACCCCAAACTGAGCTGACTGGCCAGGCTAGTCCACTCACATAGTAATTTCCTATTTCCCATCAATAATAGCATTTTGATATTTCCAACATATCAACGTGTCATTTTGGATGTGTCGCCTAATTAGTGCATTGTTTTTGAATATGTTCCCTACTTTATGTATTCATTTCCCAAATGTAACCCTAATTAGCATATTCATATTACATATGTGTATTATTGAAGATACCTACAGTTTCACTCAATAGAATTTTCACAGTATTAATGTGAATTTACATCACTACTAGTTAAAAGCCAACTATCATTTATTTTAATTTTAGATAGAATCTAGATATATATAATAACAATTGTAGACATCTACAGTGAACACGCCACTAGTAATAATTGAATTGTTACTATTAATAATTTAAAAAATTAAAATTTTGGGTAGTGAGTTGTAGATATTATGTATGTATGAATTAATTAATTAAATGATTAATTTAGAATTACATTATGGACAAGTCTACTTATTCTGAATAGTCAAAAAGTAGTTGAATATGAATATTGTAAAATGAAACAAGAAGAAATAACTTTTCTTCTGTTCTTCTGTTATGTCGGTCCAAACTTGATAAAATAGGTGAAGATAAAACAAATTTTGAAGGTTATGAAAGCTATTGAAAATTTTGGACTTGTGTCCTACATGAAAGGATGTTAAAGATCCTGAATAAAAGAACTTTGTTTCTTTCACATAACGTTAATAACTTCTTCACTAGAACGCCTGTTTTAGCGCCACCATCGATGGTCAATGCGGTTTCGGTTGTCACAGTTGTTGAAACCTCTGATGGGTCTGGGTGTGGTTTCTGAGCTCTAGATGCTTTTATTTTATTATTTTATCCACCATCTCCCTGCTTCCCTACAGGTTGCAGAGACATGTCAGTTGGCTGTCCGTCGTTTGGAGTGGCTGCAGACTGGAGGGGAGAAACAGTTGGATGATGGAAGTACAGATAAGAACCCCTACTGCTCTGTAGACCCTGCTCCTCCAGCAGCGAGGAAGAGCGTGTCAGAGCTACGCTCCAGCCTGTTGGACGAGAGTCTGCCGCTCTTTGAACGCTACCGCGCCATGTTTGCCCTGCGTAACCTTGGCAACGAGGAGGCTGCACTGGCACTTGGAGACGGTAAGATTCAACACTGAAGCTTAATGTTTTATTAGTGTATCAACCCGTGTATAAACCTATCTTTTACTTTGTCTCCAGGCCTGCAGTGCTCCAGTGCTCTGTTCCGTCACGAGATCGGTTATGTCCTGGGTCAGATGCAGCACCCGGCAGCAGTCCCAGCCTTACGTGCAGCTCTCGAGCGTTCTGGCGAGAACCCCATGGTCCGACACGAGGCAGCAGAGGCTCTCGGCTCCATCGGCAAAGAGGAGTGTCTGGCTGTGCTGCAGCGTTACCGCGACGATGGAGAACGCGTTGTCAAGGAGAGCTGTGTGGTCGCTCTGGATATGCTGGAGTATGAAAACAGTGACCAATTCCAGTATGCAGATGGACTGGTCCGGTTACAGGGTTAAAGGTCAAATAACACTTTCACTCTCTGCACTAATGCTTTACCTTATACAGCAGACACAGCTGGACAACTCACTGCTATGTCGGTACAACTGTTGGATCCTCTGATGGAGTTGGCGGTATAAACTCAGCGCATCCGATGAAAACTGGAACTGTAAAAGCCCAAACAAGCCAGATGAGTTGGTGAGCTGCAGGAGGGAGCTCTTGGCTTCTGGCTGTGTGGGTGTTGCTGTATAAGAGGACAGGGAGGAGCAGAGTCCTTTGTGTCCTTTCTTATCTATGTGTTATCTGCCTTTTTCCCACTCACCACTGACAGTAACACACGGCATACTGAGTCTGTATTTGTGGAGTATCTGACAGCTCAGGGCTGATTTTACAACTTCCCCTGGAAGTGTGCTGTATACTTATTTTCCGCTATTATTTGGAGTTTAGTGGAAACTGATGTGATTTTTTTTATTCCTGTGCAGGGGGATTTCTTTGTTCACTCTGTCAAATGGTTTTAAATTTAAGCATTGGTTCTGATCTGGGCTGCACTCCAGTTTATCAGACCTGATGTCAGTTAATTCTGCTATAACAACAATAAAACAAGAAAACAACACTTGTTTTTGCTCCCATTTCACCACAATAAAAGATCTCAGACTTCTTCTCTGCAAACAACGTGTTTATTTCTTATGTTATTCACAAATGACTTCATTATTGAATGAATCAGTATTGGTGAACACCAGATAGTAATAATACAAATAATTCATCCATATCATGTGAGTATGACACAGGTGTGTAATGGACTGTGCACAATAAAAACTCACTAAAATGTGCAGTTTGATGTTGACATTTAGTATTAGGCACTGAGCAGTGGCTATTTCACATTTGACTACAGATACTAATTTTTTGTCATGACCCACCCTATTGCTAAGCTTAATAATTCTTTTTTCTTTTATTAATCAAACTGCACATTTTAGTGTGTTTATACTCTGACCAGTCCAGTACACACCTGTATAGTTGTGCCACACCTCTCAGGTGAACATATGTTTAATTCATTTAGAGTAGAGAAAAAAAGAAACTTTGTCTTAGTTTTTTTACTTGGTAAAAAATGAACACAAAAGGGTTGTTTATATTTTTTGTTAACTGTAATTAAGTCAAGCCAGATATCAGTTCTCTATAGTGCATTATGTTAGGAACAACACAGCCCCCGCTGTAAAACATCTGTATCTTTTATCATTTACAGACAGATGTGTATTGTAATGTTAATTAAATGATTAAATGATGTTGCATACATTTATGATGTCTGTTATCTCAGAGGGGCTGACACATTTAATGAAAAGCCTGAATAACATGATGGTAGGTTCTCCTTTCACACCTTTTGCCAACCAACGATTATTATTATTGTATTATTATTATTATTATCATCAATAATATTAATAATAATAATAACAATACTAATCAAATCTATTTATCATCTATTTCTTATTTCGTATTTCTCCTCCAGGGGGCCTAGCAACCGAACCGTTGTGTTACAGTAACCATAGCAACCGGTGAAGTTTGGGTGCCAACGTTAGCTGAGTACGAACGTGTTGCAGCTCCCATAAGTCCGTCTTTATTTCCAACTGACAGCTGAGAGACAAATGAACTAAACGGAAGAAGGATGGACCCAAACCGAGACAGAAGTGAAGAGAGGCTTCAGTCAGCCGCCTCGTTCAAGGCGTTCATGTTGAAAACCGACACGAAAAGCAACGTAAACCTGTGAGTAACGTGTGAGTAACGTGTGAGTAACGTGTGAATGTTAGCTCAGCTACAGGCTAACAGACGCTCTAACAGAGTTATCCGGATAACCTGACTAAATGAACTTTTCTTTAAAAAAACCCTCCTCAAACATGAAACTCGAGGTGTTCTAACAAGTGAGAAACGACAGCTAAAGTTTAGAATAGATGAAAATCATTTAGTCTATCAAAAAACAAACAAAAAAAAAACTGATAAAGCTGCTGCTGAGAAATGAAGGCAAACTTAAGAAAGACTTGCTGACTTTGTAGAAGTTTCTATATATTAGAATTCCAATGATTTTGGACACTGATGTCACTGAACTGAAATGAAATATAAATCATGTTTTTTCAGTGTGTATTCCCACTGACATTGGTACAGTCCTTAATTCTTCACTGATATCTTTTAATGTTCCAGCTATGATCACCTCAGTCGGCTCCTGATGAAGGTGATGGATGAGCGTCCGCACAATGTCATAGATGTGTTTGAGGACATGAGCCGTGACATGAAGCGGGGTTTATTTGAGGACAAGCAGAGCACCCTGCGAGACCTTCCACAGACTACAGCTGCCGAGCTGCTGGCTGAGCAGCAGCGCATGCTGTTTACTCGGCCAGAAGAGGCTGACCAGGAGGAGGAGCTGGTACTGGCTGCATACACCTACACTGCACATCTGTCTTGATTTGTAGGAGAAACAGCATACAGGTGTAAGTTAGTTTTTCATGGCAGGTGTCAGAAACTGTAATCAAAGTACTGACAGCTGTCACAGAATGTCTGATGATATTCATGTTCTAGTTTATTGTTCTTTGACCAGATAGGTCCTGATAAAAATACAAATTTACATTTTTAAACTGTATTTTGTGCAAATTTCTTGTGTGGCGGCTTTTAAGGACAGATCATTATACAAAGGCTCCCTGGGGACAAACACATTCAAGCCCCCCCTCATATTTAGGAACTGACCCACATACCAGTCTTTTGGAGCGACATCTCCACAAATACATACATAATGCCGTGTCAGTGCAAGCCTGTGGTGCAGGTTGTACTTTCATAGACCAGGACAACACCGCTGTCAAACATACTCAACTAACTAACTTTAATGTAGCTTTACTGTAAAATAAATGGGCACTTTGTAGCTGTATTATTTGGGGAATAAAACAATTACTACATAATAAGTGTAAATATCATCTCAGCTATCTCAGATAAATACATATATATATATATAAACAATAAACAGCATTATAGTTCATTGTAATGTTACCATTATGTTATTACCTACATACCTATTGACCTGATATATATGAATATTTTGTTGGTATTATTCATATAGCACTGTATATGGAACTTACTTTGCATACAGTGACACTGTATATTGGTCTTCATCAGGGGGAAACACCTCTTCCTAACGTGAGCGAGATAGGTTTCTACCTGGAGCAGGCTGGAGTGGGTCTGGGCAGAGAGGAGATGCAGAGGGTCTTCCTTGCACTCAAGCAGCTTGTTGAGTCGCAGGCACTGCTGCGCTGCCGACTGTGGGGGAAGATTCTTGGAACACAGAGCAGCTATATTGTGGCTGAAGCTGAATACAGAGAGGGGGAAGAAGAGGACGATCAGGGCACTGAGGATGCTGAGGAAGAAGAGACCGAGGCTGAGACTCAGGGGAATGAGAACGAGGTGAGGAAGTGGAAAGTACTCGATTAACATGCCAGATAATCCACATTCATTTTCTTTATTTACCTGAACTGCAGCGAACCACTGGATCAAATGTTCCTGTTTGTATATCTGATCATGTTTTCATAAGAAGCCTGCCTGCTAATGCTTAATACAAACTCAACACTTGCTCTGATTGCTATGATTACCTGTTTAGGTCTTGATGAACTTAGTGAAATATTAATTGATTCAATCAGTAACGTAAAACATTCACTCTGCAGCTGTCACTTTCTACTTTTAAACTCTGTTTTTTGTCACTGATTATTTCCAACTGCATCAACTTAACTTTTTTGTATTTCTGTTAATCTCCCATGAATGAAACTTACTCTTAAGGGTAAATATGTTTTTTTGATCTTCTTGTGGCTTTGTTTTCAGATGGATCCACTTCCCCATTCGACCTATAAACCCCTACCGGCGGTGCCCAAGGAGGCCTTAGGAACAGGCGCTAACAAGTTTGTTTACTATGTGTGCAAAGAGCCTGGTCTTCCTTGGGTAAAGCTCCCTTCAGTCAGTCCTGCTCAGATCACTGCTGCTCGCCAAATCCGTAAATTCTTCACTGGGAATCTGGAGACTCCAATTGTGAGCTACCCACCTTTCCCCGGGAATGAAGCCAACTATCTGAGGGCACAGATTGCTCGGATCTCTGCTGGCACACAGGTCAGCCCACAGGGCTACTTCCAGGCTGGGGAGGAGGAAGGTGATGAGGAGGACGAGGCACCGCGGGACAGCTATGAAGTGAACCCTGACTTTGAGGGCACTTCAGTTACTGAGATGGCCGAGTCTTTGTCCACCTGGGTGCATCATGTTCAGCACATCCTGCAGCAGGTACAAGTCTGATCAAAGCAGGCGCATTGATCCTTTGTCAGCTGATGTGTGTGCTTATTTAATGTGTGGACTGCTTTAGGGCCGCTGTACTTGGGTGAACCTGGCTTTAAAACCAGGAGAAGACTCTAATGAGGAAGGAGAAGCTGAGGAGAAAGAAGAAGAGCCTGATGAGCCTGAGCCAGAAGTTGGACCGTCTCTGCTCACTCCCCTCTCCCAGGATGCAGGTTCAAATTCAAGTCCCACACTTTTATAGTTTCAGTTTCAGTCTTCAAGATTTCTTCAAGAGGAAGGAGTTGTTAACAATATGATACAAGCAATATGGCAAGTTTTGCTACTATCTTCAAAAGTATTTATTGGCCCAGCCAGGATAATTAAACTTTGAAGATTATGCTCCTCCAAAATCACGTGTCTGTTCTCTGCTAGTGAAGAGATAGATCAATAACACAGTGAACTCAGATGCTAATAAAATTAGCTCCTGGTTTTGCTACATGTTGTTTCCATGGTTACCATGCTCACTGTGTGTCACATTACGAGCTGTGATGTCAAATTTAAAAAAGGTCATCCATTATCAACCCAAAGCGTTCTCAGATGTGCATATTATGCACTATGATACATTGTTAGAAATGAATCAAATGGCATGCATGATATTTTCCTGTATTTTGACTTCCTGTTTGCCCCTCTCAGAAATGTTCAACACTCCTCCCTGGAGCTCAAAAATATCCTCCACTCTCACCTCTCAGCATGCAGTAGCTGTGCTGCGTTCTAACCTCTGGCCAGGGGCATACGCATACGCTTGTGGAAAGTAAGTGAAAGATCACAATATTCTGACTCCCTGTGTTCTATTTCTCACGTTCTAATTTGGAAACAACCATGTGCTGTGCCTTAATGCAGGAAGTTTGAGAACATGTATATTGGATGGGGTCTGAAGTATGCAGGGGAAGGGTACAGCCCACCTGTCCCCCCGCCACCACAGAAAGAATATCCCAGTGGATCAGAGATCACTGAGGCCCTGGACCCATCGCTAGAGGAGGAGCAGGCGCTGAAAGAATCTTTAGAGGAGCAGCAAGCTGCCCAGGAGGAGATGGAGGGAACAGATGAAGAGGAGGAGGAAGATGATGACTGAGAAAACAGCTACACATTTTAAACTTTCACTTATTTATTTGTATGTCAAAGAGAAAATAAATGAGTTCACTCAGCAACATAGTTTGTAAATTCTAATAGCAGTATTGTAAATTCAGATGAATATAGTTCAGTACAACATACACTATCCTTGTTAGCACAGCATGGTACGCCTTGATTCGTTTTTGGTCACAGGTACTTTTCTCAGTTTCGTTTCCCGCTGCACACAGTACCTCCTCATTATAGGCGATCCTCTTAGCAGCAACTGTTTCAGGATGATCCTACATGTCACTGCAAAGACATACATGTAGGTGTGCTGGAAATAAAAATCAAACACCACACAGACACAAAAAACATTTTTTTATTCAACATTATTAGACTATGTGACTATAGTGATATCAAAATGTATACAAACATGTACAAAAAATAAACACAGTCGACAAAACAAACAGCAATACAACATCAATTTAAAGGACTTCTTTGTCACATATACAAGTACAATCATGGGCCCATCAGCCCATCAGTTCTAAAGGAATATAGACTTATTTTAATAAAGACTATTCCCATTGGTCCAAATTAAGTGTGTGTGTGTTTGTGTGAAGGAAAGTTATGTTTAAAGATGCGACACCGAGACAATAACATGTCCGTGTTTTATTTTACATCCACCATTACAAAAAAGTCAATAATAACAGAATGCAAAGATTGGAAATCATTTTCGACCGATATTGAATTGAATACAGCACAGACAAAATACAGCGATAATCAGTGATAAACGATAGATATACACTCACTCTGAATCACAAGACTGTGAAATGCTGAAAAAACACCTGTTTAGAACAAGTTACAGGTTCATTGAATAATAGTCCAGCACTTTCAGAACACACACCTGCAAGAAATGTCTGGATTTCGCCCTACAGCTCTGACCTCCACGCCATATGATGCTGGCTGTTGATAGATCCCATTTAGTTTAAAGAAGAAACCTAAATTTATTATTTAAAAATAACAATAATTCAAATTTCAGCTTTTTCTCAAATCAGTCTTTAAAAGAACAATAAAAACAAATAAAATAAACAGCTCCTTTAGCGACAAACTGTTACTCCCACCATGTAAGAAGGAGCTCTACCAGGTCCTTCATTCCAACAGCTGTCAGCATGACTTCATGACTTCTATATATTTCATACTTGTGAGTAATTACTTATGAAAATTGTATGTACGGGCTGTAACAAGTGGACTTCCCCAGTGTGAGATCATTGAATTCTATCTAATCTTATATTATCTTAATAAATAAAATCAATTTAAGACTTTTTACAAATGTAATAATGAAAAAATAATTAGCTTTATAGCTTTAAGATTAAAGTTACGCAATCCCAATGACACCACGTCATCAAACATTGACGGAAGAAGCTCGGTCACGTGCTGTAGAAAGCTCCAGATCAACATGGCCGCCTGCATGAAGATGCTCGCTGCTGCGGGGCAGCTGAGCAGAAAGTCGGTCCTCGTTGGACGATCAAACTGGACCACGGCGTTCAGCGCCGGTGGCAGCCGGTCCCACCTCACCGGCACGTCAGCCCCGAGCCGGCTCCAGCCCGCGCGGTACTACAGCAGCACCGGGAGCTCACAGAGAGCATGCACCCACCGCTCCTCCATCAGCCCGACAATGACAGCTGGCTGCAGGCTGACCGCTAGGACTCACCGGTGGATGCGGGTCGGGGCTGTTATCCCCGGGCAAACGGAGCTCCTCACACCGACCTCTCGACCGCACATGATTGTGGACAGGATGTACGGGAACCGGGCCAGCGGTGCGGGATTTTCTGGGGAGGACGGCGGGGAGCGTTCAGGGTCTGGGGGAGAGGAGTCAGGGGGAGATGGGGGAGAACCGTACAACGGACCTCAGATGACGGCTCTCACCCCCATGATGGTCCCGGAGGTGTTCCCCAATGTGCCGCTGATCGCTGTGAGCAGGAACCCGGTGTTCCCCCGCTTCATCAAGATCATAGAGGTGAGGATGATGTAACGTTACATCCACCGGAGGACACGGGGATGACGCAACCACCCAGCAACAGTGTTCATGAAAAACTCTGTTTGTTTTATTAGTGCTGCCAGATTAAGTGATTGTGTGTGTGTGTTTGCACAACTATCATTGTGAGGACCACCTACAGTTTTAGACCCTTGGAGTGAGGACCAATCTACAAAGTGAGGACATTTAGGCCGGTCCTCACTTTATTTTCACTGTAATCGGCTCCAGAGCCTATTTATATGCTTCTCTCAAAGTTTCAGAGAGGTCCTCAGAAAAATAGTAATTTTGGAAAAATGTGTGTGTGTGTGTTCCTGTTAGGTCAAGAACAAAGCGTTGATGGAGCTGTTGAGGAGGAAGGTTCGTCTGGCTCAGCCGTATGCTGGAGTCTTCCTGAAGAGAGATGATAGGTAAGTGTGTGATCTGCTGATGATTCACATTAAAAGTGTTTCACTGCTGTGCAATCGGATGCTTTTATTTTGAAGCAGCTCAATGAATGGAATGTATTTATGAGATTAGTGGGGCTTTTCAGGGGTCTGCCCAACAGAAGGTTTGTTCTGTGGATTAGTTTTCTGTTTGTGGCAGTGATGTCTAGTGGTTAAAAATTGGCACAGTTCAAATTCAAAACACTGGAGAGAGAGGGAGACTCTCTGATTGTTGTACAGCGGTTACATTTAGTACAAATAAACTTTTCCCGTCTTTTGCAGTAATGAGTCGGATGTGGTGGAATCTCTAGATGCCATCTACTCTACAGGAACCTTTGTTCAGATTCATGAGATGCAGGACCTGGGAGACAAGCTGAGGATGATCGTCATGGGACACCGCAGGTTAGAAACCTATCAGACCAGAGTCTGATATAGACTCCGCTCTCCATGGCAGGTTGTGTAGAGTTCTGCTATACTCACATATATATGTATGATCTGTCAGGATCCGGATCACGAGACAGCTGGAAGTAGAGCCTGAGGAGGCAGCAACGTCCCCTGTGTGGTCAGAGTCTGAGGGAGAGTCCCAACCCAAACCACCACCAAGACGCAAATCCAAACGTAGCCGCAAGGACCAGCCGGGGTCTCTGACAGAGCAGCTGGAGGACAAGGTCTGTAACATGTTGTGTGTCTCAGCCAGTTCCTAGTTCAGAGGATAGTGACTCAGCACACATTGGTTTAGGCTTTGGGTATTCTTTAGCTATATATTTAGTGAATATTGAGTAAATGACAGCACAAATCGAAGACAGGACACAAGGCCGGGATAGAAACCGGGTAAAGTGGGCTACTGCCATGGGCCTCAGTACGAGGTTTACTGATGGAAGCTAATGAATTTAATTAAATTTTCAAAACTAGAGAACTGAAGTCTATTATTAACCAAGGCAAGGCCCTGCATCGTCCATTTTGTGGGCCTGTCTTGTAGAGAAGCCCCGTGCCAGCAATTAGTTGTAAGCAGTTAATTATTTTAATTTATATTGTGCTCACATGGTACATATTTCTAAGTAAACATGTGTATAATCAGATTACCACAAACTAATTTAACCTGGAGCCAGATTGAGCTGTTCCACTACTGGTTGGGTTCTTGTTCTTTGGCTTCCTCACAGGCAAGATGGTGTCAAAGCTTAAAAAAAAAAAAAAAAAAAAAAAAAGGTTTCTTTATCTTGTCTAACTTCAGTGAAACAGAGCATATCAGGATTTGAATTAATCTGCAGACACTTCAGTTCAAGATGAGTCAAACTTTTCTGTGGATGTCTGCAACAGACAGGTCAGGTAACGGGTCAGGTCAGATAAAGCTTGTTTTCGGCCTGGCCAGTCGCACGGAAATGCTCTTTGCTATGCCCCAAAGCATTTTGTAAAAAGGTGAAACTGCGCCCCCTTCTGGTCAGTTAAAATGAGTGAGGAGACAGCAGTCAACAAAACAGGTTTTTCAAGCATTGTGAATTACTGCAACCACTAGATTCTTGAGCATACAGTCATAAATGTGCAAGGAAATATGAGGCTGATGGGTCCAATAATATGTGAGAGTAGCTGTGGAGACACACACACACACACACACACACACACACACACACATACACACACACACACACACACACACACACATTGTCTTATTAATTAATTGTTTTATCTGTGGTTGGTCAGATTTCAGAAGCAGACCTGAGCCCAGAACTTCAGCCTCTGCCCTCCTCCAACATTCTGATGGTTGAAACGGACAACATTCAACACGAACAGTTCACGGTCACTGAGGAGGTCAAGGTACAAAAACACAGAGTGATTTTCATCTGCAAGGATTTCTGATTCTGTGACGCACGTCACTAAGACAGCGGCCCCTCTGTGATGTGTGTGTGTTCTGCAGGCATTGACAGCAGAGATAGTCAAGACCATCAGGGACATCATCGCACTCAACCCCCTCTACAGGTCAGCTCTCACACTCAGTCACCCTCTGTCCTGAGCACATGCTATCATTCTGTATGTCTATTATACTGATTACAGATGAATGTTTGACAACTAATAGCTCTCCAGTGCAGCGTTATCAAGAACCTCTCATCTGATCAATATCACACTCAACAATACACTCCTTTTGTTCTACAGTAATAAACCAGCCAAGTTCACTTCACAAGATATGTGGTTTTCTTGCTTTATAGTTTTAGTTAGATGTTGCTGATACAGTGCAAAATTTGTCATGGACATTCAGAAACCTTACCTTTATCAAATAGTGTTTCAATAACACGAAGCTAGCAAAACTTTATGGAATATCAAATTTCTGGATGTTTCTGGTTTGGAATATTGGTGACAAATAATCAAAATTTTTGGAGTAACGGAAAAAAAAGCAAGATTCTGACACAATTCATGACCGTGGTTTATACGGGTGCATTGGAGTGGACCCGCATATTTTGAGACTTGCAGTTTAAAAATGACAAGCCAAACTGTAAAGTCAACACTACACCCACCTTATCTGGTCAATTCTTTTTGTACTGTCTGGGAGTAGTGTTTTGGAAGTAATCAATAATTGGCTAAAATATTAATTCAGATTTTAGCACAATATATTTAGAAAGACAACTCAATTCTTTTGACTTCTCAGAATATTCCTCTCAAAACAAAAAGCTTTGTGCTATTGCAGCCACTGTGTCAGATTTGTTGTCATTTGGCTGAGAGGTGACACTGTAGCAGCATCGTCTAACTAAAAAAAAAAAAGAAGGAAAATTTGAGAAGCATCCATCTGACTTCACACTGAGCAGGTGTATTGCTGAGGACCCAAAGGGAGGGCAGTGTGACGTCGATCTGATGAGAGGTTCTCAAGAACGCTGCAGACAGGCTGCACTGCAGGGAGCAAAGCAATGCCCTCATTTCCAAGGGCCATGTTCGGTCACCCTGAACAGACACTGCACCTCCAATGCACCCTTACTTGTCCACTCACATGAAGCCACACTGCAGAGTTCATTCTCTATGTGCACATAATTTGTTACATGTGAGTTATTGCATCCGTTCAGGGACAAATCTAAATGTAGAAATGCTGAAATAGAAGTGTTCTCAAATATGTCTGTGTGTCTGTTTGTGGGTCAGAGAATCCGTCCTCCAGATGATGCAGGCTGGTCAGAGAGTGGTTGATAATCCCATCTACCTCAGTGACATGGGAGCAGCACTGACAGGAGCAGAGTCACATGAACTGCAGGACGTCCTCGAGGAGATCAATGTGAGCAGTGTGCATGCTGAGCGTCCTGTTTGGGACTGTCTTATCTGCTTTAGAGACGGTTTAATAAATAAAAAAAATGCAGGTGTCTGAAACGCGTTGCCGTGTCTCTGCAGATCCCGAAGCGTCTCTACAAGGCTCTGTCTCTGCTGAAGAAGGAGTATGAGCTGAGTAAACTGCAGCAGCGTCTGGGCAGAGAGGTCAGAGGTCCCCACACATTTATTTTTGCCCTTTAACAAGCCCCTGTGCTCATCACCTTCATCTGTGTCTCTGCTGTGCTCACAGGTGGAAGAGAAGATCAAACAGACTCACAGGAAGTATCTGCTACAGGAGCAGCTCAAAATCATCAAGAAGGTACATTTGCACTCTTTGTCTCTCACTCTTCAGCCTCAGTGTACATACGTGCATATTTTACAAAATGTGGGCACCAGAAATACAATGAAGTATGTCATTAATAACTGCCGGGTGCATTTCAGGCCGAACTTCTCTGTGAAAGTGAAATAAACTAAGGATGAATTCTCAGCATATCAGAAAGATCAGATGTTATGACCCAATAAAGGGGTATGAGAGGAAGTAACATTAAAACCAGATTTTAAAGGTTATTAAATGAAAGTTCAGATTGTTTTAACAAAAGGAGGTGAGGCAAAATGGAACTAAGGGCGAGCAAGTGCTGATAAACGAACAAACAAATATAACAAAAAGAGAACTCTAAACAGAGCCTATGTTATCTAACTAAAAACCAAAACGAGAAAGAAAAACCTCACTAACTAAGTCTAACTCTAAATAACAAAAACACATCCAAAACAGCACTCTTAATCCAATGGGTCTAACAGAAATAGTCTACGTGTAATCAGTAAATATCTCCAAACTAACTAAACCCTGCCCAGTCCCAGTAAACCAAACACAAAACCTCCAGTTAAAAAATACAACCAAACGAGTATCCTCAGACACACACGAACGAGGCGAGCTCACGAACACACAAACAACAAGTGAAGCCGCCACGATGCTCGGGCGGCTGTGGTTTAAATGCCCGGTGATGCTGCTGCGGGGGCGCTCTCATTGGCAGCGCGGAAATGATGCCGCACCAATCCTGGCCCTGCCCAGCCACGGACATGTTGTCCCCGCCTCCTCCAGCTGGGGCCAACCAGAGACCGGCAGTCGCACACCTGTCTTTACCTATAGGGGAAAAAACACTACACACACACACACACATGCGCGGGGCGAAACGGCGACAGCCGTAACACAGAACCAAAGGTAGTTTTGAGCAGATTCTCTTCGTGTCTGTCTGCGTTGGTTCTCTCCGGATACTCCTGCTTCCTCACACAGTCCAAACACATGGACTTCACAGGTTAATTAGTGATTCCAAATTGGATGTAGGTGTGAATGTGAGTGTGAATGTTTGCTTGTCTCTTTGCACCCTGCGATAAGCTGGCAACCAGGGTGTTAATTCAGAGTCTTCATGGATTCAAGCCAGCTTTCATTTAGATTTGGCTCACTGCCACTCTGCTGTTTCTGTTACTGGCTGCTACAATCTTGATAATATTATTGTACACAACATACAATCTAGTATCTTATCTTATGTGAGCTGTTCTGTGATTTCCATCACTGAGGCAGATCCCAGAACAGAGACTAGTTTTCATGAGCTGCCATAGCAGGTCTGAGGAGCAGGTCTGTTAATGTGTGTGTGTGTCTGTGGGGCTTTTCAGGAGCTGGGTCTGGAGAAAGAGGACAAAGAAGCTATCGAGGAGAAGTTCAGAGAGAGGCTCAAAGAGAGGACCGTCCCTCAGCACATAATGGACGTTATCAATGAAGAACTCAACAAACTGGGACTGCTGGACAACCACTCCTCAGAGTTCAAGTTGGTCTTATGTATTTATTTGTTTAGTTTTTAGTTACTTTTAGTTCGTTCATGTAAAATATTTCTAATGTCACCTTTCCTTTGTCGTGCTATATTCTAATTTCAACAAAAAAAATCTAAAGCAACAGAATTTATTGAGGGCATTAATGCTGCACAGATTTTTTTAAAATTTTGGACCAAGTTTCCTCCAGGACGAGTGTAACATTTATCTTCATTCATCATCAACATTCGTCTGTTCAGCAGCTTTTTATTTCTGGATACTGGAGATGGTACAGCTGTGTCTACCTATTAACTCCAAGTCAAATTCTTGTCTGCTCTTATATTGGTTTAATTGACCTTGTAGATTTTATGACCACAAGTAGGAGTAGTTTTCTTTGTGAGTCCCTTTTATGTTTGTATCGTGCTCTCTTTCACTCTAGGACACAGGAGATGTGGTACAAGCTGGTTAACAGGTGGCCGTGCCATGCAAAGAACAGTAGCGATGTGTCGGCAAACGACAGTGAGGAAAAAGACGAGCAAGATTTAGGATGTTTCAAAGAATGACTTTGAAGGGTAGAGAAAGCCTTCAGCACGCTTGGAAGATCACATTGTGTTTTGTTGAGATGATCTGAATGTAAATCAAACCACAGAGAAGCTTTAATGTTTGTAGGCGCCGAGAGTTCTGTTCTGAATTTCTGTTCTGCTTTACACTACAATGAAAGAAACTGTGTGTTTCAGTGTAACCCGTAACTACCTGGACTGGCTGACCAGCATGCCCTGGGGTACCAACAGTGAAGAGAACTTAGCGCTGGACAGAGCAAAAGAAGTTCTAGAAGAAGACCATTATGGAATGGATGACATTAAGAAACGCATATTGGTTAGCACATGCACTGACCTTTTATTTTATATCACACGATGGCAAATGTTCAGATACATCTGTATATATCAAGAAGTGTGGCGCTTTCATAATGAACCTGACATCCTCTCTGTCTCTATGCAGGAATTCATAGCAGTGAGCCAGCTGCGAGGCTCCACCCAGGGGAAGATCTTGTGTTTCTATGGTCCCCCGGGTGTAGGAAAGACCTCCATCGCAAGGTCCATAGCCAGAGCCCTCAACAGAGAGTACTTCAGATTCAGCGTGGGAGGCATGACCGACGTGGCTGAGATTAAAGGGCACAGGTCTGGAACTCTATACTGCCGTACTGTCACTAGTAAGGAAGCACCGGTTGCCAATTTTAGATCGGATCAGATCAGATGTGTTGTGCACGTATATCACATATGATGTATGTAAACAGCATTTCTACAGGTCTGATTATTGTAAACGTGTTTTTTTTTTTAACCCAAATTTACTTTTAATATAAAAACTAATTAACAGCGGGCTCTCTTGGGAAAACACATTCCACTCAGAACTGGGTTTTGAGTGCCGTTCCTATCCAGCAGCCATGGCTCTGCATTATTGGACGTTATTGTGGGCTGAAATTGGATTTTCTAAAATGTGTTTGTGTGTCCAGGAGGACCTATGTTGGAGCAATGCCAGGGAAGATTATCCAGTGCCTGAAGAAAACCAAGACAGAGAACCCCTTGGTGCTAATAGACGAGGTCAGTGTGGTGCTGCTTCTCTCTCCGAGCAATATTAATATTACCGGAGGACATTCATGGTTATTTTATATAATTTGTTAATGCTTTTTGACATTAAGTATCAGTCAAAGTTTGGACACACCTTCTCATGCAGTGTTTTTCTTTATATTATAGATTAACATGACATCAAAACTATCAAATAACACATCTGGAATTATGTGGTAAACACAAAATGTAAACCAATAGCCGCTGAATCTGTTTCTATATTTAAGATTCTTTTGCTTTGATGACAGCTTTGCACACTCATTCTCACACATTCTCTCAGTCAGCTTCATGAGGTTGTCACCTGGAATGATTTTTGATTAACAGGTGTGTCTTCTCAAAAGTTAGTTACTGTGATTTCTTACCTTTATAAATGTGTTTGAAACCGTTCCATTACGAGAACCGACAGTCCATCATTACTTTCAGACGTGAAGGTCAGTAAGTCTAGATTATTTCAACTACTTTAAATGTGTCTTCAAGTGCAGTTGCAAAAACCATCAAACACTCTGATGAAACTGGCTCTGCCCCAGGAAAGAAGACCAAGAGTTACCTCTGCTGCAGAGGAGGAGTTCATTACAGTTAGCAGCCTCAGAAATTAAATTGATAGCTCCTCAGATTAGAGCCCACATAAATGTTACACAGCGTTCAGGTAGCAGACACTTCTCAACATTAACTGTTCAGAGGAGACTGTGTGAATCAGACCTTCACAGTCGAATTACTGCAAAGAAACCCCGACTGAGAGAGACCAACAAGAAGAAGAGAATTGTTGGACAACAAAAACAATGAATGGACCTTTCAGTGGAAATGTGGACTTTGGTCTGATGAGTCCAAATTTGGGATTTTCAGTTCCAACTACTGTGTCTTTCAGAGATTCTGAGATGCTGAATGGATTTTATCTGCATGTGTGGTTCCCACCATGAAGCATGCAGCAGGATTTGTGATGGGTGTGGGTGTGCTTAAGGCATACACTACCATATCATTCTGCAGTGACGTGCCATCCCATCTGCTCAGTGGGAGCAGTGGAACCATAACGGAACAGTGACTCAAATACACCTCCAGGCTACATAAGGTCTATTTGACCAAGAAGGAGAGTGATGAAGTGCTGCCTCAGATGACCTGGCCGAAACCCAATTTAACATGAGTCATCAGGTTTTCCACAAACTTGTGTAGTCAAAGTCAGTTTGAGTGCACGCTGTCACTGAAGCAAAAGGCGGACAGACCAAATACAAAATTTTCTGAAATTAATTTTTGCAAATACAAAATAGAAGAATATTTTGATTTTTGGACCCCACTGTATGTATATGTGTTGATATTATATATGTATGTGTTTATACAGTATTATCTATTTGTCTGTGTGAACATGTGCTGATGTTTTGCCATTGAAAAGTGTGATGATAAGCCTTTTATGTTGGGCGTTGTGCTGTCATTACCAGGTGGATAAGATCGGTCGTGGTTACCAGGGCGATCCGTCCTCTGCATTGCTGGAGCTTCTGGATCCTGAACAGAACGCCAACTTCCTTGACCATTATCTTGATGTTCCCGTGGATCTGTCAAAGGTCAGAGGGCGAGCTCTTTATGTACGATTCCACAGTTGTCTTAAAAAATGTCCTAACCAACACCCTCTGCTCCAATGCAGGTTTTATTTATCTGCACGGCCAATGTGACTGACACCATCCCAGAGCCTCTCAGAGACAGGATGGAGATGATCAACGTGTCTGGATATGTGGCCCAGGAGAAACTGGCTATCGCTGAGGTAACACTGACTTCTTTATATTTTTAGTAATAGCAGATTAGTTTTTCTCCAGTTAAGGTTTTGAAGTAGTAAATAAAAAATTACTGTCTGTCTGTCCAGAGGTATCTGGTCCCTCAGCTTCGCACTCTCTGTGGCCTGACTGAGGAGAAGGCTTCAATCTCACCTGACGCCCTCAGTCTGCTCATCAGGCAGTACTGCAGAGAATCTGGAGTAAGGAACCTGCAGAAACAGGTTGAAAAGGTAAAATAGTGTAAAGCTCTGTTCTTAAAGTCAGCGCTGTTCATTTGCAAACCAGCAGATGGACTCTGCTCCACTTCTGTTACACAAAAACATAATTTCCCTGTGACTTTCAGGTTTTCCGTAAGGTGGCTTTCGGTATAGTCAGCGGTGAGCAAAGCGCAGTGACTGTTACACCTGACAACCTGCAGGACTATGTGGGCAAACCTATTTTCACAGTGGATCGAATGTACAATATCACCCCACCGGGAGTGGTTATGGGGCTGGCATGGACTGCTATGGGTGAGAGACACACACACACACAGAAATATGTAATAGTAAATGTTCGTAAAGAGTAAATGAAGTTAAGCCTGAATTTTGTAATCCACGTAGGAGGTTCAACGCTGTTCATCGAGACCTCACTACGCCGTCCTGCTGGAGGAGCGGACTCTAAAGGAGAGGGGTCACTGGAGGTTACAGGTCAGTCAGGGAGGCCTCTAACTGAGTTGCTTTACATGATAGTGAACAGAAAGCATCTGAAAGATCCTTGTGCTCCTCTGCAGGTCAGCTCGGCGATGTTATGAAGGAAAGTGCAAAGATCGCTTCAACCTTTGCCAGAGCCTTTCTGATGACCCAGGAACCAGAAAATCACTTCCTGGTTAACTCCCACCTTCACCTCCATGTTCCTGAGGTAAGCACTGCACCACAGTACTGCAAACTAATGACTTACTCATTACTTTGTTTCATCTTTGTATTCTTTTATTCTACTAAGTGCTTTAAGCTGCTATGTGTACACTGATTGTATCAAGAATACAGTTTGGCTGGTAGTAATGTCCATTCCTGTTTGTCTATAATTGTCATTTGTTTATAGGGGGCGACTCCCAAGGATGGACCAAGCGCCGGCTGCACCATTGTAACAGCACTGTTGTCCCTGGCAACCAACCAGCCAGTGCGTCAGAACGTAGCTATGACTGGTGAAGTGTCACTGACTGGCAAAATACTGCCAGTAGGCGGAATTAAAGAGAAGACTATAGCTGTAAGTACAAGACACACTCACAGAGTCTCAATCTGGCCCTCTTATATCACATACAATGTCATCATCAATGTGATTTAATCACAATGAGTTATTTATTATGAATTATTTAGAGTTTGTTATTCTGGAAAATGATAAACAAAATGTTGATGACTCATCCTGCACTCGCTGAAATTGACTGATGGCACTTTATCATGAAATAATTCAAATCTTGTATTTATTGAACGTGCTTTTGCTTTTAAACAAACAATAAATTGTAGACAATACAAACATATGACCTATATGTTTATGTGCCACATGCCACAACTGAAATCATATTTTTAAGAAAATGATTTTTTTGCTTTGATGTCCGAAGAATAAAGCCACAAATTTAAAAGTAAATCTGTAATGACTCTTGGTCGACACTTAACCAGGCTGGAGGTGCTGTGATATCACACCTAACTGATATCATATGATGAGGCACATATAATATTGTAAGGTGAAGTCTAGCTTTCCAGCCATATTTAAATGGAGGTGTGTGTTTACTCCAGACTTTAAACTGGATTTCCTTATCCCTGTCAGGCCCGCCGTGCTGGTGTGACCTGCATGATCTTACCAGCTGAGAACAAGAAGGACTTCTCTGACCTGCCAGACTACATCACAGAGGGCTTGGAGGTCCACTTTGTGGAGCACTACAACCAAATCTACCCCGTCGTCTTCACACAGAACCAGTCATAACCAAGATTAACTAGGACTTATTCCCATGGGATTTCACAGCCCAGAACGTGTTTGTTACAACAAAACTCTGATTGTCATTCTGGTTGTAGTTAGTAAAACCCAGTTGTTACTTTTTGGTACTCATTCTTGTAAATATGCAGTCTGAGGTCCTGCTGAACAGAATGGTTCTACAATATCTGTTCTCACATCATCCAGTGGACCAGCTGGCCTGGAGGTCCCTAACTCTTTTAGCCACCACAGGACCCTTGAATGTAGGGATACGCTAATGTGATAGAGGACCACATCATACGACTGAAAGATGAAGCCAACTGTGCCAAAGATGGGCATACAGTGAAGTGATGGTGATGATGAACACTGCCTGTCGACACAGGATACGATGTCTTTGCTGCCAGGCAGCCTTGTTATCCACAGCTCTCATTACACAGGACTGTGGATGGACTCTTTCTTATATTATTTTATATTATTATTGACCAGATGTGATGATGATGATAAAATAAATCAAATAATAATCACAACTCTGCTGACATTTAATTTTTGATTTTTATTTAAGGTCAACGGTCCACATTTGATTTTTATTTGTTCAGTTCTTTGTTTTTATTATATATTAAATCACTGTCACCCATACATTACGCGTTTCCATTTTTCCTGTTTCTAACACATTAACTTTGAGGACAAAATGTTCACTTGCTGCCTGACATAGTTCACCTATAGACCGATGGTGCCATGATAACAAGATAAGTATTATTCAGCCTGTCAGTCACATCTTTCCGTCACTTCATGACGTTTATCATTGAGGTCAAGATTAAGTTTTTAGGAAAGGACTCAGGACGTCATTTTTGAACTGTTAACAAATCATAATGCATTTTAAGTTCCATTTGTAGTTCCTTAAATGGCCCCTAGGTGATGGTTTTCACTTCTGTCCAAAAGCAGTCATTCTTATATATGGAGGCCCTTAGCAGTCATATATCCATTCATTTTATTTCCTCTGTTTTCTTGTTAATTTCATTTGGTTTCTTAAGATCTCGAGTTATTTATGTCATTATCTCAAAATAACAAACATTGTTATCCTGACATCTTGAGACAGGAAAACTTTATTTTCCCGAGATAACGATGTAATTGATTAGAGATCTCAAGAAAACAAAAGGATGCTGATGCTGAAGGAAACAATTCTCCTGCTCCTCTGACATTGTTACACTGAACGATGTTTCCTGAAGTGATTTAACATACTAGACTATAATTTTGATTTCCGGAGATCTCAAGAAAATTATCGCATTATTTTGTGATAACAACATTTGTTATTTTGACATAATGACATAACAAACTCGGGATCTCCAAAAAAACAAATGAAATGAACTTATCAAAAGAAAACGGAGAAACTAAAATATATGAATACATGACTACTTTGGGCTTCCGTACTTTTGATTAGAGACAATAACTTATGTACTTAAATGTATTGTGTTATCATGTAATATGTATAACTATTCATATGTGTAATCCTACAACAGGAGCTACAGTACCACCTGACAAGCTGGTTACAAAATAAACATACACACACTTGACCTGTTCTGGTCTATCTTGATTGTATTTTGTCAAAGTGTTACGCCTACAATATATATCTCTCTCTCTTTTTAATCATTATTATTATTGTTTTGGTATCTTAATTGATTGCAGCACATTTTGTGTGTAAACATAAATTTGAGTCCCAGTTTAGCTTTCTGTCATAATGCTTTTATTGTGAAGTAATTGGGCGGATGTGTTTTTCTCCCTGCTGCTGACGGAACACGGCTGGCTTGACTGTGGTCCTGAGGAGGAGCAGCGTGGGTTAATTGATGGAGAGGGATGCTCTGCAGAGAGGAGAGCGACCCGCTGCATGTCTGGACCGAACACGCTGTTTGACACACAGTCCTGCACGGTCCACCGTCTGACCACCTCTGGTCTCTGACGTCCACCTGACGGTCCTCCGCTCATCCATCGATCCCCCTTCTCTCTCTCTCTCTCTCTCTTCATCGCTTGTCGACGGGCCCACGGTGCTCTGCGTGCTGTGGAAACATCCATCATCTGCTACGCTTTTTGGATGCTTCATCTTCAGCACCGAAAATCAATCTGAATCGTTTGGATCACACACACGTATGAGGGGATAAGGAGGCGTCGTGCCCGGCAGACATCACTGCTCCATCCTCCATCCTCCCTCAGCGAGCCATGAAACAACAATAAAACGTCGGTGGCATTATTTCTCCTCCTGTCTGCTGTCGGTCTGTTTTACACCGAGGCCATGTAAGTACAGATGGGTGTGTACACTGCTGATCAGATCATACTGTTTACACTATTGTGTTGTGTTGTGTTGTGTTGTTGTGTTGTGTTGTGTTGGCATGGCCTACAGCACCTCTGGATATTTAACCGCTTCACAGGATTACACACACTGTGACAGATCAAACGGCACATGGCTTTATTGTCCTGTATGTGAGTCAGTGGGAGGAGAGGTGTGTGCACAAACACAATTTGTTTACCTGAAGAAGCTGTGCATGAATGCAAAAACACAGACACCACTCGATATAATAGTCGAGTAAAAGAACACCACGTACTACAACCTGGATGCCAAAACATACTTGAATTACTACTTCTATTACAGTGTGAAAAACTGAACATTATAGGCGTCGATGAAGTAAACATTTGACTGTATAGATGCACCTAATAAAGTGGCCGTCGGGTGTATCTAACACGCAGATGAATGATTAAGATAAGCAAAGTTAATAATTGAATAAAGGATCAGTGTGTAGGATCTAGTGGCATCTAGCAGTGAGGCCACATTGTAACTGAATATCAGCGGTTACTTGGTGGAGATGATGGACAGCTACAAGTACCTCGGTGTCTACATTACAGCCCCAAGAGGGCCTGGCCTGAGCGCTGCATACCGATTCTGTGGTGAAAAAAGCACAGACTGTTTCACCTGAGACGCTTGAGGAAATTCCAGGCACCCCCTTGAATACTGAGGAGTTTGTGCTGCATGTACAATAGATGCCTAAAAGACAAATATACCAGACCTGGAAACACTGACACCAAACCATCGTATTGTGTTATAAAACGTGCTAATACAACAGCCATCTTCTGTTAAAGACTTATACATCAAATGGTTTGTACTTCTACTGTAATGGAGGAAAAAGGGAATGTAAAAATCAACATCTCTTTAATCATTCACTCTGATAATTTCTGAGGACACCTTCAAGACAGAATGAGTATCATACAAAAACAAATACAAAAACCCACTAGAAGTGTCTGGTGACATGTGTTGGTACACATCCAAGAGGAACAGGAGCCGGGGAGGAATGTTGTGTTTACAAATCCTCTAATTCTGCTTTATTTAGTTAGACAATTAGACTTGTGACCAGCATCATATTGTTCATATGCACGCATATTTCCATATCATGTATATGTGTAGACATGCAGTGAACGCACAGTAGAAAAAGGATGTACTGAAGACACAGTTTCTTAATGACACTTCTCTTCTCACATTTCTTGTTACTTATTAGTTTGTTAATTACAGCTATTAGCTACACACTGATAGTACTTTGTGTTATGAATTATGTTGCTTAATGGAGTTCAGTTCCATTTACTTTATGAGACAGAGGACGATGAGTCACAACTAAAAAATGATGACACAATGAAGTCACAGATGCAAAGAGGAAAGCTTGGAGCCGGGGTGATTATGTGGCATCATAATACCAATGAAGCCCGTAATATAGACAGTAAAACGATTAACTCAAATTATCAGAATTCAAGTTGTTTTTTTGTTTGTTTTTTATTGTGCAAAGGTAATTTATTTAATGTCCTCATCATCACAGAAACTAAAGAAGTCGGAACTAATTGCTGGCTCTAACTGTGATGGGTTGAGAATGCTCCAACTCTTACTGGGCAGCTTTCTTCTTATAAATATGATGTACTGCACAGCAGTCATCCAAATTTAGCTGTTTGCCAACATGTGCCTGTGAGTCCAAACATGACAAAACTGACCTTGTTCTGGCAGATCTGTAATTAATCATGTTTTTCCAAGCACGGACAAATTGCATTGTCAAAAAACAAATCATGCAGTCAGCCTGTTTCTGTTAGAGCTGAGCTGCACTGATACTTGCTGTCAGGATTACATGCACAGTCTGTTTGTTCTTTTCTCTCAGCTCAGATGGTGATGCAGAATGTCGATCGTGACTAACCTGTTTGTTCGCTGCTCTCTCCTCACTCCTCAGTCCTGTCAGTTGATGCGATGGCTGTGTTGCTGGTACTTCTTCTCTCCGTGCTCCTCCTGTCCCTCCACACGCCCAGTCGAGCGTCTCCTTCCTGCCCTGTAAGCTGTCGCTGCTACAGCCTCACTGTGGAGTGTGGCTCCACCGGCCTGAGGGCCATTCCCAAACACGTTCCTCCATCCACACAGGTGGGTTCATTACTAAAAGAGGACATTCGCTCACACTTTGCTATTGATTCATCTAATTGATACAGAATTAAAGAACCAGTGACATCCAGTTCACCATCAGTCAAAGAAAGAAACACTGACCACGTGAGAAAGGTGCAGCTAGTCTGCTATCTCTGTGCTGGATTCACAATCGCATTCCTTCTGCACAACTGTAGTCAGTGGTTCTGCATACAGGAATAAAATGAATATAAATAACATAAAAATGTATACAGTGCTAAAAATATGGAGATGGATGACATCCCTGAAGCCGAAACAGCTGTGCTGTCACTCTGTGTGTGTATGTGGGGATGGGGGCTTCGTATCATCTTCATTTAGATAGAAGGTGCAATATCTCTCCCGATGAGCAGATGGAAGCCTCTGCCTGTGTATGACTGTGTGTGTGTGTGTGTGTGTGTGTGTGTGTGTGTGTGTGTGTGTGTGTGAATGTGACAAGTGCTTTGAGTGGTGGTGCTATATAAATACAAGTCCATGTAGCATGTCACAGAGGATCTTGTGTTTTCACAGGCACTTCAAGAACTAGCAACATCATGTACCCACGGGTACGTGATGCACTCGTAGGTGACACCACTCCGTTGTCCTCTAATTGCCATTACACAGATATACAGACTGAGTGAGTTTACAAAGGAACTGTTTATGGCCTTGTGAAACTTCTCTTTGAACGAACTGTCATGTTTTTAGACTCCCTCGGATTTGTATATAGCCAACCTAACACTCTGCCAACCAAGAATAAAAGTGTCACTGACAGGCACTTTCACCAGGACCAGTACAAAGTTCCACCATCTCTCTTTGTATAAAGTTATCTTATCTGATTAGCTGCCGTCTGAATGACCCAAAAGGGTCCAGAGCAAACAAACAATCAAAGGATTATTTTCCCTAAAGACAGAGACTGGAGTCCATAAAATACTGAATACACAGCACGAAAGCAAAAAATACAATAAAGAGGCAGAGTAGTTCTTCTGCACCTTCTCAGTTTGGAGTTTGACACCTAATTTATCTATGTGACCACTGTTCCCAGGATTTTTGTGAACTGAATTTATAATATCATGTAAAAGTTTGAGTTAGTATATTTGGAACTGTTGTTCAAACTTTTGTTTTAGTAATAGCAGTGAACTTTGATAGGAATAGTGTATTTGAAATATGAACACTGTCTTGTACTGTCTTGGTGTAAGCCTTATTATGCACAATCTGATGTGTGTAACATATCAATAAAACATAAAAATGTATGAATAAAAAGACATTATAAGTGACAAAGTACAACAGTTAGGGTGCTTGGCTACTAAGCAAGGTGAGGTCTGAGCCATCATTCAGTAGAATGCAAAACATTTTTCTAGGCCATGCTCAGCCACTTGAGGGTTTGTACTACAGCAGCAGTTATTGTCTTAGACCCACATCGTGCTTGAAGTGAGTTCCTCTTATTCACATGCTGATGTTTGTATCATTTGTTACCAGCAAATCATTCTAAATTTGTGACTAAAAGAGTCTGTTGTGTCATCATCTGACTTTGTTTATGTTCCCTTTATGCCCCTTTATAGGCGGGCCAACGTCAGTGTAATGTTAACGTAACATGACTTAGACTATCTGCCAACGGAGAAAAACAGACAAGTTAGAATGGGAATATGTGAGCATCACACAGTGCCCCCTGGGTAATACAGTTTACTTAGAGCCATTATGAACCGCCCAGAGAGGCTGATATGGAGTGGGCATAAAAGAGCAGCTGTGAGAAGTGTTGCAAAAAATAGTCACCAAATAAGTAAATGTAGAAGTGCTGTTACTTTGTAGTGATGAGTACCACTTGAAGCACTCCCTCACTAACATTTCTGAGTGCGGCTGAGAGACTCGCTCAGTTATTGAGTAAGCGCTTGTTGTTATCACAGAATGAGCTGAACTTATTTCAGGCTTTTTACACACAGTACTGAACAAAAACTCTCCCTTTGTCCCTCTCTGTCTTCTCTTCATTCAGACTGTCTTTCTTCAAGACAATGTGATTGGTCAGATACGTCGACAGGACCTCACTCTGCTGAGGCACCTGCACTACCTGTACCTGCAGGTAACGAATACACACACCTACAGGGAAGTACTACAGGGCTGTTCATTGGCAGTGATAGCTCTTTTGTTATGCCATGTTTTTGTATGCATTTTTATATTGTATGTTCTGTATATGTTGTGTTTACCAGTGTGGCTAAGCTTCACAGCCATGATACAATACAGTAAAATGTGATTCCTGCCCCGAAAATGTTTTGATTGAAAGTTATAGTATTATGAAAACATGCCGTGATCCAAAACTGCAAATTTTATGAAAACAGTTTATTCTAATTGAAAAGTCTGAACAATAACTATATAATGAAAATATACAAATATATACATACATACTGTTTGCTTACTGAAGTAAAAACTAAGTAAAACAAATGAGATAGATAGATTACCAGAGAATTCAATATTACATTATACCACTTAATCAAAACTCAGTCCAGGCAACATAGTCTGTGAAGTCTGCGCACACACAATTCTAATATAATTCAGCAAGCTTGTAAAACATTCGTCCTTGAGCCATCCAGTAACAGCCGGTATGAATAAGCTCTATGATACTTTGTTGCTGCTGTGAAACGCTTGCAGGCTTATTGGAAAGTATGACCCGGGGAAGCAAATACTTCACGGTATGAAGTGTAAAAAATATTCACAATGTGTAAGACAGCAATCAAAAAATATGTGCAATTATATAACATCAGAGGGCAGCGTAGACTGTATGCTAATGTAATGTTACTGTTTATGACGCGAGCCAGGGGGACTCCTCAGACTGAAATATGCTCTTAAGATGCTGGTATGATCGATCATAATCCTCCTCCTGTAGAACAACACCATCTCAGCAGTGGAGCCAGGCTCTTTTCAGAACCAGGGTCAGCTGTTGGAGCTAGCACTGAATGGGAATCGGATCCACCTTGTGACGGCCGACATGTTTCAGGGACTCGAGCATCTCCGCATTCTTTACCTAGCAGGAAATGACATCACACGCCTACTTGACTACACCTTCCGTGGCTTACAGGTAAGGCATGTTAGAACACACGTTTCCTGCTCAGTACAGCAGTTTTCTTTATTCTTATCAGACACTACAGAGATATGTACCATTTTCACAATGTCTCTGCAGCGTCTGCAGGAGCTCCATTTGCAGCACAACAGTATAGAGATGCTAGCAGATCAGGCTCTAGTTGGCTTGACTTCTCTGGCTCTGCTGGACCTCAGCAGGAATAATCTTCACACCATCGGCCCTGCATCCCTGCGACCTCTGGTCAGCCTGCAGGTGCTGCGAATCACAGGTGAGACTGGATTACTGACATACATGTTCATGTACAGACATCAGGGATTGTCATGAGGAAAACTCGGTTAGAGACAACTGACAGTTATTTTCTGTCTTGGACCTCGACAGTTTCAGCATCCAACCTAACCTCCTGTCCTCTGCTCTGCTGCAGACAACCCATGGCGCTGTGACTGTGCTCTCCACTGGCTGAGGAGCTGGATTGATGAGGAGGGCCAGCGGCTCCTCAGCTCTGCCGAACGTCGGCTGGTCTGCACCGAGCCGCCGCGCCTCTCCCACCTCAGCCTTGTGGAGGTCCCCCTCAATAGCCTTGTGTGTATCCCACCACTGGTGCAACTTGAGCCCAGGAGGCTTGCTGTGCGCCTCGGAGAGAGCCTCAGGGTGTCCTGCCATGCCTCGGGTTACCCTCGACCACAGGTAGGGAGAGTGTGCATGTCATCAGCTGAATCAGCGTATTTTAGAATGTGATGGGCAAGAAAGAACTTTAATTCTGATTCCAATAAAAAGATGTCTGAATCATTTATTAAGGTATAATGGTCTTGAAAACTTAATATACTTAATAAAAAATGGTAGTTGTGACTGTCTGTTACTGTCAACCAAAAAGTTGCAGATGACATCGGGTGTAAGGTAGTGTTTCACCATGATTTTGTGAAACTTTACTGTGACGACCATAGGTCCTAAAAATGGTTTTAAAAACAGGTCCATAACTAAAGAGTTATGGGCCACGCGTCTCTGTATTAAGAAATGCTGTACAGAGCAGAATCTATTCTTAGTTAGAGGTTGTGTAAGCAGGATAGAGAGTGATTTTCAGGTGTTTTTTTGTTACAGTACCACTGGAAAACTTGAGCAGACCTTCTTGTTAGGTACATCAATACTGTCTGTCTATATCTCTATAATTGGCTTGCTCATCACACAGTCTGTTTTTTACTGTCAGTCTTAATCTCTTTTTTTATGAACAAGATTCATGTCTTAGAAGATATGGCATCCATCCTAATATCCCAATATGGTTCGTCTTTTGGTTGACTTGGTCACACTTTTTGGATGTTTCGGATTGAACAGAGGCGTCTTTATCTCTTCAACTAGCCAAGACTTTATCTCTTCCAATAACCATGGTGTTTTTTTGTCACAGAAACGTGGCTAATTAATACACAGCTTCCATAGGTCTTGTCTGCCTATCCTTTATCAAAATTTTCAACTGTTATTTCCTCGTTCCCCATTCTCTGTTTTTCTTCTGCTGTACCTACATTTAAGTACAAGTAGGAACCTGTATGTATTTCATATGCAATGACTCATGCAATGTGACAATGAACACAATGAATTTACACAGTAAACTGAGAGCTGTATTGTAAAGTGTTACTGACATGTCTTTACACCACCGAGGATGAAACTACCTCTCTCCCTGGACTCCCTTCTGCTCATGCTGAATGTTGGTTTTGCATTCTTTGACAAACAGAGATTTCAGACAGCAGTTCAGTGGAGCGTCACTGTGAAATTCACTGCAAATCCTCTCTTAGGTTGGCTTGCACTGGCTTACTGTGGTTTGCAAAAAGGAAAAAGAAGCATTCACAAGGATCTTTTATTGGCCAGTAAGAACAGGAGAAATGATCACAGCAAAAAAGCAGTTTTAATGTACATACAGGCACCTGACTATTGTTTTAAGACACTAAACTGTGAACCCATACCTGACCATTGGGGGCTGGACCTGTGCTCACGTAGCCCATTAAGGTATCACTCACTGGACTTTGATTTCAATTAAGGTGGCTTGAAAAAAATGTCACAGTGGACTGTTAATTTTAGGTTTTAATCGTGAGAGTCACGTTTTGATTATTTATGTAATCATACCTTTTGAGCAATACCACTGATCATGAAAATATATTTGCAGGTGACCTGGAGGAAGGCGTCCCAGGGTAAAGTAGTGCTGTCTCCCAGAGGACTGGTTCAGGAGCTGGGTGCTGGAGGAGGTACAGTGAGCAGAGCAGAGGAGGCTTCAGAGGAAGGCAGAGTCAGTCTGCAAAAGAATGAAGGAGAGCGCTTCGACCCTGACACCGGGAGTGGAATGTTGTTTCTCAGTAATGTCACTGTGGCTCATGCAGGTTTCTATGAATGTGAAGCCTGGAACGCAGGAGGTGTCGCTAGGGTGACCTTTCAACTTGCCATCAACTCATCCACTTCCTCCTCCTCCTCTTCCTCCTCCATTTGGGCCTCGTGGTCCCAGGTGGCCTCGCCATACTCCCCAGTCTGGCCCCGACTAAGGAGCCACGGTCCTGCTTTGGGCTCGGATGTGAGCCGGGAGCCCCTGTATGCTCTCGGCAGTATGGCTTTTAGTGCCCTGGGAGCTGCCACTCAGACTGCCATCGCTGTGGGTATCTCTCTGCTGGCTCTGACCGCTCTGCTGCTCGTTGCTATGATCTACAGCCGACATCACCAACGAGACAAGGAAACTGATGGAGCTGAGAAGGTGAGTGTCTGTTTGTCTGTACAAGAGTATATTGACACATTTTATTTATTTGTAAATTGACCAATTTTAATGTCCAAATGATAAGTGTCAGGAAGTGCTCGGGGCACATGTTTTATAACAACACAGAATTTGAGATACTAAATTGTTTTCTGACATATTACATGGATTTTAGCTATAGAATGAGGCAATTTCTGTCTTCCTCCAACCACAAATCTTTTGGTGTCACAGCCTTCATGTCTTCACTTATTAAAGTGAGAAAGTGAGAAATATTGGGCTTGTCATGTTGCCACGTTTCAGTAGTTAAAAATGTGTCACGTTGCATCATGAATGATGAATCTTGTACTTATCATCATTCTCTGTATGAAACGGTTGGTTGCACTTCGTCACAGTGAAGAAGAAACAGCCATCTCATGTTATTCATTTATAGAGCTCAACTGTTAAAGCTTCCAAGCTACCTCACATCTCTGTTCTCACGTCAATCTGCAAACAGTTCACGATCCAGCATCTACCTTACCTTCCATATCCTTTTTGTATGCACTGATGCTGGTTTTAGGTATGATAAACCTTTTAAATGGAATTAACTGCAAACCGCCCTCAAACTAGAGGCTCATTCCCTCTAAAGCTTTATTATCTGATGATGAAACTGTTATTAATTCGTAGTAGTAGAAGTAGTAGTTGCGTTTGTTGTTCTGTTTGATGATTGTTTTCTTGTGAGTGTGTCCTGTTATCAGGTGTCTCTTGGAAAAGAGATCTTAATCGCATTGAGACTGCCTAATTAAATAAAAATAAAAGATTAGCTGATTTTAGCCATGGATGGACAAGTACATTAAGCTGCGTGTCATCAGCATAGAAATGAGCCAGACTCATTGATTATAAGTGTACAGGATAATAGACACAGACATGCAGCTAAAAGAAGAAAGATAGATGAGAAAGATAAACAAAGATAAGTTAACATATACTTATGTAGAAGTTATAAAAAAAAAGACATGGAACAACAAATTGACAACATACAGTACAGTGTTTTTATGACTCAAGCAATTGTGTACAAGCTTATAAGAATGCCAAAATAGTGTACGTATTAATGGATAGTATAATGTTGTTTTGTGTACATAATGCATAAATGTAATACCCACAAAATGCTTCATGAATTAGCACCTCCTCACCTGACATGATACAATTTTTCCAACAGTTTACCTCCTCTGATTACACTGAATACTGTTTTTTTTTCATTATATTGTATAATGCTGTACTGCGGTACTGTGATAGTGACGAGTGTGAATTCCTGCAGGAGGAGAGCATCCTGTATGTGAATGACTACTCTGATGGTCCCACCACCTTTGCCCAACTGGAGGAGTACCGTGACGAGCGTGGTCATGAGATGTATGTCCTCAACAGGGCCAAGCCTGTGCTGCCTCCCGCTCCACCCACAGCTGTTTCCACCACTAATCTGGGTTGTCCCGCTCCATCTGACACCTCCAGCCACACCCTGTCTTCTGGGCCAGGCCAGACCATGAGTCCCACTCTGGCCCCGAATAAACAGCAGCAGCAGCAGCAACAGCACCAGCAGCAGGAGGGCGACATACGGACCATGAGGAGAATGGCAGGGGAGGGAGGGGAGGCCGAGCCTGTGATCACATCAGAGGCTGAAGGAATGTTTCTTAATCACACGGGCCTGTTCATGGACTCTCAGATCGCCTACGAGATCCACTGCTGAAGAGGAAAGAAAATCCACTGCAGCACAGAGGGTTTGTGTGTGTGAGGGAGTGGTTTACAGCACATGTGAAGAAAGTCAGGGTGTCACTGCTGGAATCTACTGGCAACTGACTCACCTGTGTGGAACGATTTACTTACTACAAGACTCATCCACGCCTATTGGAGAAGGTTTGCATATCTGGCACAGCTCACAATCTGGTTTATCAAATCAATAACATTGAGACTTTTCAATGGACACACTGTGACACCAAAACATCAGTGGTGAGTAGACTGGTGGACAGACCAGTGTCATTCAAATACCCTACACTTAAAGACAATTATAAGTGGACTCAGGTATAGACTGAGCTGCACATGCTAAATACACATGGACATCTGGGTCAGCATTTATCAGAACTACTTTCATACCAGAAACCTTCCACCGTCTTTGCTGTACAAGAGTCAACGTCTGTCTTCTCGAAAACCCAGATAAAGTTCACAGTTGACGGCAGCAGGGTGAGTATGATAAAAGGGGGAAATCATGGGAACTTCCAGTTTATGAGCATGTGGGAACCCTACTGTGTTTTATAATGTTAATATTTGGACATGTTTAAATTGAATCTCAGACTGTGCAGGCTGTTGAGCATTACAGTGAGGGTGTGAGGCAGACACAGCTGAACTTTGTAACTATTTATTTAAAAGTGTGGGAACATGTTAATCATCACAGAGAAGGATTTAAAGGAGTCTTCATCTTTTGTCATACTAATCAGTTCTGATAACTATCCTGTCCGATCCCAGATATCAACCAAAAGTCAAACTCGCATCTGTGTCGTGAAGTACAACTCTGGCTCTCTTTGGGTTTAGGTTCTCATTCGTGATTCTGGATAACTGAAGCTGGTTATCACATGGCTCAGTTCTCCCCTGGGTTTTTCAGGGTCCTATGAAAGAGGTAGACTTCTTAATTAGAGGCTTAATTACAGCGTCAACAGATCAGAAGTATTTAATGTGAAATAACATGAAACTTATTGGCTGTTACAATGGCAGAAAGTAATATTCAGTAAGATAATTATGGAATATTATCACAAAACTGAGGCCTATTAAGCTACAAAAAGATAGAAGAGAGAAGAGATATTAAAAATATTAAAAGTGGTCACATTTCTGGGATTACCTCATTGGCCATCAAACATGATCTGTATTCTAGTGTCTCGGAGTGAACACAATATCCAATGATTACATTAAGAAAAAAAAGAGATGCCTCATAAGATCTCACTGAATGGTTGCATTTGATTTTTTTTTTTCAATAAAAAGGCTACAGCAGACCTGTTTTCATTGAGCCAACAAATATTTAACATTTGTATTCTGAATGACCCCCTCTCTCTTAACTACTCTTCTATCAATTGTACAATAAAGGGCCTTCTGTCCCTGTCGAGATCCTGCAGGAATGATGACTGGGCCAAGAGCACCAGCAACAGCCTCCTATCTTTGATTCTGTTTATGTTTTTATATAAGTCATGTGTGTTTGTGTTTATCCAAGGTATATCCAGGGAAGAGGGAGTGCTTGGGTTCTTCATTAACATATTCTGACAGCTCATGACAAAAGTGTCCAAAGTTTGGATTGAAGTCAGTCCATTTCATTTTGTGTATGTGAAATTTTTTCCCATTATTAAAACCAAATGTACAAAGAGAATAAAATCTTTGCTCAGCTCATTTTTTGTGTGTCTGTCTTTTGGATCTTTTGCTCAATCTTCCTCCTTATATAATGTTCACCATCCAACCAAAATAAAATACATGGTATCATGGTTCTACCATGTGTAAATGTGGTCACCATGTCAGTTATAAATGAACTTGTATGGCAGCTAAACAGTAAACTAAAATATGTTTCTGAAATACATAGTATTAGTTTGCAGTGACCCCTGGTGGCCATTAGAAAATGTGCAGGTTCTTCTGCATTGGCTTCTCTTCACAGGCCTGGAAGCTGTGTCCACTAATTTTAGGTGACAGGACCATCATTCAAATGCAGATGGCAGGTTGATATTAGTGAATAGTGAATAACTCAAAGCTCAAAACATGGAAGAGATGGTGGCATTTAACTTGCTGTTTCCCTTTGTTCAGTGTTTCCTGAACCCTGCTTTTTATGGCCTTTCTTCCACCTTCTCATCCAGTAGCACAGCAACAGCGAATCATAGTTCAGCGCCTGATTGTGCACGTAGCCCAGCTCCATAGGTGCACCAGCTTTTTTGCCTTTTGCATTTTTGAAGCGGCTCTGCCTGGAGCCTGCGTTTTTGTCTAGTTATGTTTTGCCCTTGTGGTGGAAGAACAGAGGGATGTTACTTGCTCGCAATGAGTGCTGACACAGGCAGAGTGGCAATATAAAAAAAGATGTGTGCAGTGATCCCTAAAATGTCCCATGATGCTGTATACCTTGTCATCTCAATAGAAACAATTTGGCTGAGTTTTTACAACAATGCAGCCTTTTCACTGAATGCCGTGTGTTCTTCCTCACAACAAGTCCTCCAATGTCACTGCTGTTATCTGGGTGGTTGAGATCCTTAAAGATTTCTCCCTTACTCATTTTTGCAGAGCCTAGATATCTTTTAGGCAGGGTAGAGCACCACCTATTATATGTTCAGCTGAATTAACTACTTTTTGCAAGGCCTTGCAGTCTTGCTTGGTGCCGTTTCTGTACCAAGCAGTCTTCAGTATTTGTCGAAATCTGAATTTTCAAACATTTGAGGTGAAACAGTCTCTGCCTTGCCTTTCTCATTGCATAGTCAGTATGCAGGGCTCAGCTCAGGCCCTCAGTGATGTGGACAACAAGGTACTTGAAATTGTCTGATCGCTCTACGAGGAGCTGTTAATACTAGCTTGGGGGGGGGGATTGTTGACTGAAACAGTTCTTTCTGCTTTTCAGAGTACTCTTTTCTTCTCTGATCTCTGTCTGCAGTCTATTTCTGGCCTGGTTGTATAAACTTCTGTCCCCACTTCTGTGGGCCCCCTCCTTGGCCTGACAAAGCTGTCTGAGTTTAGGTGTAACAAAGGGTTTGTTGTGCACAACATTTTAGTTGGTACACCCCTGTCCTCAGAAAAGCTGATGTAAGATATAACAGTGCTCCCCATTGTAACAGATACAGCCTCAAAAACATTAGTACAATATTAGTTAATGAGCAAATACACCCACACAAAGTCAAATGTTTAACTAAATGAAACACAATAAGGTAGATGCCAAAAACAACATCAAAGTCCCCAAAGGGTGGTCTGGGTTTATGGGAAGATCCTCCCAGTTTGGCTATTTAACAGGATGACTAACAGCAGCCCAGTTGTGTTTTAGGTTGTGGTTGAAAGGTTTATAACACATTCATCACAAGGTATACACCTTGGCAAATAAGGTAAAGGCAAAGGTTCCTAGGTCAATGATCGGAGTAAGGTTCATAAACACGTAGTGAGTCGAAAAGGCAAACAAAAGAAAAGGAGCAAAAGCAGACAGGCAAGAATCCAAACAGTTCCAGTTCATATTCATCTCTTAGTCTCCTGATACAACTCCCAAGCTTGATATTATTCAGGTTTGATGTGTTTATATTACAGGTGTGGTTGAAGCCTGGTCCTCCTGATTTTTATTTGTTTGTCAACTGATTCATTAACATGCAAGATATGATGTTATAAATAGACAAAAAATATAGTTGTTCTTTGTTTCTAAATGAAAGTAACATGTTCAGAAGTCACCCAGGTTACAGTCAGGTGACAGCTTTAGTTGAATAATGATCACCTTTAAATGCATAGAGTTTGTACAATTTAAACCTATTTATAGCTACTAAAGCACGTCATCCAGGTTTTTATTGTTTTAAGGCATGTTTGAAATTAAGCTAACAGGTTGGTTTCATCTGGTTTGATCAATAAATATATTCAGGTATCATCAGCATAACAAAGAAATTTATTGGAGTGATTCCCAATATGTTATTGTTAAACTGTTGTATTTATCCGGTGCAAAAAACAACATGATATCTGCGTTCTGCACTGACCTACTCTCTAAATACTCTAAAAACTCACACTGGTCGACCACTGATAATGATGAGTATGCTGCAGGTTTCAGGACTCGATCTCTGCCAATCTAACATTCCTTTCTGTTCACTAATGTGGCATCTCCACTGTCAGCACAACAAGCCAAGAAAAACTTTTTCTAAAATGTTGAGATTTATCTAAAATGAGTATGTTAAATATAAATTACAAAGCAGTTCTGTGTTGAACTGAACATTTCAAAATGAGTTGCTTTGCTTGCAAAGTCTTTGTTTGACTTGGACAGCTCTATGGTCCTGTCCTCATGACACACCTCCTCTCTCAGATTATCTCGTTTTTGCATGATCTCCCCATCTGTTTGTCATTCTTGCCTCCTCCCTCTCAGGTCTGTTATGTCTACATAAGGTCCCTGGCTGTAGTGGTCTGCTGTCGATCTCCTTTGCACCATGAAGGTGTTACCCATCCTGGTGTTGCTGTCTTCGGTGGCGCAGCTTTGCAGTGCTACTCCAGTGGAGCCGTTAACATGCAGCGAGGACAATGCTGCTACAGCAGCACATTTTGCAATGCATCACATCAACATGCACCATCATCATGGCTACAAGTTCAGACTCAGTGAGATCCAAGGCAACAAAACCGAAAAGGTATAAGAACCACACCATAAATGAGCAGTAACTGCACACATGTTTCTACTGATAGGTCTAATTTTGAGGTTCAGGTACTTTGAGTACTGTTTTTCTGTTTGTCCACCATGCATGTGCACAGCCTGGACTACAACATGAGCAATCTTTATAACAGACCTATAAAACTGAACAGCAGAAGTAGACTTGCCAGTGCAATGGCAGTGGTTTCAAAATGACCTCAAACGTATGTCTGTCTCAAAATATTGAATAAAGCATTGTATTAGTCAGACTTTTTTCAGATTCAAAAAGAGAACTTAGAAAGTGTAAATCCAAACTTCAATAATATCTCACTTATCATTTATGCCCTTCCTCTATGATGTTTCTAGGTTGATGACGGCTGTAACATTGAACTGCAGTTGGACCTTCTGGAGACAAAATGCCATACTGTCAACCCCAAACCCTTTGAAGACTGTGAGCTCTGGAGCGAGAGTGACCGGGTAAACGCTAACAAGCATTTGTTTAATCCAATCCTCCCATTTATCTGCCCTGCATCACATTCATCCTGAGGGTGGACACACTGATTTTTACACATTTGTCATATTTGTTTGATTGTAGCCTATTTACAGTAAAATGTCATCTCAATGTCTCTTTTCCTGTGTAGGCGGTGATAGCCAACTGCACTGTGATGATCAGTGTAAAAAATAGTGATGCCAAAGTCACCAAATACAATTGTGACACACGACAAGGTGGGCTTCTCTTCTTTTTTTCAGAATTCATTTCAACAATGTTTTCAGCTGGCAACTACAGTATGAATCTAGGTTAGGGAAACATGTTGGTTATGGAAAATAAGCTGTGGTTAAGGTAAGGCAACTTAACTGCTGACCTTACTGTTAGCCTGACATGTATATACTATACTATACTATACTATACTATACTATACTATACTATACTAGATCCCTTTCATAAACTTAAAATGTAATGTGAATTAATACTATGATTTTCTATTTTTCTATTGGTTAAAATAATGAAATGTGGGTTTCCTGGTTGCTCAATTGAAGCTCATTGTGTAACTGTTTAATCAGGACCAGTGCATCAATTGTGCCAGGGCCAAGAAACCAATTGTTTTTGTAGAGATTATTATCGCTTCAGAAATGCAAGGATACCAATGTGTATATCATGATATACAAGTTGGTTTACATTAACTCAATAGTTGGCCATTTGGATTTTTCTCCCCCTGTTTTTAGGGTTTATTTGATTCATTTTTGGATGGCACAATCCTCCATTAAATTGCAAAGAAACAATAGTCAATAATTTGAATGATGCCATATTAGGCCATGGGACAAGATGCCATTTTAGGTATTTTACATTTATAGAACTTTTCGAGCTTCTCCATGAGGACTTAACAGATTCACTTCAAGTTTGGTTTTCTTAAGACAAAAATCACGTCCAAAGCCATGAGAGGACTGTTGTTTGACTTAGTTAATCAGTTCTTGCCATAATGGATTACTACAGTATCCAAACACTACCTCTGAACCACACAACTGATGGTCTCAAAGAAGAAGATAAAAAATGGCACTAAATAACTTTTATTACGGTACAACTATGAACTGAATTGATTCTACAAAGCTGTCATCAGTTTTATTGTCTTCATTGTTCATCAATACAGGGAGTAACAAAAATAAAGAGAATGAATGAGAAACTTTTGACTGCTACTGTATATTTTGTCACTTTGGAGAAATGTTGATGTACAGTTACTCGTGATGATGACTCATGATGACAATGAATGGCTCTGAGTTGAGAAATGCTAAACTGCTTAACTGTTGTGATTTGTACAGATTGTTTACACGGTGTGGAGTCCTCACAAAAGCAGGCTCGCTCATAAGCATAACGGTGTGTGTGTTTGCATGTCTGTGCGTGTGTGTGTTTATAGTACTTACTAACAGCGAGATGGCGAGTATCTGCCCAGACTGTCCTGTCCTGGTTGCACTCAATAACACTAACGGTCTTAGGGCTGTTGATAGCATTGTGAAAACTTTCAACAAGAACACCAGCAACCAGCACTACTACATCCTGCACGAAGTAGGACGGATACTTACTGGGGTACAGAGACTCTCTCTTTGCATGCACATGCACGATTAAATAGATACCATAAGAAGATCCATCACCTCCCTTTAAACCCTGCACCTTCCCTTTCCTTTTCTTTTCTTCATCTTCCTCTTCCAGTACATTCCCGGCTTAGGGATGAAGTATAGACCCGAGGCTGTCCTTGTGGAGACTCGATGCCCGATGGGATCCAGAATAGCTATAGAGGCATGCAAACCCCTCTGTCCTGACAGAGCTGTAAGTACAACTCATACATATAAAAGTTATGGCAAAGTTCTAAACCACGTGTTATCTACTGGATTCAAAAAACATAATATATAAGCCTTTATTTGTTTTTATTTTCTGTTAAAATGCAAAATTAAACAGAAGACATGAGAAGATATAAAGGACCCGCTGAATGAGCTCTGGCTCTTTAAAGTTGACTTGGTGTGTCAGGGCCCTGTACCTTGTCTCACCACCATTTGCTGCTCACAGGCTTGTGTGAGCTTGTGAGTGACTTCAGGCACAAAGACTGGTGAACCAAAACAATAATTTTATGAACACTTGAGCAACTAAAATGTCTGCCATGAGAAAAGCCTGTATCATTTTAGTATGAACAGTGTGATGTTATAATAGTTTAGTCATTCACTGTTGGTCACACAGTTTCCGACCGGCTCTCATTGCCTCTCTTCTCTCTCAAAAGCATCATGCTCTCTGCAGTGCATCCTCTAACAGTATGGGCGTACTTGGGGATATGGATTGTGAATTCTATCCTCCAAAGGTCAGTCCATATTCTAACCACATACATTATATTCATGTTAAGTACTTCATGCTTAAATTAATATAGTTTGCTGTGCACTAAATCTCCACTTCTCGTTATACTCTATGTATATCTTCAGCTTTGCGCTGACACTAGCAGAAATATACTTCAACTAAGTCTCTGTTCACTTGTTTTTTTTTAACAGAACACTACTGCCCTTGGCCCTGATGAGAAGGAGCCTGTATGTAAGCCCCATCCTCATCATGGGGGACATTTTGATCCTCCTGGCCCTCCTGGGCATGCACACAGAAAAGGGCCTCCTCCCCATGCTCACGGTCAAAGTGACAATGGTGGTAAAGGAGGTAAACATAAACATGATCATGATCATGATCATGATCATCTTCTTAGGGGACATCCTGATCCTCCTGGCCTTCCTGGGCATGCAAACAGAAGAGGACCCCCTCCCCATGCTCACGGTCACGGTCACAGTCATGATCATGGTCAAGGACATGGTCATGGATCCCCTCCCCGTCCCCATGGTCCCCATGGTCCCCATGGTCCTCCCTGCCATGGAGTATTGACCAATGTTGACCCAGCTCTCCACCCCATTTGCCCCTGGCCTCATCCTGAACCTCCCGCTAACCCAAGAGAGAGCTAGTCTAAGACACACACCAATGTAAAAGAACCATGTACCACCTGTTACTATGCAGAAGAATTGTCTACAGTCTCTATTGTATGCAAAAAATGCTACAATCCGTGACAAAACAAGTGAAATAAATCATTAGCGTCAGTCTCTGTGATGCAGATTTCTTCCTTTGACCTGCCGTTTGCAGGCAGCATGGCTTCTGACTGGCTCATACATAAGACTTCATTTGGAGTCTGGAGTGTACCATGGGATTAAAGACCATTAAAGACTTTTTCTCTGTTATCAATTGTAATCAGTTGATTAAGAATTGATACAAGCTACTACAAATAATTAGTACATTTGCATTCAAATTAATAAAAACATCTTTAAATTACTACTCATAAGTGTATTAGTAATCACCATTGTAGTAAATAGAAGTGCCAAGTCAATTTTTAAATGGTTTAAAATTCTACTTGTTATTCTATTTACCTCTGTGAATATCTCACATTTTAGTGATTCCTGCATCGAAATGCAGTTTGTATATCATGATTGTTTTAATTTAAAGATGTGAATTAAATAAACCAGAAAAACACTGAACACACAAAAAAAAAAAAACTGATTTACATTTTACACATTAAACAAATGATCTATATTTGAAAGTAACAGATATTGTGTGAACACCAATGAGCATGGGAAAGCTGTTTATTAAAGACTTAAATATCAAAATACTATATATATGTACAAACACACACACAGAAAACAAAAACATAATATACATTCAACAAACTTAAGATGCTGTCTCAGGAAAAACACAATCGTTCTAATTTGAAGATATGAATACATTCATCCACGATCCCTGGAATCCAGAACGTTCACTTGAACAGCAAAATGTAAGGCTAGACACGTAGACCATTAGCCCATAACTGCTACTTAAAAACTTGTTTATTTAACACAACAGATCAGTGACATAAAATGAATGATGAGATTTTGATGGTTTCTCTTCCACCTGGAGCTGGAATGAACATTATTCTGTTTGCATTTCCATGCTGGTCACTGCTTCACGCAGAGAAATAAGCAGAAGCTATGGAGGGCTTTGCTCGCTGAGTGAAATCTGAAAGGGAAAAAGGGAAATGTATTGAAACCTCAGTCACATTATCCTCACTATTATCCAACCTGTCAATTAAAAACATTTTTATATTCATTTGTTGCTTGCAAATCATCTTAATGGCCAAAGACTGATTTACTGTTTAAAGCAACATGGTCATATCCTCATCTATCCAGTGTTTTTCACACCTCACACACACACACACACACACACACACACACACACACACACACACACACACACACACACACACACACACACACACACACACACACACACACACACACACCCCTTCGCGGCTAAAGTAAATGAATCCAGTATTTATTTTAAAATTATTTATTATTTATGCTGAAACATTCCTAAACTTGTAGTCCTGCATGGACTACAAGAGCGGTTTTACCTCTATAAAGCGGATTTGACGACAGACCATAAACTGGGATTGCATCATCTCTCCTCTCAAAGTATTTGGAATCTAGACCTGCGGAGTCTCCACTGGGGACGAGAAGAAAACACATTCCACAGCACAGTGAAAATGAAACATGAATCTCTTAGTCCTCTGAAAGAAGAGTACTGTATTTTCCGCACTAAAAGGCGCATCGGATTATAAGGCGCACCTTCGATGAATGGCCTATTTTAAAACTTTTTTCACATCGCATTATAAGGCGCATAGAATAGAAGCTACAGTAGTGGCTGGGGTTGCGTTATGCATCCACTAGATAGAGCTGCGCTAAAGGGAATGTCAACAAAACAGTCAGATCAGTCAATCAAACTTTATTAATAGAATACAAACCAGCGTTCTAACAACTCCGTTCACTCCCAAAATGAATTAACAGCTGTTTTATTATTTTTCCTGAGGTAATGTTAGTAACGTAGTATTTTCGCGACACAGTTTATCTTTTAACAATAGCAAGGTATAACAGGTAGTGCAACATTTTTATCACGTAGTGGAGGGGAACTTTTCCTCGATTCAGTAAACACGTAAAAGAAACAGTCTGATACCGTTATGGTAAATCAAACATTAGTGCAATCACAATATAGTAACTCTCGAAAATAGTGGAATTCCTCTTTACCGTTCTTACAGCTGTTACTTTGGCGACGCCCCCTGATTACGGTAGCCATGATGAACAAATATTGATCCATATATTCGGATTATAAGGCGCACTTATATGTCGGCTTTTAGGCTTTTAGGTGCACCTTATAGTGCGGAAAATACGGTAAGTATAATGTAAACAGCGTAAGTATGAAAAGTCCTCTTTAGACTGAACATATTCAACACAGTATGGACACCAACATATACAGTAGAATGAAAAATATACTCCAATGAAGGCCGTAATTATTCAAACTCACGTGTGTTTGTTGGCTGGCTGCGGGGCTCGCTGTTCAGCAGGAGTGACTTCAGCAGCCACCAGAGGAGATCCAACAGGTTTGACTGTCTGAGGGTAAAAGTGTGCCTGGGGAAATACAGACATCTTTAACTGGTGCCCAGTGATGTCACTGCTGAAAGGTGGAAAATTATATATCTTGTTTTTCAAGTGAGCCATGTGGCTTTGATACAAATACAAATATGCCACCATTCATTTTACCTAATTAACTTCAGGACAATTGATACAAAGTATAATCACACTGGTAATGCTTTCAATAGAGTGTAAGAGGTAATGACTTAGTTTGGCTTAGCTCTAAGCAGAGCCAGTATCTCCTACCCTCAGTCCTGTTGAGGATAAAACTGAAGGATTCTCCAAAGATTCAGGTGGCTTCCTGGACATCTGCTTTTCATTTAGCTGCTTGTTAAGCCAACTTATAACTGTGGGAGAAGAAAAGTTAAACTGTTATTTTCCAGCATTACAAACTCAGCTGCGTTGGGGTTAAGGCTGGTTATCAAACCCTAAATATGGACCAAAATGTGCACATAACATCAGGTATTAATATCAGTTATCTCACCATTCTCATTGGTTTTTAAGACCTCTCTGCTTTCATTTAGCTTCTGTACCGTCGTCTCCAACTGCTCTTTCAGTTTGGAAACCTGTAACATGCAAAAGATAGTCATCGACTTCATATCAAATAATTTCTTTTACATTAGTAAGAGAAAGGAAGTAAGAGAAAGAGTTAACCAGTCAGGAAAGCTAATGTGTTGTTGTTAAAGGTCTGTGGCTCGTGTTGTGGAAGACAAATATGGTTTAAAGTCTACGTTTTAAAGTTTGTTTGGAAATCATGGACACCGTGTCCTCTTGGCTAAATATACATATTACACAACTTCCAAGAACTTTAAATAGAACAATAATTTGGGGATTCACTCGTGGTTTCTTTGCAGCCAACCTGAGAGCTCTGCCGTGTAATGTAATGAGAGGTAATGTCTAATGCTATTATTCTTATTGATATGTAGTGGGATCTGTACACATTTGGAGCCAAAAGTCCAAAGAGGCAAAGCTGCTTTACAACAGTGTTAATTTTGTCACCCATTTTTCAATTTAGTCTTGTGTCAAAGTTCATTCTTAGTCTTAGTCACTTTTAGTCTTTGACAAATCATTTTTGTTAGTCATATTTTAGTCCAGTTTTAGTTAAAACATTTTAGTCTTTTTCTATTTATTTCAGGAATATATCACTTGTGTTCCAAAGCTAACATATTGATTAAATGTCTCGATTTAATTGAATGAATTCATCTTCAATGCAGCTTTGCTAAGTGTCTTGTCTGTTGTTTCAATACACACTTAATATGCACTTGATTTCATTTTTTAATCTACTAATAGCAGGTACACCATATTATGACATGTTCTGTCATCTTCTACATGCAATTGTTAAATTTCAATATAAATAAATTGATTTTATGCCAGTTGCATCTACTAAAATGTTCAAATTAAGATGAGTCCATCACTGTTAGTGTTTAGCACAAATGGGGAGGCTAGACTCATTCTTGACTGTTATGCCATATGCGCACATTTTAATAATGTCGGGCTGCATACGGGTTCGGGCTCCATAAAGCTGTCAATCAAAACGGGCCGGCCTGGGCTCGGGTAGAATTCTACCGGGCCCGGGCCGGGTCAGGCCTGACTTCTAAGGCCCGTTTCATGCTCTAGATTGCACTGTCCGTACGCTGTATTTCTCCTGCATGCTGTTTGATTTCAAGCCACATGTGCGAGAGAAGCCAGAGGATCTCAAACGTGTGGCCGTGACGTTGCTACAGTAAAAGAAGTGCTGGCACAAACACATGACAGCAGGACTGGATGCTGCTTTTTTTCTTATATAGTAGACGAAAACAAGGAGGACGTTTTTGTTCTTGCATGATATTTTCGTCTCGTTTTTATTCGTCAACAAAAACCCACATTGGCACATTTTTCGTCAGTGTTTTTAGAACATTGTATCGTCTTCGTCAAGGGAAAAAGGCTTGTTGACGAACATATTTCGTCTGACGGAATTAACACTGCTTTTACAACATTAAGATGAAAAAAGGCCTAAAGACCACAATCTTTACTTGTTGAATGCAGCATGTCTGAATACATACCTGCTCCTCCTTGGTGCTGAGCTGCTGCTGAGTGCTCTGTAGATCTTTTTCAACTTGTTGAAGTTTGTCTGAAGTTTCCTGGAGGACCTTCTCCTGTGACACAGTCACTGTGTTTTTTACTTTTATTTTACCAACCAGGCCTCGAACCTCTCCCTGAAGCTTCTTAATGATACCATTAGCCTGGATGAGAGAGAAGGAAAGGTAAGAAGGACAGTTTATCAGGGACAACAAACACTGTTTTTAATTATTTTGTCCGTCCAATTTATATCAATTAGGTCAGGTTAAACAACAGCAAAAGCAAAACTGAATATTAGAAGCTGCTGTATTAGACTATATTGATTTTAACTACACTGTAAGCTGGCAATTGGCTGTATGTAGAATATCTGCCTATACATACTGTATATATAATATATACATAAAATATGTAATATAGACTTCTGTTTATACAAACCTTTATCAGCTCCTCAGAGAGTGATTTCACCGTTGCTTCAAGTTTTCTAATCTGCAGTTCTTTACTTTCAGCATTTTCTTCCACCGTTTCCTAAAAAACAAAAAACATATGTCCATATATAAACAGGATTACAGAATCTACTTCTTATTGGGGGGCATCTGATCATTTCAGATCGAGAAGATGATTCAAGGTTTTTATAATCTAAAAAGACGCAACTATGGTGCTATATTCAACGTTTGGAACCACTAGATGTAGCACTAGACCGCCAAAACAAATGGACACATCAACTCCTTCACCCATCTCTTACCTTCTGCTGCTGAGTGGCTTCCAGCACCTCTTTTGTGCGGCGCATGAGCTGCTCCTTATCTTTGAGCTCCTGTTCCAAAACAGCCACTCTCATCTGCAGCTGGCTCACCGAGCGCTCCTTCTCATGGACCTCTGTGTCCAGAGTACTGTTCTCCCTCCTGAGAGACAGAACCTGCTGCTTGGAACGCTGGCACTCCTGCATGCGCACGCGCACACGCACACGCACCCCAACGGATCAAGTTAACGATGTCCATTATTAAAATAATTATAATTTTTACAAGTGAAATACGGAAATAACCTGAAATAGAAACATATCCCTATTTCTCTTATCTAAAAGTTCTAACAAAATGACTAGTCACTTTTTTAAATCCACAGAACAAGCAATGGATGAACATTTTATTTGGTTGTCATGGTTACCAGGATCTACATTATGTTGCATATTGCACGTGGCTTCAAAGGGATGGGAAAAGTTTGATAAACCACTGGTGGCCATTTTAAGAAATTGCTGCCATGGCCATGTGGGTGTGAATTTGTGATGTCTGATCCAGTTTTTCTTCTTCATATATCTATCTATAGGTTATGATATGTTGCTTTGCCACCCCATCATACTAAATATCAGTATGAAAAAACTAAAAAGTCTCCATCTAAAGATATACTTATTCTAGATAAGATCACCCTAGCCTCCAGCTCTACCGTAAGGAATCTTGGAGTTATCTGTGATGAGGATATGACCTTTAACTGCCACTGCCAACTAGCATTTGTTACTTCTAGGCTGGATTATTGCAACTCCTTATAATTAGGGGGGCCCAATAAGTCGCTTAAGACTGCAGTTGATCCAGAGCGCTGCAGAACATGTACCGTATTAACAGGATCAAGGGCTACCTGTGAAATCCTGTGAAAGAGACTCCTGGTTCTGTAAGCAGGCACCCACTCCACATTTAAGATTAGGGTTAAGACGTTTCTTTTTTGTATATGTACATGCTTAGAAACATTATATAACATCCAACAGGAGAACTTATCCGCTCTTGTTTTTTCTCCCTGGCCTGGATTTTGGGACCAGCCTTTATTTGTTTGTTTACTTATTAGCCCTACAAGCCAGCTGTACACTACCTGCTCAGCCCCAAACATCAGACTGACATGGCTGAGGAGCATTTAGCAGCTAAAGATATTTTTTATCCAGAGATAGTAACAAAAACAGAGAAGAGGAGTGAATATGAAGAAGGGTGCATATTGGACAATTTGCCCGGTGGGTAGATTGGCAACTTCGTGAAAACATATTTAAAATTTAAAATTTCAATGTTCTGGTCTCAGTCATTCTCCATCCAGACTTACCTCCTCTGAACCCACTAGTTTAATCTTCAGGTCTCTGATGACAGACTCGTTCTTGTATTTTCTCTCTGTCAGCTCTTTGCAGGAGGTCTCCAGCTCCGTCAGTCTGCTCTGAAGCTGCTGGCTGCTCTTCTTGTGAACACTCTCCAGCTCCTGGCGGACCTGTTCAGTCTGCTGCTGAAGCCTGCTCTGTAACTGAAAGAAAACATAAAGATGTGCCAAATAAATATCTCAACCACAACAACAACAACAACAACAACAACAACAACCGCAGCAGCCAAACAAACAACTGCTTCACTAAATACTTAAGGAGTCTTACCTCTACGGCCTTTTCTCTTTCTGACTGTAACTCCTGAGAATGACGGCTGGACAGACAGCTGCTCTGACTAGTCCACTCCGAGCGCAGTTTGTCCAACTCTTTAGTCTTCTCAGATAGAGTCTGTGAGCAAAATACAGATTTCTTAAAGTAAATAGTTTGTTTTTAACCAACATTAACAGCCATTGTGACACAAAACTCTGTTTGTACACATCATTCTGTATGAGAAATAAAAGTTTAATGTGGTTAAAGCTGTCGACATTTAACTATAAATTAATCTTTTCATTTGATCCAAAGCAGTCAGTAATGTCTTTTTTAATGCAAGTTCCATAAATTAATCAATGTTATTTACATTTATAAATAATATATTTTAAATGGAGATGCACACAGGGAGTGCATGACATAGGAGCTAGGAGAGAAGGTACTCTCTGTGTGTTCCTCAAACATTGAACAGATGTTCACTGGAGGAGGTAACATATGCATGTATAATGACATTCAAGTGGGTGAATGCAGAACCGGAGACTACTTTGAAGGCGGCTACAGGTAGCTACCCTGGTATAGTGAATCAATGTTGATGGTGTACAGTAGGTTTGGCTGGGAGGACCAGCAGTTCAGTTTTTGAGAGCTTCATCCATGTGGATATACCTGAGAGGCATTCAGAGACCTGTGCAGAAACTGAGGCGTCGTCAGGTAGAAATGACAGATTGAGCTCATCAGTGTCATCTGCATAGCACTGATATGAGAAGCCATGCGAGTAGATAATCAGACCCACAGAGGTGGTGTGAATAGCGAAGAGAAGGGTCCCCAGTAAAAATTAGGAGTGACATGTTGATAAATCTGTATTTTTGTGGCTCCACTTTGATTAAATCATATGCAAATGACACGAGTAGGCTATAAGACAATGCCCACCTGTTGAGCATAACTCAGCTGCCTGGACAGATCGTCTTCAGTCTTCTTAAGCTTCATCTCGAGGGCCTGTTTTTCTACCTGGAACATGATGAGATGACACGTCTTTATAAACATTTGGAAATGAATGCTTTGATAAGATACTTTGACTGAAACTACTACTTTCAGGCAAATCAGTAGAGCCTACATTTTCCATGGGAAGGTTTGCATATCTGTTGATGTTACAAGACATTTCCTCCCCCAATCTATGTGTTTGTTTTTTGGGATTACCGCTTAAATAGTAAAATAATAGATACAAAAGCTCTTGAGTTGTACAATTTAACAGTCAGACAGTATTATGATGAGGAATTCTGAATGAGCCAACCTTTAGAGAGGAGAGACACACTGCCAGATAGTCTTTAACTTCTTTGTCAGAGCCTTGAGCAAGCCGTAACGACAAGTGGTTTAGGTGTTTGAATGCGTTTGTCTCTACGACACTGAAGTTGGCAGGGCCTTCAAGCACTGGAGACTGACATGACAAGTGCAGAAGAAACCTGTAAGGGGTGAAAAAAACATGTCATGTAGCGTGTGTCGAATATTTTGTCTACCCCACAGATTATATTTGATAAGCTGATAAAAGCAACCACGTGCATGTCATGTTCTGTCACAAAATAGTCCCAATCAACTTCTCTCAGCATTACATACATACATATACAGAGTACGTATCATTTTAGGACCAATCAGTGCATAATGTAAAGCTGAATAGATTAAGTAGATGTGTGTGTTGTGGTTTTTCTCCATACCTTGGACTGTGTGACTCTTGTTCAGAATAACATAGATTCAGCAGGTCGATAAATTTCTGAGGAAATGACGCAAAGTCTATCAGTAGCCCCTGCTGGACTTTCAAACTGCACAAATATTGACAGGGAAAGAAAACGTCAGTGAGAGTTAAAGAAAGATTGTTGACCACTTCCTAAATTATCATTAATACATGTATATATATTTTTTTATCAATACTTACCTCTGGAAATCTTCTTCTGATATAGAAAGGTTGAAGAGAAAATAAGGATCTTGATCATCTGTTAGTTTTACTAGAAGATCCTAACATAAACAAAAACAACATACGGTTGGTCACCAAGAACAGAGTCTGTCTTTATTAAGAGCTACACAATAAAAAGTTTGAAGTGAATGGCTGCAGGCCTCGAGGCGTTGAAAGCTGACAATTTTTTTCAAACTGATAAAACTACACTGTATACTCTGTCTAAATTTGAAATGCCAAACTCCTACTCACCCTTTTGTGTACGGGACTTGTTGTCATCTGAAGCTCAATGGTAACACGGACATTTGCTTTCCTATAAAATGAAACCGTTGCTGGTAAACAGCACTCTGACTTCAAACAGTAAGCGATATGTAACCAATAAAAACATAATATTGGCACAATCATATAATAATAATAATCATAATAATAATAATAATAATAATGTCATTAATGTGATTGGACAAAAAAAATAAATCCCTTTGTGCTGTAATGTGAAGTCAGTGTTTGTGAGGGCCAGCTTGTGGGTCCTGTCAGGGCCAGATGACACAAGGCAGGGTTGTGGTGGCACCTCTGCATGAACTACTTCTCCCAGAACATTGTTGCAATCACTATTTTTGTATTCTCATGTTTATTTCTTATGTTTGTATTGGAGCAACACACAAAACACCAAATCTAAGATATTTTACACAAGACTCCAAAAAAATTATAATAAATGTTTTTTGATGTTGTTCCAATGCAAACAAAAGAAATAAACATAAAAATAAAGTATTTGTAATTGCAACAAGAGATACTCATGTTTGTCAGTTCATCCTGTCATACCCTTATAAATGCATTATCTCTAGTCATTGGTCATCACTGTTAATAGTGCTAAGTCACAGGTTTGTGTCACAGTATATTAATACTGTGTGTTGCTCACGTATGTAACATAAGCACCGTCACGTCGCCGACAGTCTTACCTCTCCTCGCAGTCCCTGCACCTCACGTTCACCTGCAACACTTTGCTGAAGAGTTCCTCCATGTTTGAACAGACTAAACGACTCTGTCACCGGTTCAAGTGAACACACGCGTTAGTGAAGTGGTCAATGTTAACAAATGTTAATGGCACAGATGTGAGAGCAGCGGTCAGCGCTGAGAGGCGATCATTGTTGTTCTCCTCACTGTGTTTTTGATTTGGCGCTTTTCAGCCGCCAACTGAATCGCCCTGGAAACGGAACATGAGCCATCCGCTCACCGCGCCCCAGTGACCGCTACCGCCACCTGCTGACCGGGAGAGGAACACACACACACACACACGCACGCACGCACACACACACACACACACACACACACACACACCCCTGAGGTTTGGCCTCAGGTGTGTCAAATGTTAAATCCGATCCGCTGCCTGCACAAATAAGACGTTCATGGGCGGATCTAACTATCTGATGTCAACTGTGAATAAACTGAGAATTGCACTCAAGTTGGACAAATTATTGACAGCTGACAGGAATAACTCATTAACTCAGACACGTACCAATGAGACTCCCTCTTGATTGCTTATTGCAGCAAACTTTGCATAGAATTGGTACCGCTGCTGGTTGAATAATGTGAAAAAAAGTTCAAATTTCCAGGAAAATATTGATGGATTGATATCACTGTGATTAAATCTGCACATATACTTATGCCAACAGGTGCCACCCTTCAAAATCTCCTGCCATCCATTGCATATTTTTCAAGATCCGCCTCATACGGTCATTGGTTTATATACTGTATGTATGGTGCAGTAGAAAAGTTTATCACTGTTGATGATCGTTGTGCCTGCAGTTACATCTGATTAGTCTCTCTGATACATAAGATTTTCTGGTCTTGACCTCCGCTCCTCTGAACTACATTTCATACTGTGTAGCCTGACAACACTTAGACACCATCACCTGCATTATAGCCTTTAATAACTTATCTTCAGTCTCACACAGCTGTTTGGTGGAACCCACGGGTGCTGAAAGTTCACATCAGTTTGTAAAGGTTTATTTGCCTGTTATAAACTGATGAATGTCAGACCTTGGAGTACAGCCTAGATTCCATGACAGCTCAGCTGAGAAGTGATACCACACAGGACAGGTGTGTCAAGTTTAAAGTCTTAAAGTTAAAGTTTTTAGTCAGTCTGCAATTAATTTGAGAACTTGAGGAAAAAATATAGTTTAGTGTATTAAACCATTGCTATTGCCACATTGTGACATTACCACACTGAAAATATCTGCAGTGATCCAAGCACAAGTCAGTGTCCCTCACCTCAGTCACAGTTGACCATTCATTGACCGTTATTTCTAGTCATCACCAACATCTTAATATACAGACTGAAATACCAGAAATCCACCCAATTAGAAGTCAAACTAGACTTGCACCGTGTTGGTATTAGGTTTGTGATTTTTCAAAAATTAAAAGCACAACATCCTCAACACACCACAGTCAGAGAGGAATTCATTACTGGTCTGAGATCAACATACATTCTGGATATGGACCCTTTGACCGCTGACCAATCAACAAAAGCAAAGAAGACGCCATCAGTCTGGATGTTTGTAGTATAGCAAACGTTTATTAAGTGACAGATTAGTCCTTCTTGGCAGCGGCCTTCCTCATGGCGGCCAGTACGTTGCTCAGCTCCTCTCTCTTTCTCTTGGCGCGAATGTGAGTGCCAATCTGCAAAAGAAACAGCAACATGAGCACGAGTCACTTCAGCACTGTAAACTGAGTTTTATGCTGTGGGGTCAGTGATGCATTACACCTGCTACATCTCTACAGTGAAACCACTCACTGCATGTGGAGATACAAGAGAACTCTGAACTAGACATGCAGTACATTTAGAAAAACACGTACATGTGGTTCTCTGTGCTTAAGTCTTTTCCTGTACTATATTTATCATGGATGAGAAATTAAATGAGGAGAATTTAAACAGACTCACCCTCTTCTTGATAAACTTGAGGGCTCTCTTGTCCTTTGACACCTTCAGCAGCTCCATGGCTCTCCTCTCATATGGAGCAAAACCGCACACTTCACGGATCATGTCCCGAACAAACTTGCTGTGTTTGGTCAGACGCTGCAGAGGAATCACAAAGCATATTAAAATCAAACTTAAAGCGTTATATTCAAAACACTAAATCAGAGCTATAACCAGAAAAGGGTGTTTTTAGCACCATCTTGTTCGTCTTTGACCCTACAAAACTTACAACATACAGCTCCAAGCTTAAAACTTCCAAGACCAGCCCTGACAGCTACAGCTTTGTTCAAGATTTGAAGCAACTTGGCTTGTTTTGCTTCTGCGAAGCGCATTCTTTAAACACGGTGCCAGATCTTGTGCCAAACAAAGAACAACATGGCTGATGACAAACTCATCAGTGCTTTATTCAGAGGTTAGGTTTGGAAGCTGCACGCTCATGTGAGATGCACATTGGCGAGATAAGGAGGAGGATGAGAATTTGAATGTACACTAGAAAGATGTCAATTACATCTACATTCCCACCTGACAGAGTAATAAGTCGAGTTACATTTAATAATTGTCCTTCTCCATTGACATCACATTAACACTTTACATATCTATGCCACACCATTAAAGTACACTAAACTTAAGAGTAGGAAAACGAGCAGCTAACGTACTAACACCTGAATGTTTGCCTACAATTAATCAAAACAGATCAAACTGTCAATCCACTAGATGATTGTCTCCACTGAAATACAGTGTTTTATCAAGGATCGGTGTGACCTCATGTGTTTTAATTGTTTATGACAAACTAAGATCTAGGACACAAACAATCACGACCCAAAACTGAGCACCTTAAGCAAACTGCAAGATACGTGTGTCACTACACAGTGTCACATGTGGATGTAATAAACATCTGAACACCTGCTGCTCTCACATCTGGTCATGAGTGTCACACTGAGTGTGGCAGTAGATGACCAGGACTACCCATCATTAGTCAGTCAAAAGCAGATACTCACCCCGCGTCGGCGGCTGTGCTTAGGAGCGGTTACGTTCTTGGTGACCGGGTGGCCTTTGTTAAGGCCAACGGCCATGGGATAGCGAATAGCCATATCTGTAGAAGACACACACACAAAACAACATGAGTTCAAGCGCAAACAACAACGTTTAGTCTTGTGTTTAAATGCACAACATGGGGATGTTGCAAGACAGATTCCTGCTGTGTGAAATCCTACTTGGCAACACAGCTTTTTCTGATTCAGACACTGTGCTGACTCGCTACTGTTTTTAAACTCAACCACCAACAGTAGCACACGTTCAACAGGACTGCAAGAGAAATTCATTTCTATCTGAACCATGACTGTGGTACAGAACATTTCCAGAAGCTGTTAGCCTTCACTGACTTCTTAAAGAAGCTCGTCTGTCCCACACACAGACTAACTCATGCCGTTTATCCGCCAGACGCCTTGCCACATTATCAGACTTCCTAACAGGTTTTGTGTTAAAATGTCTCTCTGAACAAGGAACACGACCGTCCTTTGCTCGTCTCCAGCAGTTCTACAGAATAATATGCTTTCTGTGGTTATTAAAAAAATACTATGAATGTCAGGAGCTAGCGTTCAGTAGTAGCAAGCCAAGCCACTGACCGGCACCAAGTTTTCATACGTTTCATGTATTGCAGTGTGACAATACTGGACAGGGATGTTTCGTGAAGTCAATAAACCTGTTTCAAATCACTTTATTCTGTAGAAGTCGACGGATGGCGGAGATTATACACGGGTTTTAGTGGATCCTCGTCAACATTAAATTCTTACCTGCTGTCTGTGATGGCGGTTAAACCGGAAGGACTGTTGGACGAGCGAGGCGGGGTGATGAGGGTTTTAACCCGGAACACACTGCTGCGACGCCCGCAGGGCAGCGCTCCTGCAGGCCGGGAAGAGGTACTGCTGTTTAAATAAGGGTCATATACCAGTTCCAGTCTGCTGAATGATATGATGATGGACTATAAGTCTATGATTATTAGGATTGGATTATTGATGAAAAATAATCTGGACGTAATAACATTTGATTATTACTGTGTATGATTGATTACAATGAACATAAGATAAGATAGGGGACTTTAATGATCCCTCACTTGTCACAGTAGCTTGTACAAACAAGGTTGATAATAAATTATTCACAAGTAAGAAAAATATAGAAAAAGTAATTAAGTCATGCTGGTGTTAAAGAGTCCAACATCATCCTCTCCCTCACTTTTTCTATGGAGTCTAGGGGGCAGTTCAGGGCAGAGCTGGTCCTCTTGACCAAAGTCTTTTTCTGTGTCTCTCTGTGCTTCCTCCTGCCCAGCAGATGACTGCATAGAATAAGGTGGACACCCAGGTATTTGTATGCTCCCACCATACCATTGGAGAACTGTTTTTTGAAATGTGTCAAAACATTATCTTCCTGTGAACGTCAAGTCATTTGTTTTATCACTGGCATATCACTTTATATGCCAGAATATTATGGTAGGGCATTCAACATTATATATAAATAAATAAATATAAATATAAGTAAAAATGGGCCAAGATTTCAATTTTAGGACAAATATATTTTTATCAACGGTAATGACAAGGAAAAAGATGATATTTTTATGTACATTTAAGTTTATTATTAGGAAGGTTTCACATTCATAAGAACAGACGTGCAGCCACCCAATTTTCTACTACTTTTTACTTCTTTGTATTAATTTTTTTCAAAAAATACGTAAGTCCTAAGTAGTAATACAGTCATACATTTTATGTCCTCAGTTTTCTTGTGAAAACAAGTCAATGTCATTTTTTTTCCTTTGCAATCTTAAATTATTTACGTCATTATTTTTAATTAACAAATGTTCTTCTTCTTCTCCTTTCGGCTTTTCCCTTCAGGGGTTGCCACAGCGAATCAGTTGCCTCCATCTAACCCTGTCTTCTGCATCCTCTTCTCTCACACTAACTACCTTCATGTCCTCTTTCACTGCATCCATAAACCTCCTCTTTGGTCTTCCTCTAGGCCTCCTGCCTGGCAGTCCAAAACTCAGCATCCTTCTACCAATATATTCACTATCTCTCCTCTGGACATGTCCGAACCATCTCAGTCTGGCCTCTCTGACTTTATCTCCAAAACCTCTAACATGTGCTGTCCCTCTAATGTACTCATTCCTGATCCTATCCATCTTGGTCACTCCCAAAGAGAACCTCAGCATCTTCTTCTCTGCTACCTCCAGCTCTGCCTCCTGTCTTTTCCTCAGTGGCACTGTCTCTAGACCAATCTCTGGTCTCACCACAGTTGTGTACACCTTTCCTTTCATTTTAGCTGAAACTCTTCTATCAAACATCACACCTGACGCTTTGCTCCACCCGTTCCAACCTGCCTGTGCACGCTTCTTCACCTCTTTTCCACACTCTCCATTGCTCTGGACTGTTGAGCCTTGGAAGTCATAGATTCGATTCGCATGTTTGATTTGGCAGGTTTTAAGTCGGAAGCTCTTCCTGGCACAACCCTCTGTATTTATCCGGGCTTGGGACCGGCACAATAAGACACTGGCTTGTGCCCCCTTGTGGCTACATTGAAATAACAAATGTTGTTATCCCATGATAATGGCATATTTTTTTTAGATCACAAGATAACAAAACTCAGTGCATAGTCTTGTTTATTACTACTATCCTTTTGTTTTCTAGAGATCCCAAATTAATTATGGCATTATCTTGAGAAAACAAATTAGATTGACTTATTATCAGGAGAAAACAGAGGAAATAAAACATATGAATGTATGACTGCCTCGGGCTTCCATACAATATTGTTTTTCTTGTACGGTTTTTTGTATGTACGGTTTGTGTGTACACACATACCGTACATACCAATGGCAGTGGTGCGTTCAGGGCACAGACCATGGCAGTGGTGCGTTCAGGGTACATACAATAGTACTGGTTCTTTCTTTGAATTTCTCCCATCAGCCACCGCGGGACAGGAAACGTCCTCTGCTTTTGGCGCGGTTCTGGTAGCGGTGTCGGCCATCTTGGTATCACATCGCCGTTTCGGGCAACTCCGCGAGACGCCGCACGAGCTTACTACTCATTGATTGACATCGTGTCGTTAAACAAGAAAAACAAACTGTTTTTGCAGCCTCTTTTTGCGAACACAGCAGGTGCGTTTGTTTTCTATAACTCACTGAGTGGTGAAGCAAACTGAGGATTGTTGAAACAACCGTTATGGCGACTGCTACCCCAAGCCGTGAAGCTGGCCGGCCGGCGGCCTCTACACCTCTCTCCCCGACCCGCATCTCCCGCTTACAGGAGAAACAAGATCTGCAGCACCTGAACGATAGGCTGGCCGTGTATATCGACCGGGTCCGGGCACTGGAACTGGAGAACGACCGGCTGATGGTCAAAGTCTCTGAGAAAGAGGAGGTGACTACCAGGGAGGTGAGTGAAACACCAGCTCCAACTGTTTGCACCCATCCACATGTACTTTAGCCTCACGGCGTCGGAAGTCTTCACTAACGTCGGCAGGAATCAAACAAAGCAACCCGTCCACATGTTTACGTGTGTTGTGTTCAGGTGCAATGGTTTATCCACACAGATGGCCGTCTTTGTTGATACATATGCTGCATTCACTAATCTGTATTCAAACCTAACAGGACGGGGCGGGCGGGGCATTGAGCGGGTCGTTTATTATACCGTAAATGGTGGTTATGCGCGCCAAAACTTTGAATATGCGGGATGTAAAGTATTGTAAAATATTTTAAAGTACTGCGTTGTTTGGAAGAATTAAACTGTATTTCCAAACTTTAAACGAAAGGCTGCGTGTCATTTCAGTGGGCGCTCTCTCCTCTGCCCCCCTTATGCTTCTCAAATCCCGCACAAACGTCACCTGACCTCCAAACTACACGGAGAAGAGTGGGAGAAACAAAGGCGCAGTTTGTTTTTACGGGCCGGTTGCAGGTCCTCCTGCTTGTGTTATTTTTAGTTGTAACACTTTGACGAGGGCATGAGAGTTTGAAGTTGTTGTGACTTAGTAATAGGTCAGAAAATGTTACGCCCGCGGTCATGTGAGCCGTACAACGTCTGCTGAGAATGCAGAGTTTCAGGCCTAACCGCCCTCTGCTTATCTCTGCCCCACAAACACATCATAAACAAACGCACACCCCGTTTCATTACTGCATGTGCCGGGTTATTTAAATATAGTGTTTGTTTTTTTTTGTTTGTTAAATATAATAATATTTTTTTATTTTATATAGATACTTGTTGCGTAAATTTGTTGATACAATTCAGAATTGATTCTTGATTTAATTAATAAAAATAGTCATATAAAAATATAAATAGTCTAATAGTTGACAGTAATTTCTGGTATAGGTGATTTAGAAAGGCTGGTTTGATTAATAGATCTGAGTTTGAAAGTTACAGATTAACAGCAGTTCGTTATGCTATGAGACAGATTTTGTTTAATCTACCAGGAAAGTTTTTTAGTTTAGTTTTTTTTTTTTTTTTTTTTATGAGCCGTCATATCTAAATGACAAATGTGTAAAAAAACATAAATAAATCTGTGAATGCTGATGATTTTTCATGTTATGCTCCCTTCACGTTGCCTTCTGTCCACTGTCTGTCCACTGTCAGCCCCCTGAAAGCAGTTGTGGCTTATCTGGTTGTAGAGCCACTATGTGGAATTTAAATGTTCAGTTTATTTGTCACACATACTTGTGGCTATAATCATAGTGAACTGTATTTCTGCTCATATAATTAGTTCAGTCAAAATAGGACAATAATAAACTGATAGTTTTGCACTATTCTTTGTACTGTGACGTTTGCTTGTGTTCTGCAGTTAAGACATACTGAGTGGATTATCCTGGTGAAATAAAAATAGAGATAAGCTGTGGATTTTTTTCCAACACAAACTTTAAAATGCATCTGTAGCTGTGTACATCATTACATGACAGCAGTCAGTGAATCAATGAATTGTACTGTCTGCTAATAATGACTTTGTGTGTCCTTCTCTTTAGGTGACAGGACTGAAGGCTCTGTATGAGGCAGAGTTAGCTGATGCCCGACGGGTTTTGGATGAAACTGCTAGAGAGAGAGCCAGACTCCAGATAGACTTGGGCAAGGCTCAGGCCGATCTTGACGAAGCCACCCGCAGGTAATATTATGCAGGACATCCAATTATCACATGTGTCACATTTGGAATCACTGTTTGAGGCGATAACTTAAAATGTCTCCTCCTCTTTCTTCTGTCCCTGTGTACCAGTGCCAAGAAGAAGGATAGTGATCTTGCTGCAGCGTTGTCCAGGGCCAGTGCTTTGGAAGGCCAGCTGAACAAGAGTGAAGCAGCTCTTTCTACAGCTCTGAGCCAGAACGCTGCTCTGACTTCTGAGCTGGCTGATGTCAGTAGCCTGCTGACTAAGGTGTGTACTGCACGGCTTTATGTTTAGAAACAAAGCAAAGAAGAAGTGTGAGTGTAGTTCTGAAATGTCCACGTGCTAATATTTCTTCTGGTGTGATCCTGTATAGGCGGAGGACAGCCATGCTGTTGCAAAGCGCCAGTTGGAGGCAGAGACACTGATGCGTGTAGACTTGGAAAACCGCTGCCAATCCCTGAGCGAAGATCTGGAGTTCAGGAAGAGTATGTTTGAAGAGGTAAGCGGGATGTGGTGTGTGAAGGGGCAGTGGTCCATACTGTCTGCCTCCTACTGTGATGAATAAATGTGACTTCAATAAGAACTGAAAACTCGAATGAATTATTTAACTGCTTGTAGTATAAAGCATTTGTATACGCAGAAGAATACAATCACTTGTCGAACCTGCATCCAGAGCAGAAGCAGATGGAACAAATGCTTGATTTCTTTATCTTTGTGTGCAGGAGGTGCGTGAGTCTCGGCGTCATCAGGAGCACAGGATCGTGGAGGTGGACTCTGGAGTCAGACAGGACTATGAGTTCAAACTGGCACAAGCTTTACAGGTATGATAGGGGATGACTTCACAGCACCTGTCATATCTGTGACGGAAACAGCTTATAAATATATAATGTCAGTGAAACAAAATGCAAACATGGGCTTGGTATGTACATATGCAATTTCTGTATACTGTTGATCGCTCCATAAGAGCAACATTGTTTTGGAAGTTTAAAGCTCTCTTTGTGCAAAGCTTCTCACTCATATTGCTAAAATGTTTTGCAGTACTACCAGTGTAGCTACGACTATCTTATGGCACCGCCGAATCCAAACATGTTTTGCTAGTATAAATATAATATGAATATGTTAAAACACATTCAGCCACAATGAATGTGACAGCTGCTGCTGGTCCTCAAAAGTCTTAGATGCATTCAATAAAATGTGACAAACACCAGCTGTAAAAATCATTTCATGGTCCTAGCTGAGTTTGTCGGGACTCATTTTGGAATTAGTTGATGATCTTCCTCAAAATCAGGAGTTTATTATTGCAATAAAGCCCACCATGCTTAGCACTGCATTCCAACACTACATGTACCAGTTGTCAAAAAGTGATACTTCTGATACGCCTTTGTTTTTAAAGGTTTGGGGAAATGTACAGTTTTTTTTTACCAGGGGGTGATAAGGGACCCCCTGTGGAGCTTTTAATTGAGGATTAGCACTAATCGGGTTTGTATGCTCCCACCAGGACCTGAGGAAGCAACATGATGAGCAGGTCTCTCTTTATAAAGACGAACTGGAGCAAACCTTCCAGGCCAAGGTGAGAGACTAATATTTATTTCTTCCAATGGTGGAAAAAGACTGCAAATGTACTTGTGTGCTCCAGCCCAAGACAGAAAATTGTCTATCTTCGAGTTGAGAAGATCCCAGTTCAGCCCTTTTTCACACAAAATCTGTCTCCTCCTAGCTGGATAATGCCAAGATGTCCTCAGAGATTAATGACAAGGCAATGAGCACCGCCAGGGAGGAGGTGCAGGAGTCCCGAATGAGAATAGAGAGCCTCGGCTATCAACTGAATGCCCTGCAGAAACAGGTACTGCTTCATGACCACCTGCACACACAAATCTAGACCCACAGTTCACACACTTTCAGGCACTTTTGCCATTCAGCTTCACGATTCTGTTTTGTTAATAGGTTATGCTGGTTGGATGTGTGCGTGTTCATATTCATAGGTGGCTGCCTCAGAGGATCGTATCAGGGAGCTGGAGGAGATCCTGTCATCGGAGCGCGAGAAGCACCGCCGTGCCATTGAAGGAAAAGAACAAGAGATGAGCGAACTGAGAGAGAGGATGAACGCTCAGCTCAGTGAATACCAGGAGCTGTTGGACGTGAAGCTTGCCCTCGATATGGAGATCAATGCATACAGGAAACTGCTGGAGGGAGAGGAGCACAGGTACAACACACACACACAAAACAGTGACATGAAACTTATTATGTTTTGGTTGTGGGTAGCTTTTTGCTCACTGGTCATTGGTGTGCTCCTTTCAGACTGAAGTTGTCCCCCAGTCCATCATCTCGAGTCACCGTGTCCAGGATATCAGGATCTTCCTCCTCCCGCACCTCCAAGAGGAAGAGAGTGGAGGCTAAGGATGTCTCAGAGGTGGACATAGGAGAGGGCCAGCTGCTGGTGTCGGAGGAGGCCACAGCAAGTGGAGCAGTCACTATATCACCCACCGACATGGATGGAAATGCAGTCACGCTGACCAATGATACTGAACAGGTGTGTAAGACGTCTAGTGTGGTTGTACTTCTCCATTGTCATAGAACTTACTTTTTCCTGTGTCCAAAAACATGTAAACGTGTCTGGACATTAAAGATTTTTGTTACGCTCTCCTGTTCCAGGACCAACCTTTGGGCAACTGGAGGTTGAAGAGACAGGTTGACAACGGGGACGAGGTCGTCTACAAGTTCTCCCCAAAGTTTGTCCTCAAGGCCGGGCAGTCAGTCACGGTGAGAAATATGAAGTAGAAAACTGTGTGCGCCCTGTCTCTTCAGTATGAAGAGTTTTTTCCATGAAATTAGACTGATGTATTTACCTGCGTTGTTTGTATACAGGTGTGGTCTGCTGATGCTGGCGTGGCCCACAGTCCACCATCTGACCTGCTGTGGAAGAGCCAGGCTTCCTGGGGGACAGGAAGTGACATAGTTACCGCTTTGATGAATTCTGACGGCGAGGTAAAGACGCCCACACATGATGAAATAAACCTGTTTTCTCTTCATTCACATGTCCCTAATTTAATGCACAGACAGCCACTACATGTTGAACTGCGTGTTCTACTTAGTGAGAGCACTAGAGCTCCACAGTATGCTGTTTCTGTGTTGACTTATGTGGGCTGACTAACTGTCCTGCAGGAGGTGGCCAGAAGGAGTGTAACCAAGACTCAGGTAGAAGTGGAGAATGGAGAGGAAGAGGAGGATGTGGAACAAACAGTGAGTATCATTGTTTTGTCTCGCCAGATTTCAGCGAGGCTGTTGTTGTTGTATTCTCATTCTTGCGTTCGCAAGTGTACTGTGACATCACCTATCGTTTGCAGATAACCGAGTTTCGTGAGCCCGGTATGTTGAACAATTGATGATGATTTAAAAAACTACTTCAGACATCTTTGTTTGATGTCCTGACTGCTGACATCGAGAGGGCGGATGTCTCCTCAGCAGCCAGTAAATCTCTGAAACAAAGGGCTAGAGTTCAAATCCTCACGTGGCCAAGTGTCTTTTTCGAATGCTTCTTGTCAGTTCATTAAGAAACAAGCATCCAAATGATGATCCAGACCTCAGTCGTTGCTGCTTGTGTCTATATTCATTCAAATGTGTCGTAAAACAAACAGTAATCTGAACCTCTTTATTTTTTCCCCCTACAGGGCAAGGTGTCATCCAGAGAGTGTGCCATCATGTGAAACCTTCCTGTCCTGTCGATTGCTTTGACTTCCCAATTTCCAAATTTTTTTTTTTCTAGAGCCACTCCGATATGATCATGTCTGTTGCCTCATCATTTGGTGTTTTGTTTTTTTTTAAGTTTCTCTGGACTAATGGACATGTTTTTACTGCCCTCCACTTTTCTGGACCTACTTTAATGAGTCATTTACCTAAATAATACTAGCAATGCTAATGTCTGTGGATCACTCATATGTTGGATCCTTTCTCCTGTCAGTCTATCTTTCTTCAAGCACAGCAGAACACAACGTGTAACGATTGCACGGAAATTCACTAAAAGAACCTGTCATTTGAGTTCTTAAAATAGTACCTCCGCTGTGTGGCCATAAAGATTTAATAACTTTAATATTGAACTAATGATGAGAATGGATTGAATTTTGGAACTGTTTTTCCCTCCAAAATCAAGACATTTCTGACAGAGAGCTCTGTCTGTTTCCCTTCTATAACATTTATTTGTGTGGTTACGTAGATTTTGCCCTGACGCACATTTTCCTGTGTTTTTATTTATGTCTTCCTTTGAAAGATCTAAACTGAGACACAGTTGAATTTACAGATTGACTGAAAAGCCAGTTAAAATGAGGGGGTCTTGTGTTGGAAAGCTGATTTCCTTCCATTATATGTCAGCGATCAGAGCTTAGACCACTACAGATGAACTCTGGGACACACTTTGTCTTTACATGACCTGCTCTCAGAGACCTGATCTGCTGGCCCTCCATCCCTTTGTCCTCCTCTCCCCTCCTTATCATCATCATTATTATTATTTGTATTATTTGTATTATTATTATTGGTTTAAAGATAATAATGTGATAGTTAATCTGATTTCAGTCTTACTTGTCAGAGCTGAATTAAAGAATTAAACATTTGATACTTGCTGGAAAGGCTTAGAGAGCAGAAGGTGTTTGGAGCCTCACGTGGTGCCACCTTCCAGTTCTTCTAAGTTTCCACAGTGACTGTTGCTGTTGCCTGTAGGGACTCCCTGTGGCAGGGCCAACTCCTGAACGAAAACACTACATTTTCGTTTCAAACTTTTTTTTTTTCTGATAGTATGTGGAAAAATTGGTTTGTCAGTACTGCCTTTGTGTAGTATGTAGTGGAAAACATGGTGGTGCTTCCAGGCAGCCCAACAAACATCTGTTGTGCTGCCTCGAAAACCTTTGTTACTGTATTGCTTGTCTTGTAGCTCTAAGTCAGTGGCAATGGCCAGTTATAAAAAAGATATATTGGAATGAAACACTAAAATCTGAAGTGACGAGACCTTTGGAACCTGCTCATTAACCTTATCAGGGGTTTTGTCTTACCTGATATGTAAGTTCTTTATCACAATCAGCCCATTGCAGTCTCCTGTCTTTCCCCTTGTTGACTATGAGTTCAGTGTTTACTGACGTTTCAGCTCTGATCAGGTCCACCAACACCTTTGTGAAACAAGTAACTATTAAGTAGCTACATGTTCAGTCTGTTTGAGCCAAAGCAATGAGCAGAGCTGCAGACTAGACCGAGACAAGGACAGCTGTATACAGACAGGAAGAGAAGTGAAAGTGCAACTTGGCTGTCACCTGTATGGCACCACACGGACTACTAGAGTTGAGCCTGTGGCAGCTTGTTGCAAACATCTCCTGTATGAAAAGGTTGTTGTCTTGGGCAAGTCGGCTTGCAGCCATTAAACTCATGAACTTATGGTGTTTAAATTGGTGTCGGCAGGTCTTCTCTGCTGGGGATCGTGATGGGACAGACTAGCCCAGTCTTTTGTCTCTGTGCAAAGCAACACGGCTGCTCTTAAAATACGGAGCGGCCAAAACGTGGCTCGAGTAACAGTTGGATGTGGGTTTGGCGTTTCGGTTCCCAGTTGGCCAACTGAAATAAAATGTTGTTAAGAAAAGCCTCAGGAATGGCTTTGTCAATCTGAAGTATTGAACTGACATAACATTGCCTCCATTTTATGTACACACAAGGTAAACAGTGAAAGCAACACTCTTATCTCGATCTCTGCATTGTCCTCTCTGTATGCTTTGGATTGCAGTACGTTGTACAAGTGTTGCTTCCACAACTTGTCACCTTCAGGCAATTCAATTCTTGTGTGTTTGTATGCTGTGCGTTACATTGCTAGTTATTTTTCTATAGCATTTTCATCTATGTACTCGATTTGTTTACATGTTTGCATATTACTTTGTGCTTAGGATTTCTGGGGGGTGATTAAGGTTGGGTGTTGATAATCTAAACAGAAGCTGGTCAGCTTCACACTCGATTTCTGGATTCCTCTAAATCATCACTGAACACTCCTGCTGCAGTGTTGTGCCCAGAGTTTCAAGTCTTCACTTGGGTTTTTCATTGACAAGAAGCTTCTTGTCTTGTTATTGAACATTTGAATTAGGTAGTCTGGCAGTGTTAGACTAACTGTGAATGTTAAGTTAATACTGATCTTTCATATACAATGGAAATTCAGTCCCTCCAGGAAGTCTCAATCTTCCAATTGAACCAATCCCTGCAGTACTTTTGTTTGTTGTGTTCTCGTTACAAAACCTGGTCAAATCTTTTACCAAATCACTGTTTAAATACAGAATCTGTTTTTCAAAGAGTCAAATAAGCTTCACTAGAACTACATGGAGTTCTTTATTTTCTGAACCTTTTGTTGCATAATAATATGCACGATCATCAGTGATTTGCATTTTGTAAACTGACCTAATCACTAGTGTTTTATAAAATATAAAACTAAATGGTGAATGGTGCCAAAATGAATGTATGTAGGTAACTTTTTTTCCCCAGTCATTTTTGGCTGCATTAACCGAAAAACCCCAACTGTGATCCTGGAGGGACTGTTACTTGGGTCTGACTTGGTCTGCTACTTTTAACACCCAAGTTTTAATCACTGAAACAGAGACCTGGTGTATTCATGTCAGGGGGGAGCATGCCAAATGTCAGTTTTCATTTATGATTAACTGTTGAACTACTTTTTGTACACACAATAAATGTTTTGCATATACACATGATCTCACTAGTGGTTATTGATGCACGCGAGTTACGTTCAGAGGTTTAACTGAATTAATTTCAAAGATGTCATACACGCACACTTTTCCTCTTTGACAAATAGTAGCCAATCGTAGGCAGAGTAGTATGGGTCTGGTTTTGCTAGTCAGTGTCTTAAGTGGTGAAAAAGTGTTTCAATGGACAAAGAATCATGACGCTGCCTAATTTCTGATGTCTTATCCTGTTTTTAGCTTGGTTAGGACATCTACTTGCTTGGTGCACGACTTAAATACAGTTGTTACGTCATGGCTTTAGAAGCTTTTGGCTTATTGACAAAACTGGACGTGTACCTGTTAATGTAGTTGAAGCCATTACATATTTCCCAAAACCTGAAGGCACCACATCCATGTGTTCTCAAAAATTGATAAACGTGTATTTATTTCATTTACTGATTGTAAAAAGTACACAAAGTTATTGACTTTTGGAGTTTTCTGCTTCATAGCTAAGCCAAAAGGACGTAAGAGCTCTCCTGTTTCCAGGTTCATCCTATTTACTGGAGTAACGAACAGTGTTTTCATTGCATTAGAGCTGTACGGTATGGTAAGGTAATGAGTGCCTGTAAACTGTTGACTGTGGACTTGGGGGTGCTTTGTTAAACCAGAGATAATCAACTTGGATTGTCCAGGTAGCACGTTTATAACGAGACAGGAAGCAGTTAATCAAACATTAATAATTATCAGGTAAAATTCATACATATGATACAAAATAAAGCACTAAAGCTGGAGTTATGGACATTATACAGTTTAAATTTTTGTTCATGTACCATACATTGTATCTGTGTTTCTTGTGCTGCATAATTTACATGTTGGAAGTGTAATGACAGTTTGGAAACTTGATGTTTTCATAAAATAAAGAAGAGGACAAAGTGTTTTGGGACCGGTGTGTGCATCACATCGCTGTCATTACAGCATCTCACCAATACGTCAGCACGGCGCTCGTCCTAGGGGGTGTGTGGTTAAAACCTTTAAAAAAAAGACCAACGAAGAAGAAAAAGCTACGGTCCAAGTTTGGCATCCGGGTCAGTGGATATGTTGGTCTGTGATTGTTGGACTGTTGTCGGGCTGTCGGTTGTTCAGGATGCTGCTGGTTCTGTCTGAAGACCACAAAGAACACCTCGCCTTCCTGCCGAAGGTCGAGCCTGCAGGTAAATAACCGCTCCATCACTGATGACAGGACCAGGACCAGGACCGGGACCGGGGCTGCGTGTTGTGGGCTGTAACGGATCAGCTTGTTGTCCTGTGTTAACTGGTGACTGTCAGCTGAGCACGAGATGTGCACTTTGAATGAATTCATATGCACGGCGCGTCACGTTCAGGCACTGTCAGTGTTCAAAGTTCAAGATCGGACATCATCTGTGAGATGAATGCACATGTCATATGACAATAACCGCTCCATTGATCCTCGTAGTGTTTTAAGAAGGTGGCATTATCCTGATGGAGAGAACAGAAGTGTTCATGACAGCATGGCGATGCAGGCAGCCAAACGACAGCAGCAGAAGTTGGTTATAGCACAGTATAATTATAATTCCCACCATTATGACAGAGGTTAAAACGCAGCTGACCCGATTCAGCTACAGACAGTGCACACAGTTCACTTTATATGTATTAAAAGAATTTAAAGCTACCTGGGTGCAAAAGGAGTATCACTTCTTCCCCATGTATTTGCTGTTTGGAGCTACAGTTGCAGTGTTTTTGAAGCATTTGTTTTACCTCCATGTCACATTTTAGCTCATAACTAATCATGGATGAAAGCATGCACCATGTGCTACTTGCATGAATATAATGATCAAAGCGTTACAGGATTGCATTCCTGTGATCTCATAGTTTAATCCTTTTCATTCAAATCTTGCAAGTGTTTTGTTAAATGTTTTAAAATGAATTAAAAAGAATATATTTCAGAAATTATCCCTCCACATCCCACTACAGAAGTACCAGTGCTACTTGTCCCACAGTTTGAGAACCAGTGGTGTATAGGATAGGATTCCCCCTGCTGGCCCACCAACAGCACTTCCCAGGAGGTCTAAAATCCAGTCCACACAAACCTACACCTGTTCTTGATTGTAATGCATAAATGTTTGCCCGTACTATATATCATCCTAACCCTAAATATAACACATTAAATTGAGCATATAGATATATGTTTATGTGTTTTCTTTCCTCAGTGGTCAGAGAGTTTGGCCGCATAGCGCTGGAGTTCATAAGAAGAGGAGCCAGCCCCAAGATCTATGAAGGAGCAGCCAGTAAGACTGCACTACTTTCAGTATACATTCACACAGCTGCTAAAAGCAGCTTCGGTAGTGGAATAATGGAAAATATGTACAATCCCAATTCCAAAAAAAGTTGGCATGCTGTGTAAAATGTAAATAAAAACAGAAACACATATTTTATTCCCAATAGAACATAAACAACATATCACACATTGAATTTGCTTAATTTATTTGACCCTTTCATGGAAAATATTAGCTCATTTTGAAATTGATGGCTGCAACACATCTCAAAAGTATCAACAAAATGCTGGAAAAGTATATGGCACAAATCAAGGCATAAAATATGAGAATAAAATATGGGTCTGTGAGTTATTGCAAATCATTGCATTCTGTTTTTATTTACATTTTAATCCCACATTTCTCCCATTTTTCACCTGTGTGTCCCAGTCCCTGATGGTGTCAGGTCTGCAGTTAATAATTACAGTTTATGCAAGAGGCAGGTGGAAACACATTAAAACAATCCACAGTTAGAGCTCGCTTCATCAGTAATTACTAAAAGAGACAAAGCATAAAGAATTTGAGGTGAACTGATGTGATTGTTGCATTTTGGTTGATGTTCACTAGAAGAAATAAATCACATGAAATGAAAGGTTGTTCAGGTTCATTATTATTAGTGTTAATCAGAACTGAATAAATCATGCTGCCACAGTCTGCCAGTCTTCTATACCTCCATAATGACCTCTACTTACAGGGAAGCTGGGTGTTCCTGTGGAGATGGTGCAGCATGGAGTGGAGGGCCTGATGTTCCTGATGACAGAGAGCTCCAAACACATGGTGACTCACTCACACTCGGACACTTCTCTCTGCGTTTGAAATATCTGGGGTTGTCTGTTGTTGGACCCTGAACAGAACCAGAGCAACCTGCATTATCTTGCCATCACAGTTAATCGTTCTCACTGCCACACCTTATGTGTATGTGTGCAGATCTCTGAAGTGGACTTCCTGGACTCAGTCTTGGTTTTGGGGTTCGGCGAAGAGCTCAACCAGATCCTCTTACAGGTGCCTTTGAATCGTTGTTTTCATTGATCTCAATTGATTTTAGCAGTGCACGCTTTGAATCAGTCAGGACATCAGACAGTCCATTGTACTCTAGCTAAGTGTGTGAGGGTTTTTGTTGCAGCTGTACCTGCAGCACCACAGTCAGATCCGCAGCATCCTGAGTCAGCTGCCCTCCAACCTGCCTGCCTACCACAGCCTGGAATGGAGACTGGATGTACAAGTATGTGTGTCTAAATGCTAGATATTTTATAAATTATTGTTCAGCTTCTGTGGATTCTAATGGATAATGTAGTAGATGTGAAGATGTTATATGTGTTCAAGGTCAGAACATTTGTTTCTCTGTCATTTCTTATTGCGTTCTTTCCTCTCCCTGCCAGTTGGCGAGTCGCTCAGTCCGTGAGCAGGTCATTCCCATGCTGACAATCCATCTGCTCTTGACGAAAGGTTCCGACAGCATCAGCAGGGTTCTCCAGACAGACCCCCGCACCCTCCTGCACCTCATCTCGACACTAGAGGCTGCTCTGGCCAGCATGAAAACCAGTCACGCTCGCCGTATATTACGCAACATCAAATAACCCCCACGTTACTTCCTGTGTAACCCGTGTCTCCTGCCTCCTGCAAAACGTCACATTCCTGCCTTTCTTGTAAAGATGAAGCGGTGTTGAAGGTTTGTTTTTATGCGCTCCACAATGTTAAGAAGAAGGTTTTTTTGTCTATCAAACTGGCAGATGGTCAGCACTTTATTGCCCTTGAGTCACGATATGTGCCAAACGATATTGACTGTATTGTATATAAGCTTTCTATGTATTGAAGTGGAAGACATTGCACTTGAAGTGTAAGAGATGAAACACCGTTCTTGTGGTTTTTCAAAGCCACCAGTGTAAATGGCAGGAAGGCCCTGACTTCAAGGAGTAAAGTACATGCCTGTGACAACATCTGACTGGAACAGCTTCACTGTAATTATGCATATGACAATAAAGAACCTGAACATGATTACCACAGTCATATGATGCTGATGAGTGTTTCAGCCTGGGTTCCTTTTTTCCAAAACTCTTCTTAATACATTTTTTCTTTTTAAATCTTTTTATATGCAACAACTTGGCCCACCTAACCAGGCACAGGGATCTGACGACTTGCAGAGTTTTTGCATAGACTTTATGATGCATAGCCTTCTTGAAGCAACCATCCCCGTTTTTTTTTTGTTTGTTTTTTTTTTTGTTTGTTTGGGACCAACAATTAGGAATGCAATGGTACCAGAGCAACCGGGGGGGTCAGTGTCATGGAGGGTTGGGATTCAACCACCAACCTTGTGATCAGTACAAACCGAGCCAGCCTCCCCTGCTGCAACAGTCCTCTAAGAGTTCATTCAGTATGTTTGTTGATCTGAGCCCTATGTAACATTAAATAGACTTGAGGATTGGAATATGAGCTCCATTTATTAAATTTGTGTGTAAGCAAATGGTTCCATGCATAGAGTGTGATTTCATATTTTATGTGAGTACACTTTGAAACACCATGCATGTGCAGCAACACATTCCTGCTTTGGAGAGGTCTTTTCTTAGTTTCCATTCATTAGAGCAATAGGCAGCACACTTATCAATAAAATCACAAAATTTAAGAACTTGCAGATGTGAGTATAGAAAACGATAGAAATTATACATGTGCTGAATGTGGTGGCATTGATTTTTCAATTCAAATTAGTTAACTTTCATAATGCAAGCCTTATTTTGGTCATCACAGATACTTTATTTGGAGTAATAAAGATAAATACAAACTGAATGTTTTAATACTCAGTTTGACCATGGAAATATGTGTAACTTACATACAGATGGGTGTACTTAATGTTACATCTTGTGTTCAGTGGGTTGGATAGACACATTTTATTTGAACTCTGAAGAGACAAACAGTGAATGGGCTTCCTTTCCTCTGTGTGTGTGTGTGTGTGTGAGCATTGTTGACCCTGTCTTGTTAGCACACAGAGGAAGAAGTCTCTGTCAGGCGTCACCTGACCGCCTCAGCTCCACACAGGAAGTGTGTTCGTGAATTCAACATGGCTGCTGCTGTCTGCAAATAGAGGAGTTGTCTTTAGCAATGAAATAATCCGAATATTTGGCAAACTGTGACACGGTTGACTCAGTTCAGTGTGTTCCGTGGGTTTTAGACGCTGGTCCCGACATGGCCCAATGTCTTCAGTCTGTGCAGGAGTTCGTCCAGGACTCGTTTGTCCCGATGGTGGCCGTCTTGTGCAGTGAAGAAGCGGAGAGAGTGACTCGCAAGAACAACCTGACTTTCGCCGAGCTCCTGAGGCCTTTCTGCAGACTCACCTCCGAAGGTAAGGACGCTAATTTTAACCCGACAACCACCGCCGACTGTCGGCTTCATAACCGCCACAAACATGCGCCTGAGCGGGGGCAGCTGGCGTCTTTAGCCCGGGGTGGGTCATAGTTGACGTTAGCTCCGCGCTAACAGTCGGGCTAGCAGACCGGGTTGTGACTAAGCAGCTGTGCGCTGACAGGAGGACAGATGAAGTCCAGGCTGGTGAGCTGAGAGGCCCGGCTGACACCTGGCCGTTGCCATGGAGAACTCTTGAGACAGCCAGGGCGGTGACTGTGTTCATGTCAAGAAATGGCTGAAGCAGCGAGCAAGCTAATGGGGTAATGGGCTTTAGTTGACGTGAAGGGAAGGACTGAAGCCGTGTCATGAAGCACGGAGAGCAGGACAGGTGAGGTGACTGACAGGTACACGTCCCAACAGTCACACCAAGCTGCTCACTGTCCAATAACTGTGTTTTTACTTATTAATATCACAAACTGCCGTCTGTGATCAGTAAGACAGGTCTGCTGTTTATATACGTTGGTACTAATCAGATGATCGGTGGTTCGATCCCCGGCTCCTCCAGTCTGCATACCGAAGTATCAAACTGCTCCCTGTAAGCCACTTTGGATAAAAGCATCAAGTAAATGTAATATGCTACATATGTAAATGTATATTCATATTCCACGTATCACAGAGTGTATGCAGCCTAAAAGTCATCATCGACCACACATGATTCAACGTTTCGATACCTAAACCAATAAGCACTTAGATCAGAAGAGAGCCACATGTTTTCCATGATGCCTTTTTAAAGTTTTGCAGCTGGTGGAGGGCGTCTACACATGCCGAATGAGGCTAATGACAGGAGAGCAAGTCACTGTGAATCAGTGGCTTTGTGAAGTCCGAGATCCAACGCAAACCCGTGTGATCCACGAGGCTACAGGCTGGTTTTAGTCCGTGACAGACACATTCTCAAAGCACTTGCTCCAGGAACAAACCTGAGCTTGGGTTCGACCAGCATGTGTTCAGTTCAGCTTGATTCATTTGTGTTGTTTCTGTTTGAACGAGTGCAGCTACTCAGGACAGTCTATTGGATCAAAATGTCAACAGTAGTTTAGTTTTTGTTTTTCAAAGCAGCTAAATCGATAGCGTCCAACTTCACCATGTTCAACAGTTTATTCATTTTGTGCTACAAATGACCACCTGAATTTAGATCAATATGCATACTGATCAGAAAAAATGTATTCTGATCGATGCAGGCCTGAATTTTAGAGGTGCGAGCAGAAATCTATCCTCAGCAGAGTATAGAGTGACCGACACAGACAACATTGTACCTGAAACACTACACATTTTGGCCTCCTCTTGTGGCTTGTTTGAGCAGGAAATCTGTTTAAACCTTACCGAACACCAAAACATACCGCACAGTGTTTGCATTTATTTATTTTGTCTGTTTAGACAAAATCATGTTGTTTAGGGCCTAGTGACACTTCTGGTTTTACAAGATGTGACTTTTAAAAGTTCAGTTGTAGTCATAACATTTTGTTATTATCCAGAGTAAATACAGTGGTGGACCTGGTGTAGCATCAGTCACATTATAAAATACCTGTCAGCCAAACAGGTAATGTTTAGTTAGCTGTATAATGTTCAATTCAATTCAACCAGCAGTGGACAAATATTACTGTTATCACTGTTAGTGCTCACCTGGTTATCAGGTCATGTTTACGAGCTGTGACTGAAAGGCCATTCCATCAAGGCAGTATTGCACTTCCATAAAGTTTGATAGAAGTGTCAGACTTTAGATGTAATACAATAGGGGCAGCATGGTGGAGCAGTAGTTAGCACCGTCACCTAACACCCAGAAGGTTGCTGGTTTGAATCTCTTTCTGTGTGGAGTTTTCTCTCCAGCCCCAATGTGACATTTAAACAACACAGAGCAAAGAGACAATGAAATTAGAGAAATGCCACCGATGACTTATCGTTTGATCGAACCTGACATATCTAGCATCCAGTGAAAGTCGGTGTGGATTTTTGTTGTTATTTGAATGAAGACCGATGTGAAGACGTTCATTGATTTAGCACATTTTGGAAAATGCAGTGAGAAATTTCTGAATTGAGGTTGCAGTAAGAGTTCCAAAGCCTTCTTCTCTTTCAGAGTCTGTTAAACCAGATCAAACTAAATCTGAAAGAGAGAAGTTACGTTCAGGGTCACATTAACATCTGAGTGATAGGTAATGGAAGGGAGTATTTTGAGCCCAACTGTGTGCGAGTCAGACACCAGCTAAATACTGACTAATGCTACTATTTTCCATTGTTAACACAATGCTGCATTGTTAAGGTAAAATGGACCATGACATCAGGGCCGGTCCTAGCTATGGGCAATGTGGGCGGCCGCCCAGGGCGCAGTCTCCGTGGGGGGCGCCCGAAAAAGAAAAAAACCTCGCGAATTTTCGATACCGCTCATTAAGTTAGCGGAGCGGGCGCCCGCCGTGCGCCCCCATTGGACAGACTGACGGGGGCGCACGGTACGTCCAGGGGCGCACGAGAAAATGTTCGCCTCGGGGGGGGGGGGGGGGGTTGAGTGTTCGCCCAGGGCGCAAATGTGGCCAGGACCGGCGCTGCATGACATGAAATGTTTAACTTTATAGCAGTGGCTCACAAAGGCTGTGATAATCCCTGGAACCCTGTGCTCAACATAGGCAGGATTTATTGCTGGGCTGTTGCATTGGACTGCAACAGTTAGCGAGCTCACATTGCATGTGACCGCAGTCATACTGTCCCGGACAACTGAACAAAGTGTTGCTCTTGTCTTCTTCCTCTCTAGGTCATATCCGGGATCCCAACAACCAAGTTCTGGTTGTGAAAAACCTGCGTATCTGCGTCAACAATGTGGTGACGACTCCAAACACAGCATCTTCTGCCCTCAGCCCCGCCCAGTGCCGACTGCTCAACGAAGTAGTGTTATCCTGCCAGCCGCAGGAGGGCTCGGTGAACAATGTGCTCACGACGGGAGACTATCAGCTCAACTTCAGCGGTAAGGACCAGAACTCGAATGATCCGGGCTTTTCAAGGTTCATGTCCATTTGGATGTTTGAGGGGTTGGGTTATTACTGATTGATGCCTTAAAGTGGAGGCAGCGTTTAAACTTTTTTTGCATACTCATTGCACACATTTGATCAAATTCTACCTCACCACAAAGTCATGTAAATAACAAACACAGACTCTGTTCTGCTCTGTCAGCGGGCAGCTCACTAGGAATGTTTTTTAGGCAACTCAGAGAGTCTAGAATTAGCGGTGCTCGCGCCTTTTTTTAATAAAGTGCCGCCTCAGCCAGGTGCCTGACCAGCGCAGAAGATTTTTTGTGACTGTACACTCACACTAAATATGATACCTGCAACAGGACATTGTTAAAGCTTTGAAAGTGGAACCTTGCAGATTCTTGCTTTATATATATCTTCAGTTGTACAACAGTCCGGGCTCTCCGTTGTTGTACTTTGCTCTTCATAGTGTGCCACCCGTTTTAAGTGGGAGACAGGTCTGGACTGCAGGCAGCCTGCACTTTTTACTGTGAAGCCTCACTGTCGTGACATGTGTAAAATGTGATGTGGCGTTTTCTTGGTGACAAAAGCAGGGCGTCCCTGAAAAAGATGTCGTCTGTGCGTACCTTCAGGCGTTAATGGTGCCTTTAGCGGTACAAATCACCCATAATGCCATGAGCACTAACCATAGACTGTATAAACTGTGGACGTAGGTTTCTGGAGAGCCATTGTAAAGTGTGGTGACTCTGACATTCTCCATCTTGACCGATAAGAGAGTTGAATATACTGCATCAGTCTGTCAGTTGTGTGGTTACAATTATTAACTTAACTAACTGTAACTAACCCATACCTCTCTATATCTGAATGTATGAATGCAAAACAGAAAAACATCTGACCCCTGTAAGCTTTACATGGTTTTTATTTTCTTATTTTTCTGTTCTTTTCTTTCATCACATTTCTATATCCAAGCCACAATGAAAACAACTCCTGTCTTCAAAATATTATTATTTAATTCATATTTCTGTTTTTAAGCACCCTCTCTCATGAGCTGCGACTGAACAGAAACAGACTGTACTTACCGTACTTACTGTAGTTGTGTGCACACAGTTTTTGTGTAGCGAGGGATTATTCCAGATTACTGCCCGTCTGACTGCTCATCTTTCGTTGTTCATGGTAATGGAATTTTCCTGTCATGACTTCCTGTCTGTTAGAAAAACACAGCTATCCAGTCAGAACAGAAAAATAGAAAAATGGAATCATAAGACATGAAATGATGTATGACATTAATAATATCTATTTGTTACAGACTTACTGTTACTTTTCATTCTGTTCTCTACTCTGAATTAAAATGACATGACGTGTTGATATACTGAAAGCCTCTGTGACATTAAATGAATCAGCTTATCAGACCTCTCTGCTTCTCTTCTCTGGTTTTTGCCTTGATCATGTATAAATCCTCATTCTGTATGAAGAGACCTTGAAGGAAATGAGATGTTGCTAATATCAGCCCCGGCTCTCTGCTTTCACCTACCAGATCATTGTCTTAAATCTAGCCTCCCCTGGTACAGTGCCTGGAGAGAAGCACTGTTGGAAATCAACACCTCCAAGCACTTCACAGGTATCACTGTCTCCAGGCTGATGTGTGGCTCGCTGTACTTCCCTTAGCTCTTCCACACCTGCCCTGTTCCTCTCCCTCTAGTTTCCAGTAGTCTTGAGACCGTCTCTGCTTTTTATTCCAATGTGGTGGGTGACGTTGTGTGTATATATTGAGATTGGGGAACAATTTGATCTGATTCTTTTCATTTACATTTGAGCTCTAATGTCAGTTTAATTTTAGTACTTTCTATCGTCTGTTTCAGTAGGAGCGCTAAATCATTGATCCTCTTTCTGATGATGGTTTACAGGTACACGTGATATTATAATGGTGCAATGTGAAGCGGCTGCACATAACGACAGCTGTCCTGGTGTTTTTGGAAAACCTTGTCGATGCGACACAATCAGTGAAATTGCATTTCCTCTTTCCTGTTCCTCTAATTGACAGGCCAAATCAAATTGAGGTTTTAAGGACATTTCTCTATCATTAGTGATAAAATTCAATTTAATTGAGCTTTTGCTGAATTACCTGGTAGAAAATCAGCATAGTGCGTCTGGTGTATTGGATAATCACCTTGCTCTGCAATGTCGGACGTGTGCGCAATTTTTGTAATGATTAATTTGAATTGAATGCACAGGTATTGTTAGATAAGGTAAGATAGACTTTATTGATCCCACACCAGGGAAATTGACTTCACTTCATACACTTCATACTCATGAATGAAGGTGCCCTGGCAGCTCAACTTGTAGAGTGGACTGCAAAGCGTGGGCTACCAAAGGTCCTTCCTGCAGCCACCCGGTTCTGGTTCCAGCCTATGGTCCATGGATGTTTCAGACTTTAATTACGTGATACGTTTTACATTATAACGTGATAACACAATAATTTGTATTGGCAAAACGTTTGTATTGTTATTACATGATGCATTTCATGTCATAATGTGATCATTTCTATTGTTAGAACGTAAAAAGTTTGACATTATAACATGATACTAATACACTTCTTATTTTTCTGGTGTGGCAGCAATACGCTTTAGTACTAAAGATACTAAAAACACAGTGAAGTGTTAAGAGCTCCTCTAACCGGCTGCCACCTACGCTGCGCCATAGCAACGGGACTGTACTGTTTAGACAAACCTTCCAATGTTTCTACATTGTGGGCGTCATTCAGCTTTTTAAAATTCCTTTCATATTTTTTTTAGACCCTGTCCACTTCTCCAACTCTTCATAAGCGTTCAACTGCTTCTGCAAACAAATTAAATCCAGCAATTCAGTTTAGCATCAGCTTTTCAAACGTACCATGTGTTTAATACATTGTTGGCATTATTTCACTTTTTAAGCTGACAGTGCAGTTTAGCTCCCAGCCATTAGTCATACTCCTCGCTGCTTTTTCTTAAAGAATTCGAGCCGCCAATTCAGTTTTAAACATCCAGCATTCAATCCAATATTTTGTCCTTCAACTACTTCTACATTTTCTTGTATGGTATTTAAAAAAAATCTTATTACTATTTCAACCTCTTCTGCACAGAATGTCAATTTTTTACAATTTTCCATGCATTTTGAACTGTTATCTGCTCATTCATACTTTCAGCAAGAACTTATTATAAGCCAATGGCTGACTGTCTGCTGGATGAATTCCTCTGTCTCATTTTGTCTTTGTTTTCTAGCAACCACGCCCTGGTTTGAAACCTACAGGGAGAACTTCCTGCAGTCAATGCCTGCGTCTGACCACGAGTTCCTCAATCACTACCTTGCCTGTATCCTTCCAACTGCACACAAATCTGGCCACTGGTCTTAAATAGTCATCAAGTAGTAGTAGTAGTAGTAGTAGTATGCTGGTTTGGTGTATCTGCTCTCCATGGCCCCACATTCCTTGACATCCTGGTCCAGGCCTACTTGTAGTGTCTTCCACTGAGGCGGTCCCTGTGGAGCAGTTCCTCAAGCTTTCCCAGGAACAGCACAGGATTCAGCACAGTGGAGAATTCACTAACCCCAAGTGGTTTATCCCCAACACACTCAAGTACTACGTCTTACTGCATGACATGAGCGAGGGGGATGAACAAAGGTACAGAGAAACTTGTGTTGTACTACTAAACGAGATAGCATTACATAATGTACAGTTGTGAAACATTAGCATGAGTAGACTTTGTGGTACTTTTTGGTCTTTTTAAAAAGCATCAGTGCACGATTAAGATGATGGCTTTAGAGCTATAACTACTTTAGACGAATTTAAAAAGATGGCCCATGCTGTTGTATTGGTTGGGTTTCAAAAGAAAGTTGTTCCTCCTTCCTGTCCAGGGCAGATGCAGTGTATGAGGACATGAAACAAAGGTATGGTTCTCAGGGCTGCTACCTGTTGAAAATGAACACTCGTACCTTCTCAGCTGAAGACGAGGAACAGATTCCAGACCCCTGGAGTCAGTACCTGCACAAAAATAATCTGCAGAACCAGGTAAGCATTGTCGCTTCCTCCACATGCAGTCACCTACCGTGGTCCATCAGCTAAGGAAATATGCTTTGCTTTTATTATTACTAAAATGACACACTGGCTAGTAATACCAGTTTAAGTACTATACAGAACTTTAATATCCCTGCCGTAATGCACTTTCCCCCTTATTTTACACAGTGAAAAATGTGACTTTGTAAAAGTAAAAGTGTGTTTTACTCAGTCTGTCACAGCAGACCATCATAGTCATCATCATACCATACATGAATCAGCCAGAGGAATATTCTGCTGTGTCTGCTGTTAACATGGTGCCTTATTTGCAGGATTTGCTGGAGGATGTAAGTCCAACTGTGAACAGTGGTGCTGTGGAGAACAATATCAGTGCAGGTGAAGTGGACTGCCATCAGTCAACAGAGAAAGGTTAGTTCAGCAGCTCCCTATTGAACCCACTTTTGCTTCCTCTCGTTTGGCAACCACTTACAGTTATCTGTTTGACTAACTCAAGCCTCATTCAGACAGGATCAGGCACTGCAGCGAATTGCTGCAGGGTCATGTGGCGGTGGTGGTGAGGGTGTGTCTGTTAGTGCTGAATGTAACCACTGTAAAACAATCAGCAAAAAACTTTATTTCACTGATCACCCAACTTTATTAAAGCCGGCGCTCGCTCACTTTTATTTACTGTCTATGTCTCTTGACCAAAGCTCTATCGGACACAAACAAAATTAAACTCCTTCATATCACTATTTTTCAGCGTAAATTGTGAGCCAGACACAGATTTAGAAGCTGGTTACATGAAATAAACAAAGCCAGAGCACAACACAGGATTAGTCCATGAATCCACCTGGATAGTCTCAGTTTCAGAGACATTACAGGCTGACTGTGGAGGGATTGCCCGATCCAAGAGTCTAATTGGTTGGGTCATTGGGCTGCTTTAAAAAAAATAAAAAAAAATAAAAAATCCATTCGGATCTGGCTCAACTTGTCAGGCCTCAGCTCGCTGTTTTTTTTTGTTTTTTTTTTGTTTTTGGCTGACACCGCTGTAGTTAAAATGGTTGACCCCCACTTAGATGAATGGAAAAACCTCCCGTTTTCACCGCAGCGCCAGATTCTGTCTGAATGAATCAGTTTTGTTGACAATATTGTTGGAATATTTTTTTGGAGATACACTGTATGTAATACATTAGTTACCTCTGAAAAATAAAAAATTGCAGCATGTCTTGGTTAACAGTGGCTGTCAGGTTAAAGGCAAACAGACTTCTGTCATATCCTCTAATTCATTTGCACATGGTTGTTCGGTTGCTCTGATGAATTGAGTGAGGACTGCTATGTTGTGTGAGTGATTAGTTATGACACTTGTTTTCTACCAGACGCAGTGTCCAACAGCCTGGAGAGCCATCCTCTCCAGCTGGACACACCGAGCAGCTCTGGGAGCCTGCACACCCTCACTGCTGTCAACACGGACCTGAAGAAAGGTGCAAGAGATCCAGAGAGTGTGTCAGGAGGAGCAGGGAGCCACGGGGCATGTCTGACTCTGAATGACCACGACCACATCAGACAGTTCATTCAAGAGTTCACCTTCAGAGGGCTGCTGCCACACATAGAAAAGAACATCAGACAGCTTAATGACCAGGTACACCTCACAGAAAAAAAACACGTATAAAGATCAGCAATTGAGGGTGTAACTGTCAAGGAATGGTCTGACCATTTCTGCCTCTCTGTCCACAGCTGGTCTCCAGGAAAGGTTTGAGTCGCTCTCTGTTCACTGCAACTAAGAAGTGGTTTGGTGGAGGGAAAGTTCCAGAGAAGAGCGTCAGTGAACCAAAGAGCACGTTTGGTCTTCTGTAAGCTCCCCATCACACTCCATATGAGACTTCATCAAAAGGGCTCCCATGCTTTTATACATTTACACCCTAGACACTTTGTACATTACTGGTTTGATCTTTTATGATGTCAGATATCCCCCAGAAGCCCCTGAGCTGCAGATCAGGAAGATGGCTGACCTGTGCTTCCTGGTTCAGCACTACGAGCTGGCCTACAGCTGTTACCACACTGCCAAGAAAGACTTCCTGTCAGACCAGGCTATGCTGTATGCTGCCGGGGCACTGGTGAGAGCACACACACACACACACACACTCACACTCACACTCACACTCAGACTCAGACTCACACACACACACACACCGATACTCCTTTCTGACAGCTCACATCAATGCTCTCAAGATGTTGTATCTGACAGGAATTTCAACTTCAAACCACGAATTGGTGATTTATCAGATCTTTTCTCTAAAGCTCGTAATCTTCACGTTGTGTTGAGTGGAGAGACTGTGGTGCTTTTTGAGAGAGTTCAGTTACACCAGAGCGTAAGACAGTGACATTTGAGTAGAATCGGTTTGTGCGTGAGTTCAGCTTTCAGCTTTTGAGCCTGAGAGGAACAGGGAACAGGTCTCACACTAGCTGTGTCACAATGTTCACACCGGGTGCAGCACCGTCTAGTCAACTTGTCACTCGTCAGACAGAAGTGGATGGTTCAACAACTTCCTTGAAGTAATTTTGTTAAGCTACAGTGTGGTTAGTAACAGAGAGCAGTCACCAGGCACAACTTGTTTTGCAAGGATGCACTAAAGATTCTGTATCTGTTGGTCGTTGCATGCAGCGCAGCAGCAGCTACAGTTCTGACTGACTGCTGAATGGATCAAATGTAGACACACAGAAGAAAATTGAAAGAATCAAGTAGGGCTGTTACTGTCTGTTCTTTCTTATGATCTCACTTTTACTCCCGCATGTTCATGATGATGCGTTTATTTTCCTCAGCCCCTCTGTTCTGTGCTTGATTATTCCATCTGTTCTCACGTTCCGTCCATTCATCCTCCCATCTTCTGTAGGAAATGGCTGCGGTAGCGGCCTTTCTGCAGGCTGGAGCTCCCAGACCATATCCAGCCCATTACATGGACACAGCAATTCAGACGTACAGAGATGTCTGCAAGTATGACCGAGTTCTTCTTTTTCTGTCTGCTGCTTCAGTACAAAGTCATTTGCAATGTCACTTAGAGACTCACAGAAGTGAGCCTGCACTCTAATCAAAGTTTCAGGTGTTTTAATATATCTATTTTCATTTTTTTTTTTTTTTTATAAAATCTGAATATTCCAGTTTAGTTTTGCTTCACAAATCTTTTTTGTGTCTGTGGCTCTTATTTAGCATGTTCACCATCTCCTCTTTCTGCTCTATACAGGAACATGGTGTTGGCCGAGCGCTGTGCTTTACTCAGTGCTGAGATACTCAAAAGTCAGGGCAAATACTCAGATGCTGCAACGCTCCTCATTAAGATGACCAGTGAGGTGAGGAAACCTGCATCATTTTCAGGCTTGTTGTACGTCAGGAAATGCCCTGAATAAGTCCATAAACTATTTAACATTTTTATGTTGATGGATTCATTCATAGTTCGTGTTAACAAGTAGAATTATCAGTGCAGTGGATCAATTCTGCTTGGATCTTTTTATGTCCAGGACTCTGACCTGCGCAGTGCTCTGCTGTTGGAACAGGCTGCCCATTGCTTCATTAATATGCGTAACCCCATGGTGCGCAAGTTTGCCTTCCACATGATCCTGGCTGGTCATCGATTCAGCAAAGCAGGACAGGTGAGCCCAACTATCTCTGATCTGTGTAGCCTAACCTGACACTGATGCCCGATCGAAACCCGTGAATGTTTGTAACAAAGTGGGTGAGAACGCTAACATTTGTCCTTATTTACAGCTTAATAATGTTCAGAGAATCATTTTGTTTGGCTCAAACAAGTGTTCGCTTTAGTTAGGCTTCCTCACACAGGATTCAAGACAACTTTTGTTTGTCCAGAAGCTCAGCTCAGGTCAAACGTCTTTCAACGACTGCCTGACAAATGAGTCTTAGTGAAACTTTTCTTGCCCCACTCACTCCTCTTGCACTCTTCCTCCTTATCTGCTCTACATATGTACCTCAAAAACCTCTTCTTCACCCTCCCAACTGTCACTGTAGAGGAGGCACGCGTTGCGCTGTTACTGCCAAGCCATGCAGGTGTACAAGGAGAGGGGCTGGTCTTTGGCAGAGGACCACATCAACTTCACAATCGGTCGTCAGTCCTTCACACTTCGACAACCGGAGAATGCCGTAACAGCCTTCAGACAGATCCTGACCAACGACAGCAAGCAGACGGCCACACAGCAGGGCGCCTTTCTTAGAGAGTATCTCTATGTTTACAAGGTAACTTCAGTTTGTAACCGTGTCTGTCCATCTGTAACTACACACCAGAGTGTGACAGTGACACCAATGACATGGAGTTTTCCAAGGCTCCATTATCAAACCTCTTCTGCTCAACATCTACACGAGCACAGATTAAGAAAGAAGAAACAAAAAAAATACAAAAAAAAAACGAAAATAAAAATTGGTTCAGAGGCAAATAAGCTGATGTACACAGAACTAAGCTTGTGTGTTTTTTTTTTTTTATCAGAGTGTTACAGGGGGAGATGAAGTCAGCCTTCCCCAGCTGCCTCTGCCCTGCATCCACAGCTCTGCCACGAGGGTCTACTTCGGACATGAACGCCGCCTTGCAGAAGGTAACACACACACTTCCAAGCTTGACTAGGAGAATAGTGATTAGTTCCCATCACCTCATATATATCCTCAGGGTTTTATCATGCGTCAAACACACAGACACACTAATTCAGTGGATTCTCTTTGGGGCACAGGGGCAAGTGTCTCTCACACTCATGATGTATTGGTCATGTATCAATGTGCTGTCAGGACGAGAATCTGTTAATTCACACAACCCTTCGACAAGGGTGGGAATGTGCAATTTAACGGGTGATTGTCATTCTTTGATTCTCTTCCTGTGTGCAGGAGAAAAGCAGGCAGCTACTCACGTGTCTCTGGACCAGGAGTACGACCAGGATTTGGCAGTCATGTGGTGTCACCTAGAGGAGCAGCTTGTGGCCGCTGCCAATCGAGGAATAGTCCCAGTAAACTTCCAGCCCACCCAATACTGCCTGAACAGCCAGACAGACAACTTGCGCCACCCACTGGCTGTGATGGAGGGTAAGTCTTAATAAGGCATAATATCACACATCACTATCTATTCAGATTGGACTGATTGTGCCTACTCGATGTTAAGCCTTCTTTCTATGTCTGTCTATGCAGAGCCGATCATCGTGGAGGTGACTTTCAGGAACCCTCTGAAGGTTCCTCTGGCTCTGTCCAACCTCTCACTCCTTTGGAGCTTCACTGCTGATGATGTGTCTTCATCAAAAGAAAACACAACTGAAGACTTGTCCATCACCAATGAGGGGAGCCTGGCTTCAGGGGTGGGCAATGATTTATTTATTTATTTTTTTTAAGAGAAATTGTGATTTTTATTCAGTTTGATGGATGCAATAATAACCAAATCTCTTTTTACTCTTGCAGGTAACACAGAATGACGACATCATCAGTACTGAGGTTATCCTGGAGTTTAATCTGGGCCCAGAAGAGACCAAACTGGTAAAATGGAATGTTGATTGGTGATGTGGAAGTGCAGCATTTGACGCTCTGATTGTTTGTATCTTGTCAACTTCCAGCATGCAGACTGCATGTGTGTGTGTGTCTGTGATAGAATGAAGAGTGTAGATCAACAGACTGATTATCTGTATTGTGTTATTAAGATTTGTCTCATGGATTTATTAGAAAGAGTACAGATCATCAGTCTGAAGTACTGACAGCACAGACAGAGCACCCTCATCGTTCTGTTTTGACTTCTATCATTTACTTTCCGTTCCCGTACGAACCTCTTTAAGAGCAAATCCTCCACAAACCAGAGTGTAGTCTAAATTGCATAAAAGAGGGAAGAAAGGCGGTCACTCACTCAGTGCCAGCTTAGTAAAATTAAATTTGCCAGGTCAGCGTGATGAACGATAAAAGCATAAAGAGCATTAAAATGTACGACTGTCTTTCCTCGGCTCATCAGGTAGTTCAGGCTGAACAAAACTCTAGTAATGTCGTGCTGTTAACTGTCACTGTCACCTCTAATCTCAGGCTCGACTCAGGCTGCTGCCACACAGAACAGGCCAACTGAACATTGTTGGGGTGGTGTACAACCTAGCTGCAGCCTCCACTGGAGAGACTGCTTCCAGTACTGAAGGTAATCCACACACACGTGCTGTGATTATTTGTTTCTTCAGTGTTAGTTCATATGTATTTTGGAAGGATTTACTGAGGAACACGCTGTTGACTCGTGTGCCTTTACTGGATTTGCACTGGGGGTTTTTTTTCCCCTTTATCAAAGCAAAGTCGTCTCGTTCAGGATGTTCTGTGTTTTTGCTGTCACGCTAAGGCACAGTGTGGATTTCCCCAACTACAGGTCCGCAGGCATTGGACTTGATGGTGGTTCGAGGCAAACAGGACCTGAAGATCCAAGGCCCTCGACTCAACCAGACCAAAGAGGACAAGATGTTGGTTCGACACGGTCCTGATCAACGTCTGGATCCCATCATTACACCACCCATGCCCCTATTGGAGGTACCATTGACTCACAGTCACTCAGAGACCTGCTGATGGTGTAGGCCTGCAGTATCTCCACATCACTAATGAAGTCAGGTGTCTGAGCGTGCAGTGCTGTCTTTTATTGGATCTAAATTGGATAGGAAAAGTCTTCACCAGGCTGGGCCATGCAGAACTTCTTGCTTCTCACAGAAGCTTGTCAACAACTGTGCGATTGAGTTAAACTGTTCACAGACACAACTACTTACTAATCATCTGATCAGAGAATCAGGTCATATATTATATAGTCATAACCTGAACTTATCCCCAGCATCACCATGCAACTCCCAAAAAATCACTAATCAAAGGTTATGGACTCATGCCAATGCTGCCTGTCAACATACGTGTGTGTGTGTGTTTGTGTCTCAGGTTTTCTTCCTGCAGTTTCCCACCGCTCTGCTGTGTGGTGAGATCAGAAAGGCCTACGTTGAGTTCTGTAACGTCAGTGGCGTTGCTCTGTGCGGCCTTCGAGTGGTGTCCACGCATCCCGATTTCTTCACCTTTGGCAGCCAGGCCACGACACCCCTCACGCCGCTCAGCCCGACCTCGGCTGAAAACAGCTCGGCCTACAGGATCTTGGCCACGCCGTCCCAGCCCGGCTCAGTAGCATCTGAGGTGTTGGTTTCAGCCGAGGATTTCAGGCAGCCGTCAGGCGTAATGGTGATCCCAATTGATGGCAGCACACTTCAACCGGGGGAGTCCACCCAGCTGCCCCTCTGGCTCAGAGGACCAGACCAGGAGGGAGTGCATGAAATCAATTTTCTATTCTACTACGAAAGCACAGAGAAAGGAAACAAAATCAGGTAAACTAAAGAGACAGGGCGGTCAGACTGCTTGTCATGTGTAGACAACCCATCTCCTGTCTATTATATCTATTTCTCCGTCTCCTCTCTCTTCATGTGAAGCCATCGGGTGTTACGTCACACAGTGTTTATCTGTGCTAGTCGCTCTCTGAGCGTGCAGGCGTCTGCCTGCCGCAGCAGCAGTCCTCCACATCACAGTCTGGATGACAAAGGCGGCGGTGGAACCCTGGTCTTTCTCGATGTGGAGAACATCAATACGGTGAGACACAGAGTGCACAGCACACCTCCAGTAGACGCACAAGTGTGTGCAGGTTTTTTTTTGTTTTAATCTCTCTCCTCGTAATACACAGAGTGAAGCTGGCGTGCGCGAGTTTCACATCGTACAGGTGTCCAGTAGCAGTCAACACTGGCGTCTGCACAAGTGTATCAACCCGGCCAAAGATACAGGTGTGTGTGCAGCATTTAGTGGTAAACACAGATCACCACAATCACAATATCTGATAGAAACAAAAATTCATGGGAGGGATCTGCCCTCCCTAAATATACACTTGTGTATATATAATCACAACTTCTCTCCGTCTGGCCCCCAGACTGTAAACTAACCAGCAGAGAAAGAGCCAAGCTGTGTTTCAGGGCCACACGATGCAAACCGCAGCAAGGTACCTCACGGAGAACACACAAACCACATCGCTCTGCTTTGTTTGGATATACGCTTCTGATTCAACACTCATCTGTTTGTGTTTTGTCTGTTGTGTCCCAGCTACCTCGGGCACCGTGGAGAAATACACCTTTGCAGACCTGAATCTGGGAAACGAACGGGTAAATTGAAAGCCAAATGTTATTTGACACATGTATGTTCACACTCTGTAATAACTTTATTTTTTTTTAAAACAGCATTTGTCATCTGATCAGATAAAGGCTGGAATTCAGTTTAACTGTAATACTACTGGTTGAAACAAAATTAAAGTTACAACCAGTAGCTACGTGGTCAAAATTTTGGCAGTAGAGTTTTGGATGAAACCAGCTGTTGATGGTTCTTGTGCCATGAGCTTTCTACGCTATGTCTATGTCTGCCTTCCCCTCACCTCTTGCTACTGCCTCTGTGTAGATCATCAGTTCCTCCACACCCTGTGGAGATTTCTTCTTCCGTGGCTGTCGGAGTTCAGAGTCTCAGCGAGTAGAAACGGCGTCAACCAGGACGCCATCCGGCAACAAGAGTCAGAGCTGTGTCCCCGCTGAGGACAGAGCCTCTGACATCACCAACATTGTCAAGAAGTGTAATGAGCTGGACCTTAACATTATTGTCATCTGGAAGGTACATAAAACAGAGCAGCATGACACACTGTCAGGATTAATAAAGCTAATAGGTTAGAGAGAGTCTAATTATGTTGGGCTCCTTTCATAATATTGTGTGGTATAGAGCACGAGGACAAATCACAACGATTTTATATGTTTTTATTGTGATGTGTGCTTGAGTTGTCATTTGCGATGTGTGTCTCTACAGGCCTATGTGGTCGAGGACAACAAACAGCTGATCCTAGAGGGCCAGCTCCATGTGGCACTGCAGACTATTGGCAAAGAAGCTAGCTCCTTTACTCCCAAAGAGGTACTGTATGTTGTTTTATGTTGTACATTATAGATTAACATGATATCAGAGCACAGTGTGGTACACAAATGTGGAAAGTAAGAAATTTATAAAATATAAACACATGTATGTCAGTTAGTTTGGCTGCTGTCACTTACTCTTGGAATTACTACATAACCAGACAAATAATACTCTCACTATAATTAATGAGAGTGATATAACAATGATGTGCAGCTTTAGGATGCTTCATATGTCAGCAGAGCTTTCATTTGAAAAGCGGTTGAAGGCCAAAGAACGAGGCGATCGTCAGATCAGGTGGTGTGCGCTGTAGCTCTGAATGTGTTTGTGTGTGTGCGTATTCTTTTTGTAGGAAGCTCAGGAGATGGTGCTGCTGAAGTTTAAGTCAGAGCTTCCTCCTCCAGTCGTCCTCCCCTCTGCAGAGCTGTCTCAACTCATCAAAACCAACCTGCACTACCCGGAGACCTACACACATCCATTTGTCCAGGATAGGTGGGACACACACACACACACACACTACACCTACTTTGTCAGGCGTTCAGAGGTTGGAGAACATGATCTGCATGATTAGGTTAGACATGAGGGTTATGGGGAAGCTGACAGAAAAGTGATTCTTCCTGTTCGTACTTTTGTTGTACCATGAACAGCTTGATATTAAAGAAGGTGACAAATGTTTTTAGACCTCTATCAACTTGTATCCTCCTGATATTGTACAGCATGAATCTCCAGGAGCGCATTGTCGCTGTGGTCTTAGTGAAGCTGGTTTTCTCTCTGTCTCTAGTCTCTGTGTGGTGCCGGTTACTCTGACTCTATCCAACTGTTCCTTGGCACAAGTGGATGTCATCATTGACTTGCGGCACAAAAGCACCAGGTAATCTTCTTAATAGACACACACACACACCTTGACAATGTTCCTCCAGAGCAACAAAAGAATGCTGTTGATAGCAGGACTTGTGTTTAATAGTTTGGTTACAGTGAACACATTTCCTAAGCTCTCTCTTTTTTTTTTAGCCCGGAGTCTCTGGAGGTCCACAGCTCGTTCACCTGGGTGGGTCAGACCCAGTACAAGCTGCAGCTGAAGCCTCAGGAGGTGCTGTGCCTGACCCTGCGAGCGTGTTTCCTCCAAGCGGGAGTCTACAACCTCAACACGCCACGAGTGTTCGCCAAGCCGGCGGAGCAGGGCGCCATGTGCGAGACGAGTCAGCAGACAGCTAGTCCTGCTCTCATAATCATCAACAGCGCCTGAGCGGAGCATCAAGGCCTGCAGACTGGACATGGACTCTCTGGACAGAGAAACCACTGAATAGAGTCCATGTTCAAACATGACCATAAATGTCCTTCTTGATTAATACTGGACAACAGGAAAAATACTGATGATTTGTACCAATTAGTAAAAATAGAAAAAGGTTTATTTAAAACAAACCGCTACAGTTTATAGACATTGGTGAGCTGTTGTTACAGATTAAGTGATCAGACAGTTTATAGACCTCAGAACTATTTCGTTTCATCAGCCAAGCCTCAAAGAGTTTGACTTGCACATTACTTTTTCTGTACGAGGCCCTCTTATCAGCGCACAGGTTCACCCTCCTATCATTTCACCCCCACCGTACCTCTTCTGTCTCCACCCTTCCGTTTCACCAGCAAATACCCACTAATCTAACAACAGCTAGGTCATCTGGCAGACACGTGCTACTCTTAGACCAGAATGCTGAGTCTGATCTACAACCTTAAAGCAAAGTCAGAGGCAAACTTCTGCACGTATTTTCAACAAGGTGTGTGCCGATGTCGGGCCACGTCACTTTCTGTGTTTGGTCCTGTTCAGCTGGACTGGCTTTTCCCGCCACACTCGTGGACTGACGCTGTCTGCTGCAACAGAGCAGAACTTTCAGTCTGCGAATATGCTGAACTACGTTTCTCCGTATGGACCGAACAGTAGTTTTGAAGTGTCAGTTACTGTGACACATTAATGAGAGCTGTTTACATCCCGAATATTAACACCTGACCTCACATCACCATCTTTTCATCGAGTTCTAGCTACTCCTGAGGACCTTGGCAAGAGGCTGATGAGTGAACCCCATTTTACTCCACATTCTCTGTGTGACTACCCATAATGCCTCATGTGCATGCAGTTGATTTTCTAGACTCCATCCCACCTGATGAGAACCCCCCCCCACCAGCCAACCTGTGTGTTTAACCTCACCATATTGTGATCATCAAGCTCTTGTATGCATTGACTTGTCAGCTTTTCTGAAGATTATGTATTATATTTATATAACAAATTGGATGTAAATAGAAAATAAAAATGTAACTAATGATACTGTATGTACTGTGAGAGACTGTCGGATATCTGGATATTTAGAACATGTGACATAATACCTGGAACTCTCTTCTCTGTATCTATATGTATGGAAGTGTGGAAAAATAGAAAAGTGAATATGGAATACTGCTGTAGAGATACTGGTAAAAGACTGACTCTCAACACTCTGACAAATGTGTGTTGGAATTCTTGTCCCAGACAACAGAGATCACAACATGACAGGAGCTCCACCACAGTCACGTTTTCAATGAACTTGGACACTTCCAGCAGCCCACAATTCAGAATGAAGTACTCATACATACATACATAATGGGTATTAACTTATAGATGTATCCATATTGTAGGGAAGACTTTGAAACGGCAAGTATATGACCCATACACTCTGTCCCTCATGGTGGAGATGCTTTCAGCTCGGTGGTGGTAGAAAGAAGAGGGAGGCTGGCTGCTGCATTTGATGGTTCAACTTCCCGCTCACTGCGTTACTAAAGCAACCAAAGAAACTAAACTTCCAGCTTTATTTATAGAGCACCAAGTCAGAAGTGATGACGCTTTCTATATAGAGCAGGTCAAGGCCGACCTCTTTATATTATTTACAGAGATTTGACAGCAAGCCCCAGGTGACAGTGGTAAGAAAAGACTTCCCAATAAAATAATAAATAGCCTACTACATAATATTTTTTTTAAATTTCATAAAACAGTTGTCAGTGTTGTATTAGACTTGCTAGAAGTAGCATTTCCATCGTAATTTTGCATTTCACATTCTTTTTTTTACTGTATTCATTTTCACTGTTGGGTTTGGACAAAAAAAAAAGAGGCTTTATTAACATTGAATGCAAAAACCTGGCTACTACTACTAGTGGAAGCACATTGAGTTTATTAGTACTATTACATAAATATTATTACTCGCTTTGCTTCATTCATTTGCACTTGGAGTCGATACAATGTTGACCTGAGGTGAGCTCCAGACTCCACTGTACTTGTATAAGATGCTGGCCAAAAAATCAGGGTCAACTATTACTCTACTCAATGGTGAGTTGACAATAGTTGATAAATGAGAGAGCATCCAGAAATATGATGAGCTGATTTAAAAAAAATTGACTATATTTGAATTTGAAGATACAACAGGTTTTGTCTTCATATGCATCAGTCACAGGGAGGTTTCATGTGTCTGCAAACATGCAGAAATGAAGACATGCCTCTGTTACCATCCAGTAAAAGTCAACCTGAGAGAAACCATGTGCCACACTGAAGCTGCAACAAGCAGTCCTGAGCCACCAAAGGAACAAGCCAGTCTTCAAGACTTAAGTGGCAAGTTTGTGATTGTGAGCTATGATGAGCTTTCATACAGGGGCCAGGTCCTTCATGATGTGGGAGAGGAAGTCCAGGTTAGCACCATGCAGCAGTCGGATCTTTTACTGTAAGAAAGGTGTACACGCTGTCATCTCAGAACCTGAGCCAGCAACCTCACGCTGTTCTAAGTTGAACAGCCAAGAGTGGGCAAAGTTCACGAATGCGTGGGGCTAAAACCTGCCTGTAGTTAACACCATATGCCCCACATTCACATGCACATTAAAATACCCAGAAGTAAAATGACGATTTTCAAGTTTGATGAAATCCTTATGCATCATCACAAACTGTTTCAATAGAAGCACACCTCTGTGGCTTTGTGAATGATTACATGATTTATAATACATGGTTCTGATGAAAATAATATGATAAACATAATTGATTAATTCTATTGTCAAGTTAATGTTAATGCACTTACTGTATGTTTGATGGATTAAAAAAAAAAATTGAAAATGGTTATGAAATCTTTGTTTAAAACAAAGCCAATCCTTTGTGCACTTATGTTTGAGATTATTTATTTTAAAAAGTTTATAAAATGTTATTTTTTTTCAGGAAACCAAGGCAATGTGGTGCACATTCAGATTTTTATTGTAAAATGTTTGAAATATATAACTTGAGCGCTTGAGGGCTTGTTGCGTGTCGCTATGCTTATGACCCCTCTCTTTATTAAGCTTATTCACATCCACAAATAATGGGCTTGTCTTGTGATGTTTTCAACTCTCGTTTGCATTAACGAGCCATCTCTTTCTTCTAGTTTTCCTGTCCGGATCAGCTTTATTGTCGTCCATAGCAACGCTGTGTCAATAATCAGTCAGGTGATTGGCTGGATTTACTTTCTGGCCTGGTCAGTGTCCTTCTATCCACAAGTCTGGGAGAACTGGAGAAGGAAAAGGTAGTTTTCTGTCTGACCTCCACCCTTCTCTTCATTCAGCTAGGTTTTTGGACAGGTTTTGGTCAAGTCAGATATGAAAATAATGATGTTTGATTTATTATCAAGACACTACTACAGTTGTAATGCTTGCTAATAGCAAACACATAATTAGTATTTCCTTGGGTTTAAATAGAGTATCAGGCTGAGCCCTCTAAAGTCTTGCTTCCACCGGATGGTGACAAACTGTTATTCATAGTATAGATCTATATAACTGTGTAATAAAATACTAAAATGACTCAGTGTTTAGCTCTTTAGAAAAAGAGAACACTGAACTCAGACAAATGATACTAATAAGTTTGTTTTCAGTGTTATAGGTCTCAACTTTGACTTCCTGGCTCTCAACCTGACTGGCTTCATCGCTTACAGTGTCTTCAATTTAGGGCTGTTCTGGGTGCCTTATATAAAGGTAACTTCATTTAAGGGCCACTGTGCATGAAGGTCAGTCTACCACTAATGGCACCGCATTAATCGAGCGTACAGTCATAGACTCAACTGTACTTCAGTGGGTAGCTATAGAAGTCTTCTACAATCCAGAGGACAAACCAACAGAAATGATATCAGATTTTTTTTTCTACTGTGAGAATAGTATTGTGTGTGTGTGACTGCTGTGTGTCTGCTCTATAGGAGGAGTTCCTGAAGAGGAACCCACATGGATAACCCTGTCAATGCTAACGATGTCTTCTTCAGTCTCCATGCTGTCCTGCTCTGTTTGATCTACATTATCCAGGCTGCAATGTATGAGGTGAGCTCACAGTCTGGGCAGCCTGGCTAACAAACGAGCTACCATTGGCTAACAGCAGCTACAGTTGCAGCAGTTTACTTTACTTTAGTTCCGTTTAAAAGATATGAATTGAATTAACGTGTGAACAATATTAGTGTTTTCTGACAGGATCTCCTAATCCTCTCTTTCCTCTGTCTTCCAGAGGGGCGGTCAAAGGGTCTCTTGGATGGCCTTGTTCTTGTTGATCATTGGCTGGACATTTGCCTTGATCAGCTTATTCCTTGCGGTAGCCAAACAGATCACCTGGTTGGATTACCTTTACTATTTCTCCTATATTAAACTAGCAGTCACTCTGATCAAATACGTGCCGCAGGTAAGCTGTACACACCCACACTGATATATTATAGTATTCTGTTTTCTCGTATTTTTGTTGTGCATGTTTATATAAATGATCTGGCAGACGATTACAGTGTTGGTGGCTCGTCTGGCTGTTTTCCAGGCGTACATGAACTACAGAAGGAAGAGCACTGAGGGGTGGAGTATCGGCAACGTGTTGCTGGACTTCACTGGTGGAGTCCTCAGTATTCTGCAGATGATCTTGCAGTCTTACAATAATGGTAACTACTACACTTAATTCTATTTTATATTCTTTATCCTGTATCATTTGTAGCATTTAGAGCAAATAAAACTGAAATTAAAGAAGATTTTCCCTTTGACAAAATGTAAATCGAGTTTCTGTAGTTGCATAATTGTGGCTCAGGTGGTAGTAATGGGAGCGTTGGTGTGTCTCTCCCTATCGGCTGCTTGCACCATGCATGACATGTGAAATAATGAATAAAATACTTTGAACATCCGTTGGTGATAACGCACACACATCACACACTTTATATCTGACTGACAGAGCTTGCTGTTTGTACTCACTGTAAGGTGTGTCTCTCCTCAATGAGTGGGGCTGATATTTGGTGATCCTACAAAGTTTGGTCTTGGTCTGTTCTCTGTGGTGTTTGACATCCTCTTCATCACTCAACACTACTGCCTCTACCAAAAGCCACCACAGTACGAAGTAATTTCAGAGCAACGGGAAGACTGACGCTGATCAGTGCAGTGTGGGTGAAACTTAACAAACACACGGGTACGCACGATTGATTACATCGTCAGTTGTCACCTGATTGACCAAGAAATTGAAGCTGCTGAGGAGAGGTTATGGTTGCCATCACCTACACCAGTGATTCATCCAGTTCAGCACTTTTTTTTTTTTACCACTGTATGAAAATTTTGATTGATAAAATGGATGAGAAAGATTGATCTAATGCTGTCACACGTTTTTTTTATTTTTTTTTTATTAAATACAACGTCACAGAGCAAGAGAAGTCTAAGATTTGTGAGAGAAAGTGTCTCTGTTACATTATTTGTCCACCAGAGTTTCCAAGTTTACCTTTCTAATGTGTATAGAGTTAATCTGGTGATCTTCTCTGGCTTATTGACCAATATGCATAATGCAGCTTTTCACATTTAGTATAAAAATATAAAGAAAGAGAGAAAAAGAAATTGCAACATAAAATAAATTAAATAAAGTTATTAGTATAATATTATAGGCTCTTTCTGTGCACTTCAGAAACACCTAGAAGCAGCAGGTACAGTCGTCTCCATGCACCATCACCCACTCAGACTCCATTACTGAAGACGAGGTACGTTGAAGTCTGCTACACAGCATTGTAGCATCATATCAGGTTGTGGATACACAAAGTTGCTAGAAGGATCACTTCATTGCTCATTTGTTGATATTAAGGAAAGTATACAATCTGACCGGACTGATCCAGAACCACCAGAGTTCAATCAGCTGACATGTCTCGTGTGTTTCTTTTCCTCTTCAAATCATCATTGTTCAGTTCAGAGGGAAACCGTTCTAATGAACGGCCCTCACCATTGAACAGTGGCTGTGTGGTGCACATTTATAGGTGTGGGAGAGCTGCTGTGGGGGCAGGTGGGACCAAAACCAGAACCAGAAGTGTTTTGTTCTGAAAAAAATCAAAAAAAAAATACCATTAATGCCCCTCCCGGAGCTGCCACCTTACCACAGTGGAGGGGTTTGCGTGTTCCAATGATCCCAGGAGCTATGTTGTCGGGGGCTTCATGCCCCTGGTAGGGTCACCCAAGGCAATCAGGTCCTATGTGAGGGCGTGCAAAGAGAGTTGGGCGGCAGTCGGAGGCGGGGACCCTGGCGGTCCGACCCCCGGTTGCAGAATGCCAAATTTGTTCAACCAAAAACTGAACTTTATAACATTTCTTGCAGGACTGCTGTTTAAAAATGCATTAGTTTTAGGTATTTACCTAAACAAACAAGCCAGCGAACGAAACACTTGACAGGAGTCTCCCATGGCACTATCTGAACTTTTGATGAATCATGTGCTTTTGTTTGTGTGTGTGTGCTACTCATCATGTGTATTTGAACCTACGTTTTTGCTGTGTGTACTTGTATTATATGCTCTGTTCACCTGTAAATTTGTGAAATTCAATGAAGTTTCTACAGGGTGCAGGAGCACTGGGAAGAGGTTTAAAAACAGTGGCCCAGCGGGAGAGTAGAAAAGGGCAACCACACATCTATAGCCACACATCACAAATGGCTACACCGGATGTCCAAAGTCTGCACGGGGGGCCACCATGGCCCACGTCAGATTTAATGCGGCCGAAGCTTCCTTTTTATAATATATTATTTATGGCATGGATTGTCAGAACCGCATGGCGGAAGATTTGGCTTTTGTGAGACATAATGAAAATTTTGAACCTTTACGTACTCAACTGCTGGTGTTATATATCTGTAGATGTGGCACAAAATATTCTTGTTAAGAGGGAAAATGCGTGATATGTTTTTAAACTTAATGTTAAAGGACTTGCATTACTCATAATAGTAGAGAGATTGTATCAACTCATGCAAGTTTTAACATATATACATTTATTCCAGATTTTTTTTTTTCCTTTTTTCTTGTGATGAAAGAAAGGAAGAGCTGTTTTTTTTTTAGATTTGTCACACCTGATTGATTAGCTTTGGTTACATTGTCATAAAAAAAAAATGCATGTAACTTTATTGTATAGTTTGTGCAGTTGCCCTTTATAAAAAAAAAAAAAAAAAAAAAAGTAGTTCGTTTTTTGAAATCTCAAAAGTTGCGGTCAAGCCGTTGCTATTACACCGCTCGCAGGTAATGAGCATGACCAAAAAGGCATATCTTTCATAGTGTTCTGGTGCTGCTGGTGGTTCGGCCTCCCGCTCTGTCACCGCCTGCGCTGCATTGCCGTGGCCGGGACAAGGACGGAGCCCGGTTCGCTGGGGCCGCGGGATCCAGTTCATGGTGAGGCGTGTTGTGTTACTGTGGCATGTTGTTATATATTAATAGAGCCACTATGAGGGGGTAGCCGAGGGACCGCGACAACAAAATGTGTACCCATTAACGATATTGAGGGACTCAGCTAAGGACGGTGCTTTGCTGTTTTCCACTCCGATCTGGCGGAGGAGTGCACCTCAGCGAGTAGAAAATGAGCGAATGATACAGCCAGACTGCAGGAGTCACTTCACTCTCAAGTGACTGCTCTGCCGTCTGAGTTATAAAATGAGAGGACTGAGAAAAAACCGGATAGAGGAAGGAATTTCGAATCCCGAGTGAGTGAACGAGGACTGAATTACAGATCTGAAGCCTCACTCTAATGACCTGCTGGTTTCTCACTCCCATATGACGAGAGTTGCACCTCAGGAACAGAGTTAGAAAATGAGCCGACGAATGATACAGCCAGACTGCAGGAGTCACTGGCAATCTCAAGTGACTGCCTCTGCAGTTGAGTTAGAAACATGCAGAGACTGAGAAAACCAGGATGGAGAAGGAAGGCATTCGAATCCCAAGTGACTGATCTGCAGTCTGAGTTGAAATAGAGGGCTGATGATTGGAAGAAAACAGCTAGAAGAAGGCATTCGAATCCAAGTGACTGAAAAACTTCAGTCTGAATTAGAACATGAATGACTGAGCAACCAGGATAGAGAAGGGGCATTCGAATCCCGAGTCGACTACTTTACAGTCTGAGTACAACATGGACAGGAAAGTCAGTCTATTCTCAAAGTGACCTGCTTTACGTCTGAGTTACAAAATTGACAGGCAAGAGAGAACCAGGCTGGAGGTCACTCCATCCCAAGTGACTACACTTCAGACAGAATTAGAAAATGAGAGGGGGGAGGGAAAAAGAGACAACAGGATAGAGAAAGGCCATTTCGAATCCCACGTGACCTACACTCAGACAGGAATTAGATAAGGAGCAGGAAAGAGGGGGAAGAAAACGAGGCACACAATCACGCCATCCACACTTAATTTACGGCTAGTAAAAACACAGACAATTGTATTAATTTTGTCTCTTTGTGGGAGAAAGAAAGACTGAAAATGAAAAGACTCAAGCAGAATGGCATACAATGTATTCCAGATTGTGAAAGAAAATTGAAAGAATAGGAAAGAGCTGGGGTTCTTTAGATTTGTTCACACCTGATTGGATTAGATTTGGTTACATTGTCATAAAAAAATGCATGTAACTTTTATTGGTATAGTTTGTGTCAGTCTGGCCCTTTATAAAAAAAAAAAAAGAGAGAATGTGACGTGTCTACAAGAGCAGATTCAGAACCTCGAAGGTGTAAATAAGACCAAAAATGCAGAGATTGCGAAACTGAGGGCTGCACATGATGTTGAACTTCGTGGACAACAGAGTTTAAGGAATGCTGAGAATGCTCCCCTGCAGGAACTTTCACTTTCACTTTCATGTAACTCTGAAAATACAGAACAAACCACAGACTCCCCTGAGGAAAACAGACAAAACATCCCCTTGGAGATTCAACAACCTCCTGCTCCTGGTGAAGGGGGTGATAGTGATGATGATGAATTTTATTCCTGTAAGGATGGTTATGAAAGTGGAGATTCAACAACCTCCTGCTCCTACAGCTCAGACTAGAAGTTTCCTCTCTCGCTGTGTTCGTGGACTGGCAGTAGGTTCAGTTGCCTCTGCAGGTATTCTAAGCTCATTTAATTCTCACCAACATGATACAACCCTACCACCAACCTACTGTTGCATCGTTACTGCTAAACAACATTTCAGCAGCATTTTCATCTCTGATATAAGTTTCAAGCATACATACAGGGGTTTTCTCCGGGTGCTCCGGTTCGCCCAAAATGTTCATGCTTGCATGTAAAATAAAACAACAACAACAACAAAAAAAAGACGGTAGCAATTTGTATAATTTTTGCCATTCCCACTTTCGAGTATTTCGGAATAGGGTTGGAATTGTGACAATTTTTTTTTTATAAAAACAAACAAACAAGAATGTCAGTAGAAAGTTGATTTGTGGTTCTAAACATCGAGTTTTTTACTCACCTTTTGTCTCCCCCAAGACATTATTCCTCTCTCCTGCACGTGTGATGTTATTTATTGCTGTTTTCTTTATTTTGACTGTATCCATATATTTTTTTTCACAATGCAATCAAGCACCAAAAAGACCAAATGGTAGGCCCATAATAACTTACCTATCTATGATTCTATTGATGAGACATGATATAGTAAGGCAAATGCAGGTGCTACCTATGGCATTAAAGAGCTTTTCATGTCAGCATGACTGTTGTGGAAACGGTCTACACATAAACCTAGTTAGTTATCCAAGTTATCCACTCTTAGCCATAGTACTTAATCTTGTATTTCAGTATTTAATCCCTTGCGATGTGTGTCCATAACTACTTAATAATGTAAAATGATATGGTTTTTATAGGCTTTTGAATAGGTACATACAGTATATAACATTTTGGACATTTTATGTTAAATAAACTCCAAAGTATTTCATTCACTAATCTCCTGTATGCTGTATGAGTTTTACTAAAATATTTAATGTATTTATTAAATATAAAGAAGGGGACCCATGTCTTGCTGATGACTACTATTATGATCACAATAGTGTGTGCGTGTATACATCAAAGGTGCATGATTCATTTTCCTCCTCCTCCTCATCTTGCTTGTCATCCTCCTCGTCCTCCTCCTTCTTGTTCTCCTCCTCCTTATCTTCTTTCTCTGCCATGTCTTTGTCCTCCTGTGTCCTACTCGTCTTCGGCATCCTCCTCTTCTTCAGTGTCGTTGTCGTCCTACTCCTACTCCTCCTCCTTCTCCTTCTCCTCAGCGTTGTCCTCCTACTCCTTGGCCTTGTCCTCATCCTTCTCATCCGCTTGGTCCTCCTCCACCTCCTTGTCTTTGCTGTCCTTTAGTTGCTCCTCCTCCTTCTTGTCCACGTCCCTCTATGTTATGGAATAACACGCGTGGGCCTTGAGGTTCTAGGCAGTAGTTGTTGTTTAAGGAATATTTGTCAAAAATGTTCCAAAATCAGATTTTTAAATACCATACAAAAACCAGAGAGAGATTTGTAAACAAATGTAATAAAACAAATGTGATTTTCAGACAAATAAAAAGAGAGTCAATATTATTACAGGAAACACTTGCATGAACCGATGCATGGGCGGTACTAATCGATTCTCCTGACTCTGATCTTCCCACACTTTGAAAACCCCTGATCTATATGAAATATTGGCTGTGGCCTTAAAAAATGTCATGCAATGCGACTGACAAGTTCTCAGTTATTTAAAGTGTTTAGAAACAAAGTATTTGAATTTCTTTTGATTTTTTGTCAATAATGATTTCATACTTTTGTTCCATAATGTTATAGTCCCTTTCATAATTGTACTGACTCAGCTGTATTTCTCCTAAATTACATTACACTGATTAAAAAAAACTTAAGTCACAGTATAGTAAAGTCACTTAAGTATACTGTATCAGTGATTAATGTTTCAGCTAGAGAAACTATTATTATATTATTATTTTATATTTTGAATTCAATACACAAAGTTACTACTTTTATTGGTCGCGCCACATGATGAGTGGTTGCACCAAATGACATGAAGATATTATAATAAATATTGGTCAATAAACAATACTTTTAATACAAAACATAGAATTACATCCAATAATAATAAAATTACAATAATGACAATACAAATGGGGGGTTGCACAAATCTCGTTACATCCTTGTTTTGAATAAGCCTCTCCACCTCTTCTTGGTTTTGAAGCATCAAGCTGGTAACTTTACGGCTTTATCTTTGGTTTTGGATTTTCCTTATGTATTTGAATAGACATGCTGTTTGTGGCCAAGTGGGTATCTGTGACAAACTGCGCAAAGAAAAGGTAACTTTGGTCATTGGCAAACCGTGTATCTGCACTAAGAAGTCTAGAATTAAAGTACTTGTTAGGATACACAGCGACAGTTCTGGTTTCATCCAGTGTGTTTTCCCCTGTTGGAAATTGCACAGGAAAGGCCATGGTTCCTAGTTTTGGATTTTAGCAATGAGCTGCCTTACGAGCACATTGAGTGCAACAGTTCTGGAGGGATGGGTGCCAATTCCAGGTTGTTTGCTACTGCAATGGTTGGCATTTTGCCTCCGGTCAAATGGTTGTCACGTGTGGCAGATCCACTCTTCAAGTCTCTCTGGTGGAACAGAGCAAGGGGACGAGCAGGTGTTGTCACAGAAATTACCATAGTTTCCTGTCAAGCATACTGCTGGCACTTTGGTGTTTTTGCTATATTTTCCTCTCTTGCATAGCTTCACCTGACTGGGAAACAGTGCTCTGTTACAAATGTGCAAATGCATGTGGGTCCTTGTCTAATGGTTTCACAGGATGATGCTATGGCTGCTTCCATCACAGGACTCATCAGGGGCTGGGGAGTTTCCAATCAATCTGTACTTTCTTTTAATTCCCAGTGCTCTCTTCAACTTTATAATATATATGTAATTTATGCGAAAGGCAGCATTTGTGGCCAATTTGGTTATTCTGTGCTGGCTGACAGCAGGTTGTATACAACCAGGGCTCTAAATTAACACCCGTCAAACAGGCTTCCCGGCGCGTTGCGTCAGCGTGGTGTATTTGGTCCGTCCTGCACGCGACTTCAAACCCCACCAGGAGTGTTTCAGAAGCGAGCGCTTAGCCCGCCAGACTTTGTTTACTTGCTCAGATTTCGAGATTTTCCCGGTGTATATTCTTCCAAACATGCTTCTACATGTGTAAATATGCTACGTAGTTAATTAGTTTAGCTTTTGTCTGTTTTTTACGACCGGCAGTGTGCACGGAGTATTTTATTTTGAAAATCCACCGGATTCTCTTTGCTTTGAGTATTTTATTTTGAAAATCCACCGGATTCTCTTTGCTTTTCTGTGTCTTGCTTCCGCCCGCTCGAGGTGCTCTGTGGAAATTGAAGTTTTAATGTTTTTATTTTATTATTATGTACAAAAAAATGGGTCATATTAGACCCTGAATAGTATGTAAGGGTTAATGAGTAATGAAATGTTAGGATCATTTTTGTATGTACTTAAGTTCCCAACTTCATTGTAAGATTAATTTAAAGCTGTAGTTAATAAAATGATCAAATTAATTCAGTTGCTCTCATAATCTGTCTTTTTTGCACAGGAAAAAATGTGGCTAGTGGAAATTCTGATTGGCTGGTAACTTCAGAAACTTACCAGCCACATTGGCTGGTGATCAAAAAAGTTCATTTAGAGCCCTGTATACAACGTAGTCTGAATTTGGGATCATTGTGATATTTAGTGTTGAAGTTTTCCTTTAGCGTATGCCTGTAGGTCTGGTTGCATGCATATTTAGTTGTTGTCTGTGTATCTCAGTCATCTGATTTGACAGCGGATCCAGCAGGGCTTTGATTGGCTACTCGCAAGTTAGCAGTTTACTAGTAAATATACAGTGAGGATATGTCTTTCAGTGAATAAAATAAGAGTGTTTGTTATCCACAAATAGCTATGGATAAGTATGGATATGCTAGACATGATTTTCTCATGTTTTCTGGTATAAACCATAGACATGCTGACAAGTTCATAGAGCTGTTCATAGTAAGTCTGTTTCTGAGCAAGAATGCTGTGTCTCAATGCTCATGAGTTGATGTTCAACTATGTTCATGAAAGTGTGTGTCTGCTTCTGTGCTGTTGTTATAATTGCTTGATGAAACTGTAAATGCAATTTATACTGAGATAGGCCAGTTTTGATGAGTAGGATCGTTTCCTCCACAAATAATTATGCTCATAGTCATATTTGATAATGCTATCCACAATTCTAAATGTAAATGTAATATTCTGTTTAACAGCTGTCCTAGGTTAATTATAAAAGTGTGTACATTCATACATGTCTAATTTAACTTTTGGTAATTAATGTAGTTTGCTGTTGATAAAATCCCATGTGATTTATTTTAATGTGTGGGGGTATATTTACTGGCACTGCTATCTTTTACCTAGAGACTTCATTCAAGCTTAGAATGTAGACCAAAGTCTACTCCACACCCAGACCACAAAAAGTAAAACTGTTTAAGATGTGCCTGTAAAGCTGCTAGCCTGTTGCTACCACAGACTCGATCTAACAGAGTGAAATTCAATTTTATTGCAGGTTCACTTTGGTCACGGTCAAAGGTTTTCAAAGCGCTCATTGACAGCACTCTCATCTACGGAACTCATCAACAGCATCTGCACACATCACTCCTATTCATCACTGTCGCATTACTCTTCTATTTTCTCCCACATATTATATATAATAAGACTAGATTATTTCAGGTTTATTTTAGTTCAATTTAGATTAGAGTACATTCAGTTACACTAGATTAATTTAGGTAGATTTAGATTCAGTATTTTAGGTTAGGTTAGGTTGTAGTTTTGGATTTGCCTTTTGTCTGTAATCTCTCCAGCAGGATGCCCAGGAAGGGAAGGTGGTCCGAGGCAGCGAAGCTGAGATGGAGGAAGCTCAGCCAGGAGGAGCCAAGTCCATCCAGTACCCTTCCGTAGGCACTTAGAGTGACAACTGTCTGCATGGAAATGTTGAAAATGTTGAAATTTTGTGTTTTACATTTTAACTATGGTGTTCATGATCTAACTGCTTTTTTTTTTTTTGGTGTTAATGTTTCATTAGGCAGTCTAGACCGTGTCCCCCCAGGCCGAGGAGTCCAGGAAGGAGCCCATCCCAGCGGCGAGACGGAACTTCACCCTTCACTGGGCGGCAGCACAAGTTGGTCGTGCCACCCGAGTCCCTGACAAGAAGGTATTATTATTTTCCAGTTCATGAGGAAATTGTTGATCATGAGAGGGATTAATGATTAAGAAATGCTAAAGAACCAGCCAGCCTCATTGAAAGCGCTACTATATTCACCTTTGTCTTTTTCCACTTCTGATTACACTAAGAATGTGATAGTTGCCTCTAGTATTAAAATATGGACTCAATTTAGACGTCATTTTGGCCTTCAAACCTCATCAATTAAGGCTCCACTGGCAGCGAATCCCGTTTTTCCCCCATCGTTATTGGATAGCACCTTCTTTATTTGGGCTAGGCTGGGCATAAAAACCATTAGGGATTTATATGTTGATTCTAGTTTTGCCTCTTTTCAACAATTGGTAAATAAATTTCGGCTCCCTAAAGGACACTTTTTTAGATATTTACAAGTCCGAAATTTTGTTTGTGGCTTATTCCCAGGTTTTTCTACTCTTCCCAGGCCCTCAGATTTGGAGGTTCTTCTCAAGCCTCTCTCCTCATTAAAGGGGGCAATTTCCTCTATTTACTCAAATATTTATAACCTTCGCCAAGGCTCTTCTACTGCACTTAAAACAGCTTGGGAGATAGACCTAGGAGAGGGGATTCCTGATGATGTCTGGAAAGAGATTTTGCGGAGAGTGCACAAGTCCTCAATATGTGCTGGGCATAGCTTTATGCAATGTCGAATTCTTTATCGAGCCCACTACACTAAAGCCCAACTTACAAAAATGTTTGACACAGTGTCTCCACTATGTGACCGATGCCAACAAGCTACAGCAAATTACTCTCATATGTTTTGGTTCTGCTCTTCTTTGACTAGATTTTGGTCTGAAATCTTTAGCACTTTATCTAAGGTAACTGAAAGGGATGTAACTCCCAATGCCTTAACTGCTTTGTTTGGTGTATCCCCTTTTTCTTTTACTCTTAATTCTAACATAGAGTGAGTCCCCCTGTGCAGCACTCTACCGAGGGCAGCCAGTTGAACTGACAGCCCTCATTCTGGTAAGCCAGAAAAGTCAAGGACATGCAGGTGGTTTTGGAGAAGTGCTTGTACTACTGTCACTCTGACTATGACTGGCTCTTGCCATTTGGAACACACTACCTTGTTCCCTGAAATTGTGTTAAAAGGATTCCTTATCACATCATCATACTAGTTTTCATCATTCATCACTATTATTACTAGTAGTAGTTGCTGTGGGGGGTCTTGGTGCTGGGGCACTTGGCTGCCGCTGAGAAAAGCACCTCACTATTAAATACAAAAATACCAACAACCTAAATAATAGACACTATTAGTAGTAATGACTTTTAAGGAGGTAAGGTGGAGGATAAGGTGACACATTTTATAGTGCCTAATGTAAAAAAGGAAATCTCAGTCAGTCAAATTACCCTCTTGGGCTTGGAGAGGACTGGCAGTCCCCATGGCAGGAGAGATTCGAAGGGGGTGTAGGAGCCAATTGAAGTTGGTTTGAATTGAATTATTACATTGTTTTGTGAGTGGGCACCCTCTACAGGTGAGGGTGGTGGTGCAACCGTTTGAAGCTGTGTGGTCCTGCTACAAGATTTAAAAGACCTATGCAAACAATGCGTTTTTTATGTGTTTATTTAAGTTACAATAAATTATCGGCTTCATTCATCAATCGGCTCCACTGGATTGTTTTTGGTCACAAACTGCGAGTCTGACACGTGCCGACGCTTTCTCCAAGTGGTGAAACAAAGGAACCTGGAAAACTGGATACAAAGGGTTACAAGAAAAACCCAAACAAAGTTTTGCCACTACAGGGGACTCATCCATAGTATGCAAGGTTGCGCTGCTGAACCAGACCAGGTTCAGCGGGAAGGAGCACTCGTCCCGGTGAAACAAAAGTACAAAGACCACTGATGAGTTGTCTTCAAATACACAAGGTATAAAATAATAACCAATAACATGAACATTGTTGTTGCTGGGGGGCAGCAGACAAACTACCTCAGGGTCCGAGGAAGCACAGCTTATTGCACCTTGGTCCACGGCTCAGAGGCAGGGGCCCCCGGGGTTGACATGAAACCAAAGGAAAGGCATCCCACTGACATGACGATAAACCATCTACAAGGGCAGTAGATGGGAGTCTCCGACAATCGGAACAAACTGCAAAAACAAAGATAATTTCTTTAGCATTCTTTTTTTTTTTTTACTTTCTGTTTATTAAATTTTTACATTTTTGAGAAAACAACAGTATTCAGGTTACAAATCTGAATTCAGCATACCCCAGAACAATACCAACCCCCACCCATCCCTCTGGCACCCAGCCCCAACAGATAGACAAGTGTAATGAAAAATAAATTAAGGATAATCAAATAAAAGAGAAAGAAAATAAATAAATAAATAAATAAATAAATAAAAAAATAAAATAAACAGTGAAGAAAAGCAAAAAAAAATAGGTAAGTAACTAACCAGTGAGTAAATTAAAGTATAAATAATTAAAATAAAAACTAATCACAGTTGTTATATCCAGTGGAAGTAAATAAATAAATAAATAGAAAAAAATAAATAAGATAATAAGGTCAATACAGAAGCATAAATGTTCAAGTTGGCAAATAGTACAAGATCAATTCAAAATAAATAAATATAGTGCTTAAAAAAAAAAAAAGAAAAGGCGTACAACTTGTGCTATTAACATGATACAGAAAGGGACTCCAGGTCTTCTCAAATAGGGCGTCCTTACCAATCAAAGTCATCTAATTTTTTCTAATTTAAGAAAATAAAGCACCTCCTTAACCCAGTTTGTGTAGGAAGATGGAGCTGGAGATTTCCATTTTAACAGATCAGCTTCCTGGCCAACAGAGTTGTGAAGCTATAAATCCATTTTAGCTGGGGA